>NC_136510.1:56743422-57343422 GCF_053919585.1 Euprymna scolopes
ATGAAATAACATCATATGATCAATTAAAACCTAATCAATTGAAAGTTGAAGATTTAGATTTGATTGAGAGGAATTGGTTGGATTAGCTGTTGAGAATAATAAAAACAAAAAATAAACTCATGGTATTTTTTACTTCATTCAAATAGTAGTGAAATAATGCTTTTTGCTCATTCTAAACATATATCAAACATCAAGACCACATAGTGGTCATTCACCCTTGAAACACAAACATAATGCGTTCTAGTCAGTGGCCACATGTCACCCATTCTCAACTCTTAGGTGACGCACATCCTAAAGAGACAAGTATAATGCTTCATTTGGAATCAAAGAAACAACACATTTTAAACGAACAACGAGTAGACAAATTAGAATTGTTAGCCTTAAATTAAAATTAGATGATGCACAAAATGTATTTCCATGAAAAAGTTGTTAACAGTTATGTCCTAAAACGTTACAATTGTGTGAAATGGAGGATCATGTTTTGTTGAGCTGTACTCACCACCTATCACGTTCCAAGATTTTGTATTTTTTATTTTCCGTCCGAAATTTTCCAAATTGGAATAAAAAAAACTTTTTTATGTTTAAAATATAGTATAAAAAAATTACTATTCGTTCCGCCAAATAAGTTTTTTTGGTAGAGGACATGATTCATTGGAGTGTGTTAATTTATAATTTTAGAAAAAAAAAATATACACTTCCCCTCTCAAAAAATACAAAGTAAATAATCAGTGCTTATTATATTATTACTAGCAGGGAGACCCGACGTTGTCCGGAATTGAATGAGAATCAACAAATGTTCCAACCTTCCATACTTTTATTGTCATCAAAATAGGTGAAATCGCCCATTTTTTAATCAAATTACAAACCTTCTACCTCTGCACAGTGTACAGGAAGGAAGTTTCACATCTTTTCCCATAAGGACTTATACCACAATACATTAAAGTCTACATTGCACTGTAGAGAATCTACTGTTATAAAATTGCCTGTAAATAATGGCTTGAATTAAAGTTTAAAAGTCAGGTCCGATGGTTCAATTGTGCTCTAAAAAGAAACATTCATTTCGAACACACTCCTCTCTTATAAAAAAAAATCTACAATTGATTCTATTGATTGGGCCTTTCTGCTTGTGTGGTGATAAAACTTCTCAAATGCATTTGTGATATTAGGTCGTATAAAAGTGTTAACTTTAGTCAAAATCGAATTTCATTCTTTAATCAGATTTTATGGATTTTCGATACTCATCAAACGCATTCTAATACAAAACCTACATAAGAACACTCCCAGACACATCAAGTATATTCATGTGAAATCTAAAAAAAAAAAGTCGGCCAAGCTATTTCCAAATCTATAGGGAATGAACACACACACAAGCAAAGTTCCTTTTATATATTAGTAGAAGATATTTCTGTACCACAAAAACCAGAAAACAAAATTCTATTCAGCGCTAAGAAATATTTTTCAGATTTACGCGACTTACTGACAATACATTGACGTCACTTTCAGCAGCCATGTTGATTGAGAAAAAGTCACTTTTAACACATTAGCACACTGTCCTTAATTAATGAAGGGGAAATCCCATTAGACGGAGGTAATATTTATTTTGTCCCAATCCAGAGTGTCTCTTTTGGGGAGCTAGATTTTTTCCACATTTAAGACCAGCATCATGTCTAACTCTAACCTCGTGGGGGGCAAGTAAATATTACAAGTTTTTTTATTACTCTTTTTTAAAAAGTTTGTTCAAAAATAAATTCAATAAACTCTTTAAATAAAATACCTTAATAAAACGCCTGCAGCAACGTGAATCATAACTTTGCTAAGGTTGCATCTTGTTGTGTCCTGCGATCCATATTGACAATTATATGTAACAATAAATGTTTAAAAAACAGTAAACAAACAGAAACAAAGTGTAGTATCTGTTCTGATGCTACAAGCTGGCTATTGCATCTTCAGTCAATGAAAGGGAAGTCCATCTAGACTGAAGTAATTTTAATTTTTGTTCCAACTTGGAGTTCTCCATCATTTGGAGAACTCGGCTTTCCTCAGATAAAAAACCTTGTCTCTAACCCTGCCTTCATAGGAAGGTAGATAAATAAGAACAGCAGATTGTATAGTGAAAATGCAGATTAGTCCAAACTGAATAGTATATTATTAATGTGCTGAAACTGTTTTTAAGATTCTTATTTCAAATTTTTTTACAGCACGAGGAAAATTAATGGTTGCTTGCTGTTTAACTGTTGGGGGCTTAATTCATAACTTTTGACTACCATTAACCCTAAGTCCGGGAGTGGGAATGCTTGCAACTGGGACTTAAGGTTAGTGGTAGGATAAGTCATTTTACATAACTCTTAAAGAATAACCCCCCCCCCCAGTTTTTTTTTTTTTAAATTTCCAAAGTGAGTATATACATATTTTAAAATAAAGGAGTGGGGGCTCTGGTGCCTCTATTTAAAACCATAGAGACGAGACCCCCCCCCCCAAAAAAAAAAAAAAATAACTAGGAAAATCGATTTTATTTGCTTCAAAATAACAGAATAATGTTTTCTTATTTTAGTATGAAGTGTGGGCTCAGGTTTTTTGTTTTTTTTACATGGGGGTCACCACTTATAAAAGCCCAGGGGCCACTCGAGGATAAGAGTTAATGGGTATACATTTGTCATTGTAATTTTAGCATAGTAAACATTAGTGGAAATTTTATAACTTGGATTACTTAGGGGTACGGATCAATAAGAACTTGTTCACGTTGGACTTGAAGACAATCAAATGGTAGTTAGCTGGAAAGCAGGCAAACGGAATAGAGTTCCACAGGCGAGCAGTTCTAAGAAAGAAGCTCTGTTCATGGAATCTGCGTTTAGGTGTAGGTAGAGATAAAGAGTGTGGGAAATTGTTGATAGTGGTTTTGTCTAGACAAGTGTTTTCGTAAAAGTCAGGCAAGGGGGGACCATAAATTGAAGTTCAGATGAGCACTTGCCATGAAAATAACAATAAAGTAGGGACAGGCTCGCTACGTCTCTTCTGGAAAAGAGGTTGCAGGGAAGAGAAAAGGGCATCCCCTACTAAGCTACAAAGTCTATTTTGAACTCTGTCAAGATTGGATAAGCTGCTACTAGCAGCTCCTACCCAGCTGTGGCAATAGTACTCCATCGTTAGCCGAACCTGGCTTTTATATAGGTAGAGAATTGCATCAGGAGTGAAAATCTACTGGAGCGGTAGAAGGATCCCACCATTTTTCCAGTGACTTTGGCAATGGATTTGATATACGTGTTCCATTTCAGATTGGGAGTAAAGGTCAAGACCAGAAGCTTGTCAAAACATGAAGCCTCCCCAAGACGAGAGCCATTCATTTCAATTGATGGCAGCTGGGCAACAGAGTATTGATGATGTAAGGATAGAAGCTTGGTTTTAGATGCATTAAAAGTAACTAGCCACTTTTTCCCCCATTATACCACGTGCTCAACATCAGAGGAGAGAGAGTAAGAGAAAACTTGGCCGTTTACGGTTTTTGAAGTGCTTCCATAGATAGTAGTGTCGTCAGCATAAATGTCTATAAATGATCTAAGGATGTGAGTTGGAAGATCATTAATGTAGATCAGGAAGAGAGTTGGACCCAGAATAGACCCCTGAGGGACTCCAGCATCAATACTGAGAGCTTCTGAGTTCTACCCATCAACCACTACTCTTAAGAACCTATCGGAGAGAAATGATTTCATAGTTGAGAAGACATTTCCAGCTATACCATGACTGCAGATCTTGTGAAGTAGACCTTTATGCCATACCTTATCAAAGGCCTTTGATATGTCAAGAGCAATTGCCCTTTAGATGAAGCCTCTGTCGAGGGATCCGCTAATCCTATGAGATATAGCTGTAAGAATGTCTGCTGTAGATCTAGCAGAACGGAAACCATATTGCATGTCACTAAGAAGGTTATTTTTGCTGAGATAGTTGACTACTTCTTTATTTAGCACAGATTCCAGCAGCTTACTCATGATGCATGGGAGACTTATTGGTCTGTACTGAGAGAGAGATGAGCGATCACCTGAATTCTTAAATACAGGGCATACTGATGAGATTTTCCAAGGTGTTGGGAAACATTTCTCCTTAAGACAACACTTAAATAACTTTGTAAGTATGAGATCTAGTTTCGGTTGAAGCCTTTTGAGCAATATTATTAGAATGCCATCAGGGCCAGTTGCTTTACTGGAATCAAGGTTTTTGATTAGCTTGGCAACATCACGTACAGATATTTGTATATCACATAGCATGTTTTCTGATATACAAGGAAATACTGGGGGTTGGCAGCCTTGGTCATAAAGGCTAGAATTAGCTGCAAAGTTCTTGGCAAAGAGATTGGCTTTGTCTGATGCTGACAAGATTACCTCAGATCTAATGATGATAGTTGGGATAGAGCACACACTTCTGTTGAGGATTCTGTTTGCTATTTGCCAGAACTGGTGGGAACCAAGCCGCTGCTCAGCTACTTTGGACTTGATGGACTGAGCATACAACTCTCTCGCCTTCTTTATACTTTTTACAGTGGTTGCTGGTGGTCCTGAAAGCGGCTTTAGTCTTAGTACATCTATTACTTTGGAAGCAATCGAAAAAGTGATTTCTGTGCGCAATGGCAGCAGTACATTCTGGGGAGAATCACGGCTGGCTGCTAGGTTTTTGCTGGAATTTTTTTGCGGGTATAAAACTGTCTATACCTACAGTTAACCATTCCATCAGATCTGATACTATAGAGGACACATCCTTTTTAAACATGGCATGCAGAGGTAGGTCTGATATAAATGTGCAGAAGCTATTCCAGTCAGCCATAGAGTATCGATATACTGTACGATGGAGAGGTATGTCTGAGGACCTATTACATTTTGTTTTTATCTTAACTGATACAACAGAGTGGTCGGAAGATCCCAGTGGGGACTGAACAGAAGATGAGCATAGATCAGGGCAAGTTGTGAGAAAGAGGTCTAGGAGACTTGCATACTGACCGTCAGTGTCAGGAACGCAGGTGGGCTCTTGGACAATCTGAGTGAGGTCATAAGCAATGGAGAAATATTGCAGAACCTCTCCTCGTCATCGGTCTTGTTTGAGTGGGTTAACCATTCCATGTTGTGAACATTGACGTCCCCACAGATGTGAATGTTAGCAGTCAGGACATGATCAATTTTTTTCAGTTATGCTATTAAAGATAGTAATTCCATTGTTGTGGGGGTGATAGAATGCAAATATCAACACAGTAGTGTAAGCAAGTGCAACTTGGAAGCACATGTAAGGTAAATTAGGATCTTCTCTAGAGATGTCCCTACCAAATGGAAAGTTGTCTTTAATGTAGGCACATACTCCATGCCCATGGTGATCTTGGAGGTCGGATTTAGAGGTTAAGTTAGAGTATCCTTTAATTACGAACTCATCTATGGAAGAAGTTGGTCCAATGCCAGTTTCGCTTAGGAATAATAGGTTTGGTTTAATCTCCTGCAATAGAGTTTGAACCTCTGTATACCCCTGATGTTGGAGGAGACATTGTAGTGTGGGTCTGCATTGGAAGTTGAAGATCTGGGTTTAATCGAGTATTTTTTCTGGAAACCTTTCATGATTGAGATTTGGGATTTATGGAATAGGTTGACAGACTTGCTTAGAGCAGAGTAGAGAGGGAAGGTAAGATAAAAAGAAATTTAATTTTTGTTTTTGTAGCACATGATAAGGTAAAGCTGTAACAATTACCCACTAATATGGCATCGAGAGGTCCCACCAGAAGCTACTGCATGGTCCAGAATCCATTCACCAAATGGCACCTGCTGATAGGACAGCCTCCTTAGGGGTTAAACCAAAGTTCGGGTCCCTGACTATCAGGCAGATAACGTCAGCCCAGTTGAAACGTTTACCTCCGGCACCCTTATTAGTGACATGGCCACAAAGATAGACAAAGGAACAGAGTTTCCAACATCTTTGGTAACTGTTCACACAAAATACTGCTTTTTCTTCTCCTTTTGTCAGAACAATCACTCATTGAGAAAAATGAGGACTGAGGGACAAATAAGGAGAAGCGAGAGTAACGAGAGCTGCCGATAACACATCCACAATGCGTTGTCTACTCTCCATTAAAAAAAGGGTTCAAAGGACTTATTAATATTTACTTAGTATAAGAGTCCATAGTCCATAGCTCTAATTCAAAATTAAAGATATTTAAAGATAAATTCCCCTCCCATATTTACGAATGATGTTATATTGTGGATTCGATGTGATACCGTCAGTTATAGTTACCAATTTTTTTGTTTTTCATATTAATTGTTTTCTTTCTTTTTCTTTAGGAGGTGCACCCCCACACCCCCATTCACTACTCTCATAAAATGGAAAAGTCGATGTTATTTGTTTCAAAACATAGTAAATACATATCTTTTAAATATTGGAGGGAGTAGTATTTGAAACTAAGAAGGGAGGGAGCCTAGCCAGGGCCACCATAAAGACGTGGCATAGCTCCCACCTCTCCTAATCCACCCTTCATGAACGATCCTACTTTTCTGTAACCAAATTGTTCTTGCTTTGTGCCAGTTTTCCTATTTATTTGAGCCATATTTCGGTGCCATTTTTTTTTTCTGTTCCATTTTTACCGAGCACTCATTATGCTTATGGGACTAATTTCCATAACAAACAAGAAAAAAAGGTTATACTCTCTGCACTAGTATCCTATACCAAACACCGAATATAGCTTATATTTAACTTTCACTATATTTGTGACTGAAATATACAGTTATCTTAGCTGCGTTACTCGGGCTATTTTCTAAATAGATACAATGCTTTATGCCTGACCTTAATGACTTATGAATGATACGGAATACGAATTCCGAATCACCATGAACCAATTGTTTCTCTTATAACTGAAAAAACACCTGACAGCTAGCTAAGAAATTCCAATATACATTTTACCTCCAAGGCGACTGCGTTTGTCTAACTTGCATGCTTAAAAAAAAAATTATTTATTTATTTTTTCCCCCAAACCAAACCTTACTTGAAACTCTAAATCCTAATGGAAATCTACTGTTATTTGTAAGTAAATAACCCCCGTCTCTTGAAAGCTAACAATCTGCTCTATCCCCCCCAAGCTGCCACTAAACTCCTACATTGCACACGCCTTTGTAGTGGAATCTTTAACTTCCAGCCCTTAACCTTCACATTCTAACTGCTTAATAGCCATCACTAAACATCTATACATTTCTACCTCTAAGACATGCATTAGAGTTCATTCCTATCCAGTTAGGTACTTAACAGCCAAAGTATGTACTCAGAAGCAAAGCGACCTGCATTAAATAACTATGTCTCCTCCTAGATAGTTTTGCAACGATTAATACAAAACTGAACCGATACTCCTTGTTAGGCAAAATGTCCCATGACTCTTAACTGAAAGCTGAAATTATCTTCATTAAATAATAGACAACTACTTAATACATACAACTTCAACTTATTCGCATCTATTGAAAACCTGCCTATATATCTATTTACCTAATCACACATGACGCAAAACTTACCTATTGTTTTATCCATACTGTATTGCACTTACATCTTAACCCTCCTGTCATCTAAAATATACTGAGATTGAACACAACTCTTAGTTCAATTTTTCATACCTACTCATACTGTAACGTTACCTATACCTAAGCTAACATATAAATAAAATAAAATAAAATAAAGGAAAAGCCTCAAACCACATTAACTCCTAACAAACCTGCTTACAAACTTAGTTGCTTACACTGCATGAGCTTTACTTACCCCCTTTATGGACCCAGTAGATCTTCCCAGATCATCCGTCTAGGAGAAGGAAAACTCTGAAATTAAACCAAAGGGGAGGCAGGCCTCTTCAGTCTTGGATGACAACCTTCCTAGAGCTCAAACAAATTACCGGTTTGCAAACCTAAACTGCTTAAGGAGTAGATAGGCTCTGTCTATCGCCCGGCTTTCATACTCCTTCTTTGCCTATTAGTCAGGCGCACAGACGCTATCACAGTGATTCGACAGAAACACACAGTGGTAGATCTTGTTTCTTGTCTAGGGCAATGAACGCCGTTTTCCCCACTCCCGACACATCCCACCCCTCAAAAATGAGCACTTGGGAGTGTTTGAGTACCACATATGTCCGTGCAATTAGATTCGGTTGACCTTCTTCTGATGGGTTGAGCGTACCGGATTGAAAATTCCTGGTTGCTGTTTCCGACTGGTAGTACAGGCGCCTTAACTCTTTGGTAGTGCTTAGAGCAGCTGCTCCATCAACAGTTGTATAATATCAGGATGTTTGTAGTGGCATGTCGCGCATGGAAGGGGACCCTGCACTCATCCCCGGTGGGCTTTCCTGAGACCACAATCCTAGTGGAAGAAAGGTCAGCTGATGGTTTACTTGTGTTGCATGTGTGATACTCTGCATAACCTCCTGTTCAGCTCCCCCTTACCTAAACTGAAACTCTTTAAAAAATATGATGACAGTACAATCTAAAAATAAGCTTAAACCAGGCTTAGGGTCAAACAAATCCAACTTGCCTCCTCCCTTGAGTCTTGCATTCACGAAAATCCATGGGCTTAGAACTAATTTAGCTGATGTTGAATGTTCTCCTAACAAATACCCCGGATATCTTAGCACTAATTGAGACTAACTTACACTACTTCATCCCTTCTAACTACTTTAACATGCCTGGATATCTCCCACTCTGCCATAAGGACTCTGACAGACATATGTATGGAGTTTACATTCGTAATACCCTTCCCTTGACTAGAGTAACAAACCTAGAATCAGACGATCAAGCCTTTATGTGCTTTAGACTTATCATGCAACACAACATTAGCTACTTTTATTTTCTCTACCGCTCTCCCTCGACCGAGGACTGCACCATAATTAACAAAGTCTCTGACAGCATAGACACAGCACTCTCCCTCGACACTAGCGCACAAGTACATGTATTTGGTGACTTTAATGTCCACCACAAAAAGTGGCTTGAATTCTCTAATTACACAGACGCAGCGGGCAGTACAACACATAGCTTCTCTATATCTCACTCCCTATCACAAATGGTTACGTTTCCAACCCGTTTCCCTGACCAGCAAGAACAACACGCATTACTTCTAGATCTGTTTTTAACCACAGTTCCCGATGATTGTATAATGAATGCCGACAGCCCACTTGGGAACGCTGATCATGCAGTGATAATGGTTGAAATCGCCCTAAACTCTAGAGCCAAAACTGAAGAGCCAGTGCTCAAAGCAATGAGATATTATAAAAAGGCTGACTGGGAAGCCATCAGAGATCTTATCAGAGATGCCCCATGGGAAAATATTTTTTCTCTTCCTGCTGAACAGTGCGCAAATGAGACCACTGAATGGTTCAAAACTGCAATTGAAGCACATGTCCCCATGCAGAAATTTTATAGCAAGCCCCACTCTCCCCAATGGTTTACTTTGACTTGCGCGACTGCCATTGCTCAGAAGCAGCATGCATACTGCAGATTTAACCGACATAAGTCCAGTTCAAACAGACAGAAGTATATAGAAGCCAGAACTAATGTTCAGAAAGAAATAGAGACAGCTAAGAGAGAATTTACGGAAACCACTAAAAAACGCATCGAAGCACAAAAATTAGGCACTCATGACTCCTGGAAAATCTACAACAGTGTAGTAAATAATGGGCAATCAACAATTCCCCCGCTAACCAACAATCACGAGGTTGTTTACTCAGCAACCAAGAAGGCTAACATGCTTGCCAGTCGGTTTGCCTCAAACTCCACACTGGACCTTTCCAACCACCCCCTGCCTGACTTTCCTTTGCGGACAGACGCCACACTAGACGATCTACAAATCATCCCTGCTCAGGTACATGTTATCATAAAAAACTTGACACTTCAAAAGCATGTGGACCTGATCTCATCCCAGCTGTGCTATTAAAAACGTGCTCAGCTGAAGTAGCTCCAGTTCTCTCCAAACTCTACAACAAATGCCTTAATGAATCTTGCTTTCTGGGCTGTTGGAAAACTGCTTCTGTGGTACCAGTATTCAAGAATTCTGGCGAAAGAACGGACCCATTAAATTATCGCCCCATTAGCTCCCTCCCACTTTTCGCCAAAATATTTGAGACCTTAATTAACCATGCTCTAGTCCAGCACCTTACAGATGCTAAACTTCTGACTGACAAACAATATGGATTTAGACAAGCCCGTTCCACAACAGATATCCTAACTGTAATCTCTGAACGTATATACCATTCACTGGACAAAGCGGGGGAGGGCAGAGCGGTAGCTCTAGATATATCTAAGGCTTTTGACAGGGTATGGCATGAGGGTCTCCTCAGGAAAATTAAATCATACGGTATTACTGGCAGAATACTTAACATAATTAAATCCTTCTTAGATAAGAGAAAAATCCAGGTTGTCCTCGACGGTCGTACATTTAAACAATATGATATAAATGTGGGAGTGCCCCCAGGGTTTATCCTTGGACGTCTGTTGTTTCTAATATTTATAAATGACCTCCCCAACAAAATTGCCTGTGAGATGGGTATATATGCTGATGACACCACACTCTATAACAGGCACGATAGGAAAACAAAAGAACACATATCTAAAGAAATGGCAGAAATACTAGAGGATGACCTCCAATCTGTAGTGGAATGGGGACAAAAATGGATGGTTATGTTCACTGCCGCCAAGACTAAACTAGTTTCCTTCAATAATTACAAAAAACCTTCTCTACCACCAATAGCAATGGCCAACGACTCTTTATCTGAGAGTACATCTTTCAAACACAGGAAACATGAGTTGAAACAATTACATTGAAAGCATTGCCAGGGCCGCTGCAAAGAAGGTAGGCTCTCTCTACCATGCTAGAAAGATACTAACACCCGAAAGTATCCTGTACCTCTATAAGGCCACTATTCGCCCATGTATGGAGTATTGCTGTCATATTTGGGCTGGTGCATCTGCTACTAGTCTCTCGCTCCTAGACAAGGTTCAAAAGAGAGTCGCCAATCTGATAGGCCCTGAACTGGCATCTAAGCTTCAGCCTCTGTCCCATCGACGAAATGTTGCATCACTCTGCCTGTTCTACAAGTATTTGAATGGAGAATGCTCTGACGAACTGCAAGCACTTGTGCCCCCACAACGTAAACACTCTCAACAAACCCAACGGGCAGCTAAATCCCACCACCACACAGTAGAGATCCCTAGATGTAAAAGATCTTTCTACTCCAGTAGTTTCTTCCCCAGAACCGCTAGACTTTGGAATTCCATTCCAGCTCCCTGCTTCCCCAACTGTACTGACGTGCAGAAGTTCAAGTGTAATGTGAACTGACATATTGCTGCCCAAATCCCTACATAGTACCTCAGTAGTTGTTGCCCCTGATAGTAGCCGCCTGCACCAAAGTAGCAATGTGCCTTGTTTGGGGGTGAAAATGTAATAAAAAAAAAAAAAGAGAGAGACAGTTTCTTTTCTGAGGTAGTGCTATGGGAACTCAGTATTTTAAAAAGCTTCATTTCCTCAATAAAAATAATATTCAAAATAATGTTTAAAATGATACTGATTGGCTTAATGGATACCGTCACAGACTGTGGAATCGATCTATGCCGAGTTCTATTCATCATTTAACTATTGTGGCCAGCTATTCACCATTTCCTTTCAGAAAGCTATGAACCCTCTTCAATTATGAACAAAAATAGCAACGTGTGTTCACTTAATCATATACTATGAATCATATTGTGCTACAAGATATTATTAAGCTTCAGATTAAAATTAGTTTTATCATAAAAACTATGAAAAGTTGGTTTGAAAATCATCAATATTTCAAAAGTTTTACTCCCAAAAACATGAAGAAAAAATAAGCAACATATAAATCCAACTAAACTTAAGAAATCCTGCCAATTTTGTACACCCTTCCCATCCCACTATTTTACTGGGAGATTAAAATGTGTTCATTTTTTTTTTTTTAACAAAGATGGGAAATTATCCAATTTTAATTCGATTTTCAGCAAGTATGCAATTTAATCTATATTTTATAAGAAACATAAGTTTTAAAATTAATTTTTTTTATTGTGTTAGTGCTACTGTTAAAAAACAATGTTAAAGGTTACTTTTTTGGTGATATTTTAAGTAATAAAATTATGGAGATCTCCACAGCTGAAACAATACATTCCAGTTTGGTGATAAGTAATACAAGCTTTTATTTTTTTGCAATATTTCTAAAAAGTTTGGATTATCAATAATGACAATGTTTATCAAAAGGTATCATTGAGAGAGAGAGAGAGAGAGAGAGAGAGAGAGAGAGAGAGAGAGAGAGAGAGAGAGAGAGAGAGAGAGAGACAGACAGACAGACAGACAGACAGACAGACAGACAGACAGACGGACAGAGAGACAGACAGACAGACAGACAGACAGACAGACAGAAAAATAGGGAGGGGGGGGGCTAAAAATAACAATCCATAACTGATGTGATAGGAGTCGTCTTCATTATATTTTAAATGCATATATGTTGCAGTTGGTAGAACAGAACGAGATTGTCTTAAACAACTTTTCATACAAAAGGTACACAAGTTGGTCCCCCCCCTCTATACAGGCAAATATGCTGGTGGCAGTGATAGTAATGATAGTGATGGTGGTAGTTGTACGAAAATATCTAAACCAATGTTAGTAAGCGAAGAATACATAACTGGATGAGTCATTCCTGTCCCAGAAAAACAAAAGCAAAAACAAAAACAAAACAACAACAACAAAACCAGTGAAATAAACATACAGTAAGTGGTGGGTGGGTTTGAAACCCTTCGTCATCTACCCGGCGGTCCACTCTCACTTTTGCTTTCTCTAGCCATCCCAAGGAACAGAGAGATTGCATAATAGTTCGTTCATCCCCGTCTCTCTCAAATGCAATTTATTTTACACAGCAACCATCGACTCTTCCCAGACCCGCTCCCAGTGAGAAAGAACAACTAAGCACTCTGGTCTGTAGTCCGCGTGGGTGGAGCCTAGATGGCACGGAGAACTGACAAAAGCCACATCAAATCTTTTTCCTTTACGACACCCTCCTTCCTTCATCGTCTACCGACCCTCTCCATCAAAAAAATTTAAAAGAAAAAGAATTCTAAGCTAAGAGAAAGAAAACAAAAAAACTGTTGAACATTAAGAGACAGACGCAAAGGCAGTGAGGATAACTTGAGGGATGCGGGTGGCGTAGGATGGAAGTCATAATATACAGGAGGGAAAACGTAGAGAGAAAAAGTATGATACATATAAAGAAGGAAATTCTCTGTATTTCCCTCTTTGTTTGTATCATACAGACGGGAAAGAGGGAATAAGGAGTTGTTAAAGGGAGGCTTGATGGAAATAGAGAAACAAAGATAACAGCTTCTCATAAACTTGCTCGTGGTGCATTCACAAGTGAGAGAAAAAGTTAAAACAAACAAGAACGAATGGATTGAGAACTTCGAAAATAAAAATAGACGTGTGTGTGTGTGCGGTACTGCGGTGTTAGTGGGAAAAGGTGGAAGCAAAGTGTTAGAATATAAAGAAAAATTTAATACAATAGAATAAAATTAATTTCAATATTTTACAGGTCAGAAAAACATCGTTACTGTCGAGTTCAAATCCAATACAAGGGAACCTGTTTATGGTCGAAATACTGGACTCTTTTCTTAAAGGAAAAAGAAACAGAGGCTGAAAAAAATCGAATATTTCGACCATCATCTGGTCTGGTCACTTGTACTGAATTTGAAATCGACGGTATCAATGTTTTTCTAACCTTCTGTAAAATTTTAAAATAGCCAATATATATATATATATATATATATATATATATATATATATATATATATATATATATATATATATATATATATATATATATATAACGCTTGCAATATTGCATCATGAGTAGGAGTGAAAGAGGGTAACACTGGAAGAGTGATACAAATCGCTAGCAGCAGAATCCATACAGATTGACAATGGAGTCTCTTCACCTCATTAAAAACGGGAAACAAAAAAATTCAGTTTTGATTTTACAATATTGAATGTTGAAAATACCTTCTGATTTTTAAACAACTTTGACTTTTTCAAACTTTATTGAAGATTTAATATTGGAAAGGTAGCACTCATTTATCCTGGATAAAAAAAAGTCAGAATGTAAAATCATTCTCTCGTGAGCAAAGGTGTTGATTATATTTTATAACCAGAACTGATCATTTCAATGAAGTGTATCAATCGTTATATTTTAGACGTTTTAAATTTAAGATCATTTCAAGAGCTGTCTTCAGGAAGTAAACCTATTATTAGATTCAAATAATTACGTAACTTGGTGAGAATAATTTACAAAACAAAAAATTGTATGCAGTGTTTGATTTCAGGCAGGAGGCAAAAGTTTCTTTGGTTTTATTTTGTAAATTAGTCAAATTTCAAAATGCCACCAACCATTTAAAAAACTTTTGCGGATTTAAAAACGAAAAAAAAAATGAAATGAATTTCATGATCAGAGTGACACTTTTCAGTCTTTTAATTGATCATGTTTTGAAGTAAATTCAAATACTGTTTTTCATTCTTATATGAAACATATTCCAATATGAGCTTCAATTTTTCATTCATGTAATGTAAAAAAAAAAAATGTAAATGTAAATGTAAAAAAAATATATTTTTATAAACTTTTTTTATTTTAAAAATATATTTTTTAAAAATATATTTTTATTCATTTATTTTACTCAAAAATTTCTTTGCAGAGTAAATTTTAAGAATTTAGGATAAAAAATCAACCAAACAGAATTGAATAAAGTCATTATGAGGTCATTTAGTATCATCAATATCAGAATCATTTTGGTCATTCTTCACAATAGTACTGCTTCCCATTGTGCAGGTAACAAAACCTTAAAACTAAAATATTAAACATTTATTTTTGCTGTTTATCTTTTTTATTGCAATATAGATTTTATATATATATGTGTGTCTATATATCTGTAAAAAAAATTTGGATTATTATTGTACAATTCAAAACATTCATTCTGTTTGTGTACTGATGTAGTTAAATATAATCATCAGTCAATTTATAATATAATAAGTTTTTTGTTTATAAACATGCGAGAAGGAAAATGTTGAGCTGAACTACTACATGCAAATAACAAAGATATGATTATTCACCTAAACAAGTAGCCATTTAGTATGAGAATTTGTTTTTATACTAAATTTGATGCTATTTTATATAGTAGATTGAAATTGAGAAATACAAAACTCTAATATTAACGTTCGAGAGGAGGGAGGAGAAGAAGGAGAGAGAGAGAGAGAGAGAGAGAGAGTGGGCATTTTTAAATAGTCAGCAGTTAAGTCATCAGTCAATGTTAACCAACAGTAACCTATGAAAGAGACTTCTTTCCTAGAGATTGCTTAAAAAAGGAAATATTAATGAAAAGACGATAATTTGCAGAGTTAAATAAATTATTGTTATGAATATTCAATGATGTTCATCCATTCATGGCTAGCAAGCTTGCATTTATGAGCAAGAAAGACCAAGATATTGCTATAGTACAGAGTGGGTCCACTGAGATCATTGGAGTAGTAATATCATAATATTCAAATTTGTTGCTGTGACAACATCACAATAGCAACAACTCTTAACAAGGCAACTCATAAACAAACCAATCGCATAAAAATATATTAGTGAGAAAATACAAAATCGGCTGCTTCACAGTTTGACAAAAGAGCAATGAATGAAAAATTAGAAGAAAGGGACAATGGTAATGCCCCATTTAACTTTCACACTGTAAACAGTTATGAAAGATGTTTGTAATGCATGAAATTCATTGCTTCACAGTGATGCCATCGCAGTTTGATTTATTTATGAAGAAGAAAAAAGTTTATTCCACATATTCTATCCAATGTTTTCTAGCGTCTTTCTCTTTATTTTTAAATATTACAACCACCCATCCTTCCAAGTAAATTGTTAAGATTCATTCAATAGAAAATGGACCTTGTTATAAAACGGGGGGGGGGGAATTATTTGCACAATACAGAGAAATTGTTCCTTTTATCTGAGACTTTTCACACGAACGGTAAAAGTCATAAAACTTTGCATGGAAAGTTACAATAAAACATGTCACATACACAAAATAATGCAAAAAAAAAATCCATAAATAGAAATGCATTCTATGGGTTGAGCAGAGAATAACAATGATCATCACTCATATGAGGTAAAATATTAGAAACACTGACCAAAGATTACAATTGTTTTGTATTTATGTCATCTATAAGTATAGATGATATAACACTGAAACACTGATATCCTAAAAAATCATTAATTGTGAATTCTTAAACCTTCTCTTTCACTTTTTATGCTCATCTGTCCTCTTCTGTGAAACAAGAGTCTTCTTTTGCAACACGATAGAGAAAGTCGTTCTTTCTTTCAATACATTTTCTTTGAATCATAATGAGATTAACAAATAAGAAGCCAACCATTAACTGACAAGAATTGTCTTTCCTTTGGTTTTTTTTATGTTCTCTCTGACCTTTTACAGGTGCTTTTTGTCATAGTTGGCAACCTTTCCAGTCATACAAGGCAAGGTTGGGGGAGGATCACTTGAGAATTGATGATGAACGCCACCACAAGAAAATTGGAATGAATGTGTGAGATGAGCAGAAGATTAAGGGAAATTGATTATCCATGCAGCCAGCGAAATAAGTACTTGCACTTGAAAATTTGAGAACAAAACCATAAAAACATTGGAATAACAACGATAAGGTAGGGAAATGGGTTAGGCATTGAATGTAGAATGTGAGCAGTCTTTACCTGGTTGGAGTTAAATACAATTTTTAAATGCAATATAATCGCACTAACGCACTGGTTCTCATTAGGTCATCAAAGTTTATTAGTTGAGCCTGGCTAGTACATGATTGATGACCACTTGGGAATACCAGGAAATGTATTTAGGAATCTGATGACATCTCTCTGCAAAAACTAGCTAGTTTTGTTTTTAGGAAACCAGCTCAATTAACCAAGAGTGAATGTTACATTAGGTCCCAACAAATCAGTTTGTAATTCCCCAGAAGGTTAATATTATAACAAAAAACAGCACCCGATAAAGGCCAAATATCATTGTCATTACCTATCTATGTTCATATGTTATGCTTAATAGATGCTTCTATTCTATTATATTGATCACTCCACATTCCCAACCAAGGTGCAGGGTTAACTTAATGGATACAATCACTGACTATGAGATCAGTTCAACTAAGTTCAAATACAATCGAATCTATTGTAGTTCTTAACATTTCTAGGAATGCTATCAACCCTAACCTATTTCCTCTCACCAAGCTATAATAAATCTCTTGTTGCATATTTTTGTTAATATATTAACAATTATATAACTAATTATAATCAAGTGTTGGGTTTCCTAATATACAGTCAATTTTCAACATCTTTTGAAAGTTTGCTAACCCCACACAAAAATGAGGAGATAATGACTGAGATGATATTTTCATGAAACCAGAACAGATACTATACTACCCTTCTATATTACATTCATCCTCTTCCTGAAGAAGTGGGCGATAATGCCTGGGAGGATGGTTGCATGACAACAGAACAGATATTACACTATATTCCTCTGAATTTAGCATTGAAACATAATGCATTAGTCTAAATAGCATAGTAACATGAACTGAGCAGGAAAGTTAGTACAATAATGCAATTAACAAAAAAAATCTCCATTAGTAAAGGACATATAATATATAGAGGTTGATATACCATAAGAGTTATTCTATGAGTGTAGGCAAAAAAACTACCATGAAGTATGATGTTTAAGGATTTTGAAAGTTTATAGATATCATATGATGTAGTTGGGTTTAAGTTAGGTGTTGGAAATAGCTGTTTTCTTTTATATAAGTTTGAGGAAGTTGTATAGTATCTACAATTAGTAAACTGTAGTGATACTGGTAAAATAATTTGTCCAATTAGCATAAGAGAGAAATATATAAAACTCTTTCAAAGAATATCTAAGAAGAAGGTGGACTAGTAACTAAACAGTGCTAATCTTTCGCTTCATAACAATACTGTCACTGATAACATTTCAGTCATCTCTTGAAAATTCTGGTTTAATCAATAAATGGGTACAAGGTGATAATAATCGTCTCCGCCATATCCACAAAATTTGAAAACTTGGGTTGAAAAAAAATAAGCTAGGTCATTACAAGAAATATGTGATTCAAAATTGGTTAGTCCTGGCAGAAAGAATAAAATCAATGTCAATGAAACAATAAATAACGAACCAACCAAAATATCGTCTGAGAAATTTGAGTAGATATTGTGAGTTTGAAAACCTTTGATAAGAAGAAGAAATGATTGAAGAGGACTTAATTCAATACAGGTGAATAGACAGATATGTGTAATAACAGATATGAACTAATGGAACAAATACAACTAGGAAAATATGTTTTTAAATGCTGCATTAACTTTATACAAAAACAAGAATACAGAAATAGAACAAATATAAAAGTTAACCCAGTGAACAAATATTTGACGATACTTACAAAAAAAAAAAAAATTAAAAAGCATCAATAATGTGAATGTGAACATAAAATAAACATTAAATAAAATGCCCAACATTTGGAAAAGCTTGTATAAATTGCTTAAAGAAGAATCATTTTCAAGCAGTACGCATATTCAAAAAGAACATTAGTACGAAAAGTATGCATATTCAAAAAGAAAAATCCTTAAAATTTGAAGAAAATGAAACCAACAATTGAAATCTTTTCATTAAAAAACACAAAAATGCAAAAAAAAATGAACAAAAGACAAAAGAACATTATACGAAAAATTAACATCAACAACCAATTTAAATATGCAAATGAACACAGGCAGAGCAGTAATCCTTATCTCTATATATAATCTTTTGATTGCAGAAATTCCCCTCTGGACCAAAGTAGCATAGGTTTGCAACAACAGATGCCACATACAAATTTATTTTGTCTAGACTATTAGCCAATATCTTATGTAACTTTAGAATGACATTTTAAACATATTTAGTCGTTATAATAAAATCCTACTTTTCATCCTAGAGCAAAACCACTACAACCGCACCATCTTTAGAAGAAGTAGTTCCTATTTTCCCCTTTAAATATTAAGTCTTCCTACCACTCCCAGTCAAGATCGGGAGGAAATATACACATTCTACAGATACTGTGCTTGCACCTTTCATAAGTGGATAATAAACTCATGGATATAACACAATCTTTCCATTTCTCGATTCCAAAATAATAAATTCTCCTTTCTCAAATTCAGCACATTCTCAGTGGCTGAGCTCTGAATATTCTCATATTACAGAATTCTATTCTTCTCTATATAAACGAACAGTTATTAAAATAAAAAAAATGGCATCACTAAGAAACATTATTTGGCCCGCCAATGGGATACAAAAAACAATATATTAAATGTATATAAAAATTTCACCAAACAACTTCTACGGAGAAAAATATGTATACATATTTAGATCTTCAGTAAATGTACACGTCCATTCTTGTGCTTGGTCCAGCAAGCGTTCGTAAATAAAAAAAACACAACTTCTATTTTTACATAGTTTGCAATATGAAATATTAAATGTAATACAAGCTGCAACTTCTCTGGAGAAAATTAAATATATATAGATATTCGATAAATTTACAATATATTTACATTTTTTTAAACAGTTTCTGGCACGTTACTTTGTTCACATTTTTGGAACTGTTGGAATCGTGCATGCGTGTTTCTGTGTGCGTGTGTTTGTGTCAGCATTTGCTACTAAAGAAAATACAACTTTTGCTTTTAAATACTTTGCAAACACATTTATTAAATGTTAATAAACATTACAAACTGCAAGTTCTATAAAGATAATCAACCGAAAGATTGATTATATTTAAAAACACAATTATACCTACTTACATTTTTGGTCTATTTAAATCTTGACCGGATAAAAAAAAACTGAGCTTCTTCATCATTGTAAAAAGTTGATTTTTATTTACAAACACCATTATAAGAAATTACATTTTTTGTCAATTTATACATTTTATGATTCAACAAAACAAATGCTTTTGTCAGCTATTTCTGTTTTGTCACGTGGCATTTGCTGTAAATACATGAGAAATAGCTTAAATTTCTATTTCCTGTGAAAACTATTCCCTTTAATTATTAACTTATACGTTATCGTTTTGGATTCATTTTGGATATTTTCAGTACTGCGACATGGCAAAATATCAACAGGTATTGATAACATGAACAAAAAAATCATACATTTTGCCAATTACGTTTTCTGTTTGTTTTTTTTAACTACAGCAACGCGTGGCCGGGAACAGCTAGTTCAAAAATATTTCTGGGAACGCATTGGAAAACCAATTTTACTAAATAACAATTTACATCAATTTGATGAGTCGGTCATTAAAATATTAGTGTACATTAACGGTTCATTGGAATTAGATGATAAATTTGAACTCGTGTTAATGTTTCACTACACAATATAAACATCTTAATCAGAACATTAGATAATATTGAACGTATAGTAACAGACACCAAAATCATGCTGACATAAGAAAGCAAAGAAACAAATCAAAATGAATATTAAAACTTGACATGCATAAGTCCTGAACTTGTACTGATTAATGACACACATAGACCGTGAGAGATGTTTTATTTGATCAAACAAATTCCTTGCATTGACCGGAAATAATAGCATGAGAGAGATATGATACAGAGATTGATATATGTTGAAAACAATGAATAATAAAAGAGAAATTCTCTTTGTAAATGAAATGTATAATTACATGACGTCAAGCTTCCATACAAAGAATGTTACAAAAAAGCCGTTAATGTGAATGTTAGTTGCAGTTAAAGAAAGACGAATAGAACAAAAAATAATAAAAAGAAAACATCGATTTGCAATTCTTTTGAAAAGTTGTCTACGAGTTTTTATAAAAAAACAAACTATTTCAATAAAAGGACTATGGAGTGTCCGAAACATAAACTTATACAAACATTTATAATTTACATGATTTTATATTTTCCATAAGGCTATATTTTTTTATTTTTAGAATGTGAAGAAATTCGTCATTTTTAATTCGAGAAATATCTCTCTCTACTCAGCGTTGTCTTTTGGTTGAACCAAAAATTCTTTAAAATAAGGTTCAATACTTCAGGCATTTAACTCAAATTGATTGAAGAGATCATACCCGCCAGCGATTAAAACATTGAATTGAAATTACTATTTTCTTTATTAGTCTACTATTCAAATATGAAGTTTATAAACAGTAATTGATATTTTAACATTTAATTGTTTATTGTACATGATGGTCGTTAGAAAAGCAAGAAATTTGAGATTGAAAATTGTATTGCATAAATTTTATTGTATTTGGCTTATTCATTTCTTCGATTTCCATACATTATAAATCAAGGCAGCAAAAACAACTTCCAGACTTACAAAGGCAAAAGTGATTTTTCTTTTTTAAAAGTGAAAATCCGACTCGAGGTTTAATGAAATGTTAGCACTATTTTTTCAGTGATTACAAAGCAATAGTTTGATAATGTTATTACGACTTTGAAATTATATGTCCTGGAGCAGTTATTACTCACAAAAATATGTCTTAATATAAGCGCCAACAATAATTGCACATTTGTAGATATCGTGATGTTCCAGTCCCAAGCATCGCTGAATCGCCTGACGAGCAGGTGTCATCACCAACATCTATAGTTGCGGCATGCAGATCCAAAGTGTTTTTAGAATCTCAGCCTAGCAACAACCTATCATCCAATCAGATTAAACCTATCATTTTGGGTACATAGGTGTATGCGTGTTGGGGTGGGAGAAAATACTACATGCGAGCAAAAAATTTAAAAAATTAAAAATTAGTCTTAAGTTAACCTTTGACAGGAAAGGATTGTAGCAACTCCAGTCGACTGCTGAATAACGGGCGAACAGAAATAAAACTGAGAATTTTTATTTCTATAGAAACAATCCTGAAAGAGAAGAGCGATAGAAAAGCCACCGACTTTTCTAATTGTCTCAATAAGATGTGAAACGAATCATTTGATTATAAGAGATCAAAAGCCGACTTGAAATCAGAAACTATCTTATCTGTGAAAGATATGAATGCAATATGGATGCAGCTTTGTTGCAGCGTGTGTGTGTCTCGCTACGAGAGTAGGATGCTACATAAGATTATCCATTGAGGATAGTGGACTCGATATATCATTCTAGCACCGTGAATTATACATATTCAAAGAAGGCATGAGGCTATTTTATTTGAGCATTATGAATTTGTCCTATTCAAGGAAGGCATAAGTCATATTCGAGCATCGTGCATTCAGCATATTTAAAGAAGGTACCATGCTGTTATGTATTTCAGAATCGAACATTTGAGGAGTTTATCGATCTGAATTTACAATCAGGGAAAAAAGGTGAATAAATCATTTTCTTTTGAGTTTAATCATATTTTTGTCAGTTGTTTGAAAAGCTTGTTGGACTGTTATTTTCTTCTGAAATTGTAATTTGAACTTTGAATAACTTTAAAATTGACCTGCATTGGCCCACATGGTGACTTGTAATTCTTTTTCACAGCCATGAGAACCTTGCATCTCGACATTGCATCTTACAATCAAGAATTTTGAGTGATTCATTTCCCCTCATCATTATTATGATTTCTATTGTTCATTTCTTCTTTCTTTTCGCTTTTTGTTACTTTTATAAAAATAAAACAAAAAAGAATATATAAAATATAATTTTCACAATGGATCCATATTCTCCTTTCATTTCCTCCACCGTTGATATGCATGCTTCTTACTAACCTTCTTACACTTCCAGCTCAGGGAATATAAGGACCATTAGGCTATACACAGCTTCTTTAATTTATTTTAAATCAATGAAGAAGTAGTAAAACAAGAAAAGACAACGCTTTATTTATTCAAAACTTCAAAATTATCTATATATTAATTATTAGTTCTTTTGTGTGTCACGCTTTCTAGCAAATTTTATTGGTTGAGATTTAATTCCAGAATACACGTTAATTCTGAAATACACATTTACAAACACTCCAGGCGGCATTCGATTATCGTGTTCTCACTGCTATATTTGTTTTTAATTCTATAAAATTTAGGGTTTATCTTTCTGGTAAATGCAAAAGTTGTTAAGAAATAATTGAGTTTAAGTTATTCCATAGTAAAAAACGATAACACAAATCTCTCAGCTGGCGGACACTATAAGTTTTCTAATTTAAAGTAGTTGGGACAAAAATTGATGCATCACTGCAGTTCTATATTTTTGTAATATCTACAGCAGTTATTTGTTTTTTTTTTTTCATTATTTACTTTTTTTACATTTTTTTATTATTTGAGAGAGAGAGAGAGGGGGGGGGCTGAGACTGCCCGACCGGCTGTTGTTTTCGTTAGTTAAAATAGTATTGCTTCTACTACATTTTCATTTGTGTGTGTGTGCGGGGGGGGGGGGGAATTGATGCGTTCTTGTGTTATTTTTTGTAATCATATCTACAGCAGTTATTTTTTTCATTGTTTAATTTGTTTACATTTTTTCATTGTTTGTGTGTGTGTGTGTGTGTGGTGAGAGAGAGAGAGAGAGAGAGAGAGAGAGAGAGAGAGAGAGAGAGATTGAGGGAAAGAGAGACCGACCGACTGATGCTGGTGTTTTCGTTAATCTATACATTAATATGATAGTGTGTGTTACTTTGTGTGTCACGCTTACATCTTTTTTCTTTCAAGTGGCTGTCGATTAATAATTGTTGTGTCCTTCTATTTCTTGTAATAAATAATTTTGCAAAGAATTCTTCATGAGTTTTGATTTCCTTTTCGATTATAGATGATGGCACTCAACTCATCTATTTTTTTATTTTGGAAATTACTACTTTATATTGTTTTTAAAAGGTCATGCTTACATTATTAAATAGGGAAAAATAAATAACTCACCTTTTTTTTATTGTTCTATTCTTTTTATTGTTTTACATGCTACTGTATTAATAGATAGACTTGCTTGGATAAATATTTTTACAGTTTTAACAAAAGGGCTAAAATAATATGATGGTGTCTTCATTCATGCTGAATTCCCATAGAATGTCCAGCAACAATATATTACATATGAAAGATGCCGCTGAGGAATTTCCACAGGTCCTGCTAGTAGAAATTAAAAGAGAATAAAACTGGTAATATTGGTGTTTAGAGATAGGCGAAGGAATATCTAGTGGTCATTATTATGCTATGCCTGCTAATAAATTTTTATTCAACAGTTTTTGAAAAATAATTTAAAATGTATCAATCGTGTTTCTGATTTAAAGGTTCATGATGGAAAGGGTAGGGCGGTATAGATAAGCAGAGAGAAGGAGAGGATGCAAATGTGCTAGGGATAAATTGAAAAATTATCACTTCCATATATTAAAGTTGCTATTTACAATGCCTCCCCACGGGACAGAGTTAGACACCAGGGTGGTTTTTTAACGTGGAGAAAAGGAACAAAAATTAAAATTGTCTCAGTCGTGAAGGATTTCTCCTCCACTGACAGAGAACAAGAAATTGAAATGCAGCATCGGAAGAACAGACACTACACTTTGATCTTGTCCCGAAGGTTAAAAAATATAACGAGAGAGGAAGCCAGTGGTTTATGAGAGAAATAGAGAGAGTAGGGAAAAAGAGAAGAAAAAATCGAAAAAAAAGTTGCGAAGAAAAAATAAAATAGAGAAAAAGTGACTGAATGGAGAGAGAGAGAGAGAGAGAGAGAGAGAGAGAGAGAGAGAGAGAGAGAAGGCGAAGGCAGTCGAGTTAAATGAATTAAGTTCCCTTGTTGTAATGACTAATGGTTGGATGGTGCGTTGATGGCTAACTGAGAGCCAGGTGCAGCATTAGTAATAACTTATGGCCGGGGAAACGAGAAACGAAACGATAAAAGAAAAGAAACCACAGCAGACTATGTATGCCAGGACTTGTAGAGCGAGTGGAAAAGGTGTTCATAACCCTAACCATTAAATATTCTGTGGGAAAGAAAAATAAACTTATCAGGAAGGAAAGTTGTTGATGCAGGCGTACTGAACCAGAATTAGTCGATAAAAACATGAACATCTCCAAATCTGTAAAAAACATTTAAACGAGGATTTTTTATTTCTATTTTTACGATATTCAGTCGATTTGCTTTTGTTGTAGTAAGACTTTTGTGATGATCTAGTGATTGGGGTCAGTCAGTAATGTCTACCCGTGCCGCAATCAGTTACACATTTTCATCTTTACATTTCTGAATAAAGTGAGATATGTATATATTTGTATGGACAGAATAACCCCCAAACTAATTGACTGGTCATCAAGAATTTTGGAACACAGATGCTAGGTATAAAGGCGGGTAAAGTGGGCTATAATTATGTAATGGATTTTGATCAGAATTAGGATTTTAGATATAAAGTTTACTACGATTTTATCTTGACTTTAATCTTCATATGGGGACATAAAGGTCATGCAAAACTATTTAACCTTTTCAGAACATGTATCATTGATGTTACAACTAGCAGGACTCGTTAACAGGCGTTGCCCGATAGTAGCATGCTCCCTCTGCATAAAAAAATCAAAGTACGGCTGTTGTTGTTGCCCAACCCCCAACCTCCTCATGTTAAGAACGGCTTTCGAAATGGACACCCTCAACTTCCCTATGTTAAGAATGCCTTTTGGAATAGACACCTCATTTTGTGAGGGGGGGGGGGGTAAAAAATTTCCCCAAAATGTAACTTTGATAATTGCTGTCAGGAATCGAATGAGCAAATACTCTTAACGAACAACAAAATTTGGTGGTTGCAGTGTCGGTCAGCCCGTGCATACTAATCTGGTGGGCCAGGTATGGCTCACGGTATGGTATTTTTGTTGGCAATACTGGAGTTTAGGTGGCAAAATATTCTCGAACCCTCTATCACTAAAAAGGAACTAAATTCCTGTAGTCACCTGTACGTTACCATGTAAACATGTAAACGGTATTTCAGAAAGTGATAGTTTTAAATAAGCAGAAAAAGAAACAATATGTAAATCTATTTAAATTTTTAATTTTAAACAACAGAAACATAATTTTTTTTATAATTTTAAAAGAAATATTGTTCACAAACATTTTTCAATATATATACGTGAAAGAAAATAAAATTGGGGAAATCAGGCAAAAACACGTTATTTTTCTTTGTGACCTATTTGCGTTTAAAAATAAAAACAACACATTTAATATTAGTTAAATAGCAGCAAGTACCTGTGCGAGTTCCCCCCCCCCCAAAAAAATAGCCAGGCTCGAATGTGTAATGCTAAGAGAAAAAGGTGGTGTAAAAAAATGAAATACTTTAGTCGACTGACCCACGGTGAATTTACGATGCTATGGGTCTTTGAAAAAACACCTATAAAATGTATGTATGGCAAGGCATGCTCCTTGCAAAGAACGGCCCAGTTGATGAGGAAAGAAAACGATACAATGTTGCCAAGGTTCGTTCTGTGTGTCAAAAGTTGATTAAAGTAAATAGAAGGAAAAAAATGGGTTCTAACGAACGGTTACATAGAAAAAAAGAAAGAAAGAAAAGAAAACAATTGGTTTATTTGTGGTTGTGGTTTACTTTAGCACGGCTACAATGTTGACGAAGCCCTCTCTCTCTCTCTCTCTCTCTCTCTCTCTCTCTCTCTCTCTCCCCCCCCCCCTCTTTCTTGCTATATCTGTGTATATTAGCTTCCATAATATCGCGTTCGCTCACTCTTCTCGAAAACCTCCAATGTTGCGGGTACATTTGTTTATCTATGCTGAAAGCATAAATTGTAGTAAACATTAAAATAATTAAACGAAACATATTCGTAAAAAAAACAACTGGTTTGTTGTAGTTTACTTTAGCACGACTACGATGGTAACGCTCCTCTCTCTCCCTATTTTTCTCTCTTTCTCTAATTCTTTCTCTCTCTCCCACTACCTATCTCTCTATCTCTATCTCTTAATCTCTCTCTCTCTCTCTCTCTCTCTCTCTCTCTCTCTCTAGCTCTAACTCTCTATAGCCATGCCCATATATATTATTGTCCGTACTGTCATGCTCGCTTGCTCTTATGGGAAACCTCTAGTTTTGCAGAGACATTTGTTTATCTATGCAGAAAGCCGGAACTTGTAGAGGGAGAATTTATTATTTTTGAACTATGTAAAGGAAAGGTAATGGTTTGTTTATAGTTCATGATTCAGTTACGAAGAGAGACAGGGCAGTATGTGTATAATGTGTATATTAATACTCAGTGTAGACTGGTGGCAGTGAGAGGATTTTAGAATTAGCGAGAAAAGTAGTAACTACTTTCTCTAAAGATGGGGCGACTGTGATGATGGCACTCCTAGGATAAAATGTAGGCTTGTATTATAATGACTAAATATGTCTAAAATGTTGTTCTAGAGATAATTATAGTTGTCTAGAGATAATTATAGTTATTGATTCTAAGTTTAATAAAGTTTTTTAAGCTCCATCGTTTTTCCTACAGAGGATTTTACATTATTTATGTTAGATATATGCAATTTAGATATTCAGTATTTTTTTTTTTTTTTTTTACATAGGGGTCACCACTTATCAAGGCCCGGAAGCCACTCGGGGATAAGGGTTATTGTGTGTACAGTAATCAATGGGATATTATCGTATTAATCGTTAGTATTGGAGATTAAATAAAGTGTCTTACTTAAGGGGGCGATTCATCAGGAATTTGTTTATGTTGGACTTGAAGACATCCAAGTTGTAGTCAGGTGGGAAACAGGCAAACGGAACAGAGTTCTACAGGCGTGCACTTCTAAGAAAGAAGCTTTGTTCATGGAATCTATGTTTTGATTTAGGCACAAATATAGAGTGGGGAGAATTACTGACAGTGGTTTCAGTCAGACGGGTGTTTCTCATGAAAGATTGGCGAGGGGGGACGAGAGATGAGAGCTCCGACGAGCACTTTGCCATGGAAATAACGATAAAACAAAGACAGGCTCGCAACATCTCTTTTGTGGGAGAGAGGTTGCAGGGAAGAGAAAAGAGCATGCCCTACTAAGCCACGAAGTCTATTTTGTACTCTGTCAAGGTAGGATAAGCTGTTTTAACAGCTCCAGCCTAGATGTGGCAGCAGTACTCCATCCTTGGACGTACTTGGCTTTTATACAGATAGAGAATTGCATCAGTAGTGAGATATCTTCTGGAGCGGTAGAAGGATCCCAGCATTTTCCCAGCGACCTGGGCAACAGACTTGATGTACCTGTTCCATTTCAGATCAGGGGTGAATGTCAAACCGAGTATATGATAATTATCTTCTCTTATATTCATTCACATTTAAGTAGAATTTCCCTAGAAAAGAGGACAACAGTGTAAAACATACAATGTAAAATGAGTTCAGAACTTCATTTACAAAACGTTTTCTTTTTCAAAAAGAGTCATTTTGCTTATGAAGGCAGGTGATTTTTCACTTTCAACATTTGGCCTGTTCTGTCATTTTAATTAATTTTCTCATTCTATTTAATCGCAGTTGCCTTCTTTGTCGTTTTTGTTGGAATGACTGTGATTCATGTGTTGGTCTTAATGTGTTTCCATCTTTTCTGGAGACAAGAACAACAATCAAACGAATGAGTAAATCCATTTTAGAAACTCATTAGCACAGCCAGACATTGACGAAGGATTTACGTTTTATTGCAAAGGCAACAAACATTCACAGAGAAAATTTCCAAAGAAAACAAAAGATTAAAATAGAAAACATGACAAAAGTTCATGTATCCATTTCATTTATCAGAAATAATGCTTCGACAATTCTATTTTTTATTTTATTCGATTAAAAAAAATTGAACAGAAGAATATATTTGGTTTCCAAACGAAAACTTAAAATTAATACCAGCAGAACATGGTCCTTCTACATCAACCTGTATAATTTACTATTAATTACTTGTTAAGATAATAAATGGTTAATGCTATTAAGTAATCAAGTTGACACACCAGTTATCACTAGATCACCAAAGTTAAGCAACGTTGAGCCTGATCAATACCAGATGGGTGACTAATTTGGGAATACTAGACGCTCTATGTAGGGGGACGTTGACACCTCCCTGCAAAGGTTGCAAAAACCTAAAACCATCATCTTTCCTAATATATACATATATGCGACTGGAGACCACGTGTGAATTTCATCCCCCCCCCCTAAAAATTCCTTCTTTAGAGGAAATCGATTACACCCGCATTGGGGTTTATGCCACAGTTTCATTTCATGCATTCAATGACATTTAAACAAAAATAACTCTTTTTCTGCAAAAATAATTATAATTTTCAGCTGAAGATTCCTCGAATATAATAAATACATTGTAAAAATGTAATTCTTTTCTAAACATTATTCTCTATCTTCTTAGTATAAAAATAATTCTCAGCTAAATATTCTTAAAATAAAACGAATATCAGTTTTTAAATGTATTTACAATTGTATCTTTTTAATCAACAGGACGACATAATTAAAAATTGGAAAAAGTCAGAATGTTTTATCTTTGCAACATGAGATTAATGATTAATCACCGTCTTTACTAAATGGACGATCTTATTTTTTATGCATGTAAAAGGTGATAACGTACGTACGAACATGAAATGTTTTAGCGTATTTTTATTATAGGGAAAAGTATGTTTACTATGAAATATTATTTGTATAATTATTGCAAATTCAAAGAGAGTTCTTATACCAGTTGTTACAAGTGGTCTCTTGTTGGTAAAAACAGGTGATTTCTCCCTGGTTTCTGAGTAACAGAAAGTCTACCCAGGTTTCTAACACTTTTAGCTCATTTTCATCATCATTATAATTTGGTGCATTGAAACGAGCAGTTAAGCAGTGAAATCTTGCTGATAATGATTTTCTCTAGAATGAGTGTGACAATAAGCAAGATTCCAGTCTCTGGATCCTTTCATTCAACCCCTGGATTACGTTACACCCTCTCTCAGTCTTTCCACTGTCTCACCCCTCAGCTACCATTTTTTTTTATTGAAGGGGAGGTATTATTAATATTTATTCACAAGGAGTTTTCACACAAGGTATTATCCGTGATATTTTTCTTAGATTTTTAGCACTCTCCACATCTTTTGATAACCAGTGCAAATCATTTTGCATTATTGTAACAGACGTTTACCATTGATTTATTGCTAGCAACAACTGTTGGCCATTATTTGAATTCGAGTGACAATACGCCCCCTCAATGTTGTAGTATTCTTGTATTGATGCTCTTCTTCTTCAGTCTTTCCATTTTCCTTAACCCTTCATGATCATTTTTGTGTGGTATCAATCATGGCTGGTGCCACCACATACATGTATTCTTTTTTCTTTTTTTACTTTTTCTCCCTTTTTACACTCATGTATCAGTATTTTTTTCTAAATTATTATTATTATTATTATTATTATTATTATTATTATGCAATAGTTATGATGAAAATTTGTTTTATTTCAAATCTGTTTAGGATTATTTAATGCTGACTCCCCCCCTATTATTAACGGTTTATTATACATAATTAACTGAACAGAAACTGCATAGCTGTGTAAGAAGTTTCATGCCTTTACAGACAATGTTATATAATCAATTACAGACAATGTTATATAGTCAATTACAGACAATGTTATATAGTCAATTACAATGTTATATAGTCAATTACAGACAATGTTATATAGTCAATGACAAACAATGTTATATAGTCAATTTCTAAAAACTCATAAAGACGTTCATGCATACTAACAAAAATCTGGGTTTAGATCTCATCAAACAATTTAATTGCTCAATAAAAGATAATCAAAATTAGATAAAGTCATGAGATGAGTTCAGGTCAGTAAACGTAATTTATCAACCTGAGGGAGAATAGGCATGTTGTGGAAATAAATTTCAAAGATAATTAAGATGACAGAAACACATTCGATTTTAAAATATCTATTTTGTTTTATAAGATATTCTGCAACTTTTTTGTGACAAGAATTTGCTTCGAAGAAATATTGCCAATAGATCTTGCAATAATCATTCAAAGATATTTATTTGTATTTAGTTAAACAAATGAAAAAATATTTAAGTTGTAAATAATCCCCAACCAAATTTTTAGTTTTTAAATAATCTCAAACCAAATTCAAAATAGAGTTTGAATATCTGGAAAACATATACAATTTGCTAATCATTCCAGATTGTCTGAATTATAATTAACTAGCGGAACCTGTGGAAATTCCACAGATGACTCATTCATATGTAATATATTGATGTTGCCATTCTGTAGATGTTCAATGTAAATGGAGACACTCTGATATTATTGTAGCTCTTTTGTTAAAACTGCAAAAGTATTTATCTAAGCTAGCACAAATGCCTGGCAAAGCCCGGTCGTAAATTATGTTTAAATATGATATTTTAATTCTTGCAGATTTCGTATGTATTATTATAGAGTTAATGTTTTATCGATTTTTATATATTATAAAGTTGCGATTTCAAAAATATTTAAAAAAAAAAAAACTATATCCATATGACTTGGGTGCATTAGCTTGAATCGAAACCGAAATAAAAACTTCTGAATATATATATATATATATATATATATATATATATATATATATATATATATATATATATATATATATATATATATGTATATAAACTTGAGTTCTTTCAGGCACAATCGAAACCGAAACCAAAACGTATGAAGAATTCTTGATAAAATTATTTATAAGAAAAAAGAAAAATAGATTACTGGAGGCACATCAGTTATAATCGAAACTGAAACCAAAATTTATGAAGAATTCTTGGTAAAATTATTTATGACAAGAAAGAAATGGAAGTACATAATTAACCTGGATGTAAGCCTGACACAGAAAATAACACACACGCTATCGTATTAATATACAGATTACCTTAAAATAATAATTTTTTAAGATGATTATATCAAAAAGTGTTTATATATACTACATCTGAAAACAATGTGTGTGTGTGAGTGTGTGTGTTTAATAAGCAAATAATTTCTTTAAATGAATAAATACAATGTATGCATCCTTTCTATAAATATAAATAATTGCTTTTTTATGCTTCTGTAGGTCAAGTTATGTCCCTTGGTGAAATGTTTGCTTTTTTTAACTCTTCAATGCTATTTTTGATATTAGAAGATAATTCGGATTAATCAATAGAAGAATTTTAGCTGTGTTCAAATTGAAAGAAACTTTATGTGCAATAAATATAATCTGAACTTGACAAAAGAATGTCCAAGATTTTTACATATTGAATGTCAGGTAATTAAAGTTACAACGTTGAAGCAATGTTAAATACTTTTGTCACATTTTAGTTTGTGATTTCTTCTCTTCAATAGGATATTTTAATGTTCTGTGTTCTTATTGCCATAGCATAGAAAATATTCTTTTATATAAACAAACATTAATTCGGTTAATCTAATTAGTTAAATTAGTTGATTTAAAACAAAATCGAATGAAGAAAATTTGTAGATATTTTTTTTAATTTAAAATTTGTTGATATTTAAAAAAAAAATTATTGTTAATTAGGGACATTTAGTACCCTGGGGGAGAAAAAATCTTTCTTTCTCATCTTTTTGTTTTGTGTTCATTGTCAGCATAACTTTATATCTTTTGTGAAATCTAATAAACCGATTTAGAGAAAACCAGAAGATTAACGCAATAATAGATGAATGGACAGTCACAAAACAATAAGTTCTTTTCGATTAACATTGGAGACGTGAAAAGACTTGTCCTCTCTCGCCCTAATTAACATTTTTGTGACACAAATGATAAATGAGAAAACCGATCTCTAATGTCATATTAAGAAAAAGAAAAAAAAAAGTATTTTCTGAAAATTATCCAACCATATCACCATATCGTAATGGTCATTTCATGTATTGTACAGCTTACATTAGAAAACCGAGAGTTGATATTAAAAAAAAAAGACAAATTGCAAATTGGACATTAAGAATCACAAAGTGAAAAAAAGAACCTTAGTTTTAATGCTTATAAACACATTTATGTTTTGAAAAAAAAAATGGACACAAAATATCTTGTTGCAACTATTTATTTAACAAGAGTAGGGAAAGAATTTGAAATAAAACCAAAATATAAAAAGATTTCATAATTTTTCATTTGCTAAGAGAGATCACTATCAATTACATGCATTGTCAAAACTTCTGAAGCGTGTTATATGAGCAGAGAAATTCTTTACACTAGGATGGGACAATTTAAGCTCTCAATCTTAAGGGTATTATTGTCTCTTATTTTTATTATTGTCATTCAAAATATTGGCAAGAGAGTAAAGTGTATTGTAAACATTAATTTAATAGTCATTATATGTGCATGAGTTGAACATTTTTCAGCCTGATATATTTTCAAATGAAAAGAGAAAAACTAATTTAGAGTAAGATTAATTACTAGGATTTCCAGCAAAATACAAATCCTTGTCCATAGTTTCAGAATTAAATAATACACTAAAGTGTTGATACGCTATAAAACGGACAAACCAAAAGTTTTAGTAGAAAATTTACGTTTATGGGAAATTAAATTGTTAACGATGCTGACTAGGAAATTTCTAGTTATTAAACATTGGTTTTGTCCGGCAAGTTATAAACTCTTTCTAAATCCTGAAATAAACACTTATACATAAATCTGAGGTTTATACCAGCTTTCTTTGATGTAACTTGCATATACTCTATCTGCTAGGGTTTATTTCATTTTTATTTAATGCATGACCATTTTTATTCAACTTTTGGATGCCGTAATTCATAATTCAGAGTTTCCAGTCATTAGTGTTTTCAAGTTCTTACTGAAATCTATTGCTTTTACTTTTAATTATGTAATTACAGTATAACTCCTATAATTTGAACATCCGCTTCGTTCAAATGAGAGGATGCTGTTCAAGTTTTGTGATAAAAAAATGTGCTGCAGTTAACTTCAATTTTCTAAGAATTAAGAAATAGTAAATGAAATTCATTGCTATATGATACTTCAAGTATATATTAAGTTGAGTTTACGATATATTGTAAGTAAGAATTGTTAAATATTATTACCAGGAACAAAAACATTGAACATAAATTAAATCTACTCTTACTTGTTAGGTATTTATTACCTAAGTTATCATCTACAGAAATAATACATTTATGTAAAATACTGATTTTTTAATTTATTCATTGAATGAGTCTCATTTCAGTTTCCATTTTCATCGATTGAGCTCTTGGGCACTGACATTGTATTCCGTAAGCGATCACAAAAATCTACAATTTCTTGGTTCTGTAGCTTCTTTATGATTATATCTCTTTGGAGTGACATTGCTTGCAAAACATAGTTGTCACTAGAGTAAGGACTTTTTTCTAGAAATTTTATAACCGTCTCCATAGACTTTTCTGCATCATCCCATGATATTGCTTCATCAGAGTGTTCTTGGTTATTTACATTAGGGTCAAGAGAATGGGAGCTGTCGCTATTTTCATCACCATTACTGCCTTCAGGATATTGATCAGTCGTTTCCATCACATTTCAACATCATTTGCATTAAGTGATTTAAGAACAGCATGGTTGGATGGTAACCGTTTCGTTTCAAGAATTTTTTCTAGACCAGATGTATTCTCTGATTCTTTCAGTTCAGAAGCCTTTGGCGTTGGGCATAATTTACCCCATGCTTTTGTTAATGTGCTTGCTCGAACTTGATTCCATGCATCTGTGAGAGAAAATATGGCATTTTAAAAAATTTTTTTTTTTTTACACAGTGATCACCACTTATCAAGGCCCGGAAGCCACTCAGGGATAAGGGTTATTGCAAGTACATTACGTTAGTGTGGAGATTTGATGAAGTGTTTACTTAAGGTGGCGGTTCATTAGGAATTTGTTAACATTGGACTTGAAGACATCCAACTTGTAGTCCAGTGGGAAGCAGGCAGACGGAACAGAGTTCCACAGGCGTGCAGTTCTAAGAAAGAAGCTTTGTTCATGGAATCCGCGTTTTGATTTAGGCACAGATATAGAGTGGGGGGAATTTTTCACAGTGGATTCAGCTAGACGGGTGTTTTTCATGAAAGATTGGCGAGGGGGGACCAGAGATTGGAGTTCAGAGGAGCACCTGCCATGGAAATAATGATAAAACAAGGATAGGCTCGCAACGTCTCTTCTGTGCTAGAGAGGCTGCAGGGTAGAGAAAAAGGCATCCCCCACTAAGCCACAAAGTCTATTTTGTACTCTGTCAAGGCAGGATAGGCTGTTTTTAGCAGCTCCTGCCCAGATATGACAACAGTATTCCATCCTTGGACATACTTGGCTTTTATATAGATAGAGAATTGCATCAGTAGTGAGATATCTTCTGGAGCGGTAGAAGGATCCCACCATCTTTCCAGCGACCTTGGCAACAGACTTGATGTACGTGTTCCATTTCAGATCAGGAGTAAAGGTCAAGCCCAGAAGCTTGTCAAAACACGGGGCCTCACCCAGACGAGAGCCATCCATCACAATTGATGCCAGATGGGGATCAGAGCGTTGATGATGTAAGGATAGGAGTTTGGTTTTAGATGCATTAAAGGTAACCAGCCACATCTTCCCCCACTGAACCACGCGCTCGAGATCAGAGGAGAGAGAATCAGAGAGAACTTTGTCATTTACAGCCTTTGATGTGTTGCCGTAGATTGTCGTGTCATCAACATAGATGTCAACGAATGATTTAAGTATGTGTTTAGGGAGGTCATTGATGTAGATCAGGAAGAGAGTTGGGCCTAGGATTGACCCCTGAGGGACTCCAGCATTTATATTGCAGGCCTCCGATTTTTGTCCATCTACCACTACTCTTATGAGCCTATTGGAGAGAAATGATTTAAGATTGAGAAAACATTTCCAGTTATACCGTAGCTGGAAATCTTGTGAAGTAGACCCTTATGCCATACCTTGTCAAAGCCCTTTGATGTGTCAAGAGCAATTGCCCTAGAAAGGAAGCCTTTGTCAAGAGATTCACTAATCCTGTGGGATATAACCATCAGCACATCTGCGGTAGATCTTGCAGAGCGGAAACCATATTGTGTGTCACTAAGAAGGTTATTCCTGCTGAGGTGGTTGACTATTTCTCTATTTAATATGGATTCCAGCAACTTACTCATAACACACAGGAGACTTATTGGTCTGTACTGAGAGGGAGATGACTTATCACCTGAATTCTTAAATACAGGGCAAACTGATGAGGTCTTCCAGGGAGTCGGAAAGCACTTCTCCTTAAGGCAGCGCTTAAATAGTTTTCATCTTTGATTAAAATCACTTATACTCACGGTACTATTTATCATATCCATCATGAAATCATTACTGTAGAAATGATTTCATAATGAATATGTACAAAAATTCCAAATAATCCCTTGATCCATAGGTTGAATGAGAGAAGTCACATTAGATGGTAAGTAGCGCACAAAAATATTCCTGCAAGATGACTATAGTTCTGACTCAGGAGGATGTGCTCTACAATTGTCCAACAGAAGCAAGCACTTTGAATCAGATTTACCTAATTCAAGAAAACGCCTCTGGAGGACTGCCACAAATTCTTGCAAAAACCATTTTTTTTCAAACAACTGTTGATTCATTCATCCATTTTGTGAAGAATAATAGGATACTGGCAAAGGCGAAACTCCTTTCAATGCTCGTGGACTCTTTGATTTGCTGATGACAAGAAGCTTAAGTTTATGAGTTCCAGAAGCATTAGCGCATACCATCACTGTTAGTCTTTCTTTATTTAATTTGAATCCTTTTATTTTCTGCTCCTCGGATCCGGCTAATGTTTTTGTAGGTAAGCACTTCCAATTTATGCCACTTTCATCAGCGTTGTAAACATCCTTTAGTGTTAAACCATAATTGGCAATTATCATCTTGAATTTGTCACAATAATTTGATGCTGCAAGTATATCAGCAGACCATTGTTCGCCTGACATTGTTAATTGTCTTATACCATGTCTACTCTTAAAGCTCGTAAGCCAGTCTTCACTGAATTTCATATCTTCTGTGATATTAAACTCTTCCTTAAGAGATTTTGCTTCAGCAATTAACATGGGCTCAGATATTGCTACACCTTCATTCCGTTTTGCTACAAACCACTCATGCAATATTCGATCGAATTCAACTTACTTTGGTCTGTGAAGAGTCCTTCTTTTGACATGTCTTTTATTTGAAGAGAAACGAGCAGGCTTCAATATTTCCTCCTTTTTCTTTTTGATGTAAAACAGTGTACTTCTTCCAATCTTATAATCTCTCAATATAACGCTATTTTCAACTCCAGCATCTAATTTTTCTATAATTTGACGTTTTTCGAGTAAAGTCAGTGTCACTTGTTTTCTTTTAGAGTTGCAAGCCATTGTGATGGGTTGCTTTACACTATTTTAAATACAGCAGTCTGAAAAAACTTTTACAATTAGTGTCTACATTAATTACATAGTACTAATATTAACATTTCTGCGCAATATCTAAGTAAACCATGTAAACAGTTTTACTGCAACTCCACATCAAATATGCTAATACAATTTCAATGACAAAACAGTTCAAGTTTAGAGAAAGTTCAGGTTTAGAAGAAGTCCAAATGAGAGGAAGTCCAAATGAGAGGAAGCTCAACTTTAGAGGAAGTTCAAATTAAAGGAGTTTTACTGTATTTTGATTTGAATGTTTATCAGTGATGCTTAGTTTTAAGATTTTATCACTTCATTAATTACATCTGAAAACGGTTTTAAGTACAGAAATTGTTCATGTAAGTATGTAAGAAATATGACAATTTAAAGTAACTAAAATAAGAAGATAGTTGATTATCACTTAAAAATTATTTTGGGCATGTTTATTAAATCACGTAATAATATAGAAGATCAATAATAATATAGAAGATCAATAATAATAAAGAAGATCGATTTTCGTAGTAAGAAGATGAGCATCAAGTTCATACGATTGTGCAACTGGAGATTACGTGTTTGAATTTTTCAAAATATTACTTATTAAATCTACAACATTAATTATATATATTTAAAAAAAAAAAAAAAAGGCATTCACCAGATTAAATGAAATATTTAATTTACGTAGCTTAATCGACCAATATTGTTGGATTTTTTAATTTCATTGTTTTAGTTTCATATATATGAGCAACAGTTTTGTGTATAATTTTTATGAGAAAGTTATTAAAAGAAACAATCCACCAAATATAATTGAAAAGGACGACAGGATGATTTTATGACAATATTTAATGACAGTTGAATTCAAACAAATTTATTCCCTGACATTTTTTCAAGAAAACAATTCAAGTTAGAAAATGGCTTGGAAATTTATATTTTCATTGATTTCAATCTGAAAGAACACCAAAAATGATGCTGAAAACCAACATGTTTTTGTTTTTCACAAAATTTGTGTTGTTCTCTTTTAGAATAAGACCAAAATATGCATGCAGCATCTCCAACCTTCAGGGAATTCAGTTTTTGTGTGTCGCTTTTTAACCTTTCAAATTAGCACGAATTATCGAAAGTTAGAGAGTTTGTTAATAAAATGCCAGCATAGTTGAAACAAGTGTAGAAAGAGAAAGGTCGTTTCCAGCTCAGCTAAGAATTAGTTGAACTTTATAAATGCTTTTTGTTACTACCAGGCATTATGAATTGATATTAGCAGTTGAAATATCAACGTCATTGCTGAATACATTTAGAACGTCTGATCGCTTCCAAAATTAGCTTTCCTCACTAGCATGCAAACATGAAGAAAAACTCATATGCAGCAGAAAAACATAACTGCACTGCAAAAATCTCTTTATAAAGTTGAGCAGACATTTAAACAAAAACTCATTTCAGAAAGATCAAATGCAACACTTATGTATTTAGCTATTCATATTTGGTTATTGAACATGAAATTGTGGTTCATTTGGTGTCTGTCTGAAGCGGAAATGACCCTAATACTTGTAATATTGTGATATCTTTTAATGCGAAATCAAGGGATTATCTTCTCCATTTCAGGGGAGAGAGGATGTAGTGTAGCACATGTTTGTTTGTTATGGGACTATTCTCCCAGGCATGACATTCTTTTCTTGGGTTAATATAGTATCTATTCTGTTATTTTATTTTTTTTATTGCAGTTTCACCCTAAGCAAGGTACAGGGCCACTTTGATGCAGGGGTCTACTATCTGGGATATAATTTTTAGGGATACTATGTAGGGAGTTGAGCAGCAAAATGTCTGTTTACATTACAATTGAACTTCTGCATGTCAGAACAGTCCAGGAAGCAGGAACCCAGAAGGGAATTTTAAAGTCTTACAGTCCTAGGAAAGAAACTATTAGAGTAGAAGGCTTTCTTACATCCAGGGATTTCTACTGTGAAGGGGTGGGATTTTGCTGCTTGTTAGGTTGGCTGGGAGTATTTACGTTGGAAAGGAACAAGGGCTTGTAGTTTGTCAGAGCACCTACAATTAAAATACTTGTAAAACAGAGGGATGCAACGTTTTGTCGATAACACAGCAGATGAAGCCTAGTTGATAGTGCAGGACCTATTAGGATGGCAACTCTCTTTTGAACCCTGTCAAGAGGGAGAGATTAGTAGCAGATGTACCAGCCTAAATGTAGCAACAATACTCCATGCATGGGCGAATGATGACCTTGTAGAGGTACAGGATACACTCAGGCATAAGAAACATTTTAGCACAGTAGAGATAGCCCATCTTCTTTGCAGCAACCTTGGCAATGCCCTCAATGTATCTGTTCCAACTCATATTCCCCATGAACGTTAAGCCAAGGAGTTTGAACAAAGTACTCTAAGTCCTGGACAGGGAGTCGGCAACCTGATAGGTCCTGAACTGTCATCTAGGCTTCAGCCTCTGACCCATCGACAAAATGTTGCATCCCTCTGCCTGTTTTACAAGTACTTTAATGGTACATGCTCTGACGAACTACAAGCACTTGTACCTCCTCAACATAAATACCCCCGACAAACCTGACAAGCAACTAAATCCCACCCCTTCACAGTAGAAATCCCTAGGTGTTAGAAAGCCTTCTACTCCAATAGTTTTTTACCCAGAACTGCTAGACTTTGGAACTCCCTTCCGGGATTCTGCTTTCCCAACTGTACTGATATGCAGAAGTTCAAGTATAATGTGAACAGACATCTTGCTACTCATCTCTCTTCATAATATCTCTGTGACTTATGTCCCCAATAGTAGCCCCCTACTTCAAAGTGGCACTGTGCCTTGTTTGGGATGAACATTGAATTAAAAAAAATGTCATACTATAGTTAAATAAGGTAATGGCTAATAGTGTAAACATAATATATTTGTATATGCCATCTGTTGTTGTAAACCTACAGTATTTTGCTCCAGACGGGAAAAACTGCACTTCTTTTATTATATATAGGGATAATAAATTAAATAACTAAAAGTTGTAGCAAATATCAAATGACTAACAAATGACTAAAATATTGTAGCATATGAAAAGGAAGTGGCTAATATATTGTAACTTATGTGATGACTAAAATATTGATGCCTATGAAAGGAAGTGGACAAATATTGGAACATATTAAATGACCATAATATTTTATCCTATGAAAATAAATTATTAAAATAGTTTGACAGGCAGTGGCTAAAATAGTGTAACATGAAAATGACTAATATATTAATTGAAATGCTACATTATTGAAACTTATGAAAAGAAATGGCTAGAAAATTGTAGCATATGTATTGAAATGACTAAACTATTGTAGGATGTGAAATGAAATGACTAAAATAGTATAGTCTAAAAAAGAAAATGGCTAAAATGTTATAAATATGAAAATATAAAAATATTTTTACATATGAAATGGTATATATTATTGCAACACATGCACGGAAGTCGCTAAAATCTTGAAACCTATTAAAGAATAAAAACAATTGTAGCCTATGAAATGAAATTGCTAAAATATTGTAATATATGAAATAAAGCAGCCAAAATATTGCAACATATGAAAGGAAGTTGCTAAAATATTGAATTCTATAAAAGAAAGTGGATAAAATATTAAATTCTATTAAAGAAAGTTGCTAAAATATTGAATTCTATAAAAAGAAGTTGCTAAAATATTGTAGTCCATGGAATGAGTAATATAGTGTATCATATGAATTGAAATTGCCAGAACATTGAAGCTTATGAAAGAAAGTGGCTAAAAAACTGTAGCATATGTATTGAAATGACTAAAATATTATGACGTATAAAATGAAATGGCTAAAAAAGTGGCTAAAATATGGACGGAAGTGACTAAACTATTGTAAAATATGAAAGAGCATGGGTAAAACATTTTAAAATGTGGAATAAAGTAAAATATTTTTACATATGTGTGGTTATTATTATTGTGGTTAGAAGCAAGAAAGACAAGTCTTACCGTGGCTGCTCAGCGAGTGAGTTCAGGCAAAGAAAAGGAAGAACAAACATGGCGGCCAGCATTTTTATTTTGTCCGTTCTCGCATAATCCCATGTGTGCATGAAGCTGGAAACTATAAAATGATGTTCATTTCTCGGTGCTGGGAGATTGTTCCCGATCAGGCAGGAGAGAAGGCAACGAGAGTAGAGACAGAGAACTGAGCGATAATCTTTCTTGAACATTCCGTTTGTGTATTTGAGGTGAACCCCCCCCCATTATACTTAAGCAACATGATTAAGCCTTTTAATGGCGACGGTGATGTGGTGGCGTGGCTTGAAAAAGTGGACCTTGTAGCAAGGATTCAGAGGCTGGATGATGTGGCCGCAGTAATACCACTGTTTCTAGAAGGGGACGCACTGGCTCTCTATTTGGAGCTCAGCGAGCGGGAACAGGGTGACGCGGACGCTATCAAGGGTCGACTGATCAAAGCTTTTGCAGAGGGGCCTTTCGAGGCCTTTAATAAGTTGGAAGAGAAGAGGTGGACCGGTGAATCTGTTGATGTCTACGCGAATGAGATAAGGAGATTGGTTGAGTTGTCGGGCATCAGGGGACATGCCACGAGTCACGTAGTCAAGATGACTTTCGTTACCGGGTTCCCGGAAGAGATATCGAAAAGGTTGCAGCAGGTCCCGGGAGTGGAGACGCTGGATGTGAGTGAGCTGCTTAAAACTGCAAAAATCTTGGTGAGCACCCAGCCAACGGAGCCTGGAGGAACGACAGCAACGGTACAGCAGGATGTGGGCAGGAAACTGCCGAACCCGGGGATGGCATGCTTCGAATGCGGGGGACCACACACGAGAAGAGACTGCAGGAAGTTCTTGCAATGGACAGTGTGTTACAAATGCAATCGGAGAGGCCATTTAGCGGTAAAATGCACAAGTTCGGGAAACTGGCGAGGGGAGGCCGACGCGCCAGCGGCTGCCCCGATTCGAGAATAGTGGCGCACCCGCAGCAGATGGCCAAACAGAAGATTGCGGTGGAAGGACGGAAAGTTATGGCCCTGATTGACACTGGCTGCACCACTACCATGGTGCACACTACCCTGGTCGGAAGATGGAAAGGGAAGGTTGAAGTAGTGGCATTCGATGGGTCGCGAGTGAAGTGTCGAGGGAGGAAGACCATCACTATTGATATTGCTGAACGTCGGATAAGGGTCCATGCAATTGTCACTGATCGCCTGGTGCCTGGCATCCAAGCTATCATTGGAATGGATGTTATATGCCGCGTTGGAGGTGTTACCATCACATGTAACAACGTGAGGTTCGGACTAGCTGAGTGCGTGGTGACGGAGCTAGCCCCCAGAGGGATCAACAAGACTGGGGAGGAAAGAAAATTGTGATCAAAGATCAGGACTTCCGAGCCGAATTCGACGGAGAGCAGTGGACGGTGGAATGGGCATGGAAACATCAAGCGCCATCGCTGACAAACAGGGTGGCGTGCTACACAAATTCGCTTAGAGGAGGGGCGAGAAAGGAGTTTGAGCAAGAAGTCGACCGATGGATTGAGGAGGGGGATACTGATGCCTTGGACGGATGACGTGGAGCCGGGCATTTTGCTGTTGATGGCCGTTCTCCAAACAACTAAAGGGAAAGTAAACTGTTCCTGGATTTCCGAGAGCTGAACGGCCATGTTAAGTGCCATACGGGAGGCGACACCGTAGATGTGTGCAGTGAGACCATTGGGGAATGGAAGCAGATGAATGGCGCATCTACGTTTTGGTAGATCTAAAATCTGCCTATTTGCAACTCCATGTTGCCAAGAAGCTCAGGAAATATCAGTTAGTCAAGTACAAAGGCAAAACCAACTGCCTTACGCGAGTGGGGTTCGGGTTAAATTTGGCACCCAAGATTATGTCAACTATCCTCAGGAAGATTCTGGAGACAATGGGAAAGGGAGATGGGGTAGTGAGCTCATACATAGACGACATTCTGGTGAATGAGACTGTGGTAACTGCCAAGGAGGTGGTGGCTCATTTGAAAGAGCCGGAAAAATTAGACGGAAGGGCTGCTTTGGGCCTAAAACTGAAACGAGGTGCGTCAGGCGGCTTAGAGTTTCGCAGGGGAAACGAGATCCCGCAACTGAAACAGGAGCTCAACAGACGTGAACTTTTTTCCATATGCCGAATGTTGATCGGACATTACCCCGTTGCTAGCTGGCTTAGATCAGCATGCAGCTACATAAAGAGACATGCCGAAGGACGAGGATGGAATGATAAGGTGGGAGAAAGAATGGTCGCCATGATGGAAGAGCTCCTGAAAGAAGCAGAACGGCAAGACCCAGTCCGGGGAACCTGGAACGTACCGCGAACATTGGATGGAGTTGTGTGGTGCGATGCGAGCAGCATTGCAACAGGGGTCGTTTTGGAAATTGGAGGAGTAGTTGCAGAAGATGCAGCCTGGTTGAGGAAAAAGAATGATGTCAACCACATCAATGTGGCGGAATTAGACGCGACAATAAAAGGAGTCAATCTGGCCTTGAAATTAGGACTACGTGACATTTGCATCAAAACAGACTCTGCCACAGTGTTTGCTTGGCTTAAGTCTCTCACTTCAAGCGAAAAAAGTATAAAAACGAAAGGGGCCGAGGAGATGTTAGTGAAGCGCAGACTTGGGGTGCTGGCTGAGCTGATGCAAGAGTTTTGTTTGAAGCTTCGCATAGACATGGTGGCTTCTGAAAAGAACCGAGCAGATGCTCTCACGAGAGTGAAGAAGAGTTGACTGTTGCCAAAGAAAGATGTTGTTGCTGCATCGGATCTAGATGATGTTGGCGTGCGAGAACTGCACAATTTGCACCATATGGGGGTAGAGAGGACTTGGTACTTAGTGAAAAAAAGTCGACCCGAGGATCACCAAGGAGCAAGTGAGGCAAGTGGTCAGGACATGCGACAGATGTCAGTCGATTGATCCTGCTCCAAGCACGCATGAAGCTGGCCAATTGGAGGTGAGTAGGACCTAGGAGAGACTGGCATGCGATGTCACCCATTACAGGGGTGGACTTTACCTGACCATGATTGACTGTGGGCCCAGGCGATTTGCCCTATGGAAGAAGCTACATGGAGGAACAGGCAATGAAGTAGCGGCAATCCTTGATGAGGTGTTTTTGGAGCGAGGCCCCGTGGAAGAGTTGTTAACTGACAATGGGACTGCATTCAAGTCAGTAGCAGTGACAGAAGTACTGAAGAAATGGAAGATCCAACAATTTTTCAGAGCTGCCTACAGACCCAGTGGCAACGGGATCGTGGAGAGAAACCACCGCACCATAAAGGCAGTTGTGGAAAGAGGAGGAACCTCACCTGAGCAAGCCATCTTCTGGTATAACATGTCGCCTAAACTGGGACAAGTACCAGAGACGGTCCCGCAACTGTCAACGTTTGCATATTCCTGGAGACATCCCAGGGTGGAGCCGGCAAGCCGAGAAGTAGAGGCCACAGGGACCATTAAACTCGGGGATGAGGTATGGGTGAAGCCACCGGGGTGCGCTGCACCACACAATGGAGTAGAGGTCGCGTGTTTAGTAGGAACACTAGTAACAACATTGTAGTGGAAGGAGTCCCGAGGCACATTCTCAACATCAGAATAGTGGAGGGTGAAGCAGTGGAGGGGAGTGTGCAGCCACAAGAGGAGGACGAGACACCTCAGAGGCCAAGTAGAGAGAGGTGACCGCCACAGTGGATGAGAGACTACGAAATGTGATCTTGAGATCAGGGAGGCATGTGGTTAGAAGCAAGAAAGACAAGTCTTACCGTGGGTGCTCAGCGAGTGAGTTTAGGCAAAGAAAAGGAAGAACAAACATTGCGGCCAGCATTTTTATTTCGTCCGTTCTCGTGTAATCTCGTGTGTGCGTGGAGATGGAAACTATAAAACGATGTTCATTTCTCGGTGCTGGGAGATTGTTCCCGATCAGGCAGGAGAGAAGGCAACGAGAGTAGAGACAGAGGACTGTAGCGATAATCTTTCTTGAACATTCCGTTTGTGTATTTGAGGTGAACCCCCCCCCCTTCCCATTATACTTCAATATGAAATGAAGTGACTAAACTATTGTAACAGTGACTACAAAGGAAAGTGACTAAAGTATTGTAGCATGCAAAATGACTAAAACAAATGGCTAAAATATTTAACATATGAAATGACCAAAATATTGTAACATATAAAATAACCAAAATATTGTAACATATGAAACGACTAAAATATTGTTAAATTATAACCTATGAAAGGAAGAAGTTAAAATACTTTAACATATGAAAAAAGAGGGTGGAATATTGTAATCTATGAAAATGAAGTGACTGTTGAAGTCTGTGAAAAACATCACTAAAAACTAAGAACAGCATAAGATTTTACTGGTTTGTAGGGTGTGGTTGCAAGGAACGTATGTAGGTTTATATCTCCTATACATGTTCAACGAAGTTTAAAGCTGGTTACGGTGGTGGTAGGGGCCTAATGAGGTAGGTGGAAGTCAGCCAAGTGTTTCTGAAACAAGCACACACAGCCATGCACAAATGGTATGTTCTGCTGAAATTGATATCCATCCAAAACCAACATAACTTTGTGATATTTTTACCATACTTCTATTAGACAAATCTAGCAAGTAACAGATACAATTATAATTGTGTTCACAAAATCTTTTATTTCACATGAATTGTTTGGGAGGGGTGAAAGTCAGTCAAATCGAATTTTCAAACATCCCACTAAATTGTATAAAATACAAGCTGTACTTGTCCAGTGTTACCCCTGAAGTAATTCATTTGATTTTTGTTTAGTTTTTGTTTATCTTTCATTTGGATGATTGTTGGCGGCCAAGTTATTAAAAAGGAATTTATTTAAATTTTGCTAAGAAAAACTATTTTCACATTTTTAATGCTAAAAAAAAAGTAAAATTTGAACTTTTACATCGCCACAAAAGTAGACAAAAAATTAACAGGCTAACATGAAACAATAAGTCATTAAATCTGCTAAATAAACAACGAGTTCAAATTCAAGGTAAAAATATTGAAAAAATGTTAGGAAATTGTGCATAGTTTCTATGTAAAGAATATGAGGAGGACAGAAACAATTGTATGCTAATAGAAAACTGTTTTATATGAACCAATGGAAATTTGCTCTCTTCATTAACTTACATATGCACATGCAATTTTGGTAAATGCAAGTGATAAGCTTCCTAAAGGTCAGCAGTAGAAAATTTTTTTGCTAAAAATAACGTAAATTCTTCCCTTGTTTATACGAAACAAGATTTGATTACAATTTGATAAAAAAGGAAAAAATAAATGAAAAATGCGGTTTATTTTGAAAGATGGGACTAAAATAAGAAGCTTTTGTAGCAATCATTAATGTCAAAACTTTCCATAAAGTCACAAATATTGAATAAATCAAAAGGCAACAATTTTTGGACAAGAAATTAAATCTTTGCAAGAAAACGAGGAGAAAAAAAATTTGCAAAAGACAAGCAGAAGTTGATGGACCCATATTTTATTTTGCCTTGACTAAAAACAGTTAAAAGAACGACACACATATTCCTGATGACATTCAATAAAAAGAAGATGAAAATAGCTGCGCATGAAGATGTCAAACTGGAATGGGAAAAAGAACGACAATGTCCTTAAATACGAGTCGAATCAACTCCCCCCCCTCATACACGCACACATAGTAAAAAAAAATGGATAAAATCGAATAAAAAGGTATCTGTGTGAATTCAAAATATCAAGAGGAAATAAATGAACAATTAAAAAGAGGTAAAAAAAAAAAACATTCAGCAAACAAACTGAACTGAAACCATTTTTTGGCAAGAACGTTAAAAGTAATTGTAAAATATTTTATAATCCTTATTTGCATAATTGAATGAGTGCATATATTAGAGATAAACATCTTGATACCTATGTATACATATGGCAGTGTGTGTGTGTGTGTGTGTGTGTGTGTGTGTGTGTGTGAAAGAAAAGTTAGAGAATCTAAATAAAAACTAAAAATATATTCGTATGTAAAATGTTCCGGGGAAGAAAATGAAAGTGATCACAAATTTCTAAGACAATGGGAACCACACTTTCTTTAAAACTTCAAATATATATCATTTGGATGAAATTTAAACAAAGTATGTACAAAATTTTCTTCAGAAGACAATGGAAAGTGTTCTGAATTTCTACGTACCCCCCTTCAAATGAGCCATGAGCAGAACACCATTTAAACTTTAAATAAATTATATGTATAAGACACTAATTCAGAGAGTTTTCCTGAATTTCTTCTGATGGTATTAAGAGGAGAACCAGTAATAAATGAAGGTAACATGGTGTGAGAATAATCAAAAAGAAAAATGTTGTCTTCTTCAATCAATGCCGAGCAACATTGAGCCATCTTATATATATATATATATATATATATATATATATATGGCATTGTGATGCGTCTACTGTGTAGTTGTAGTCGTAGTAGTAGATGTGCTTATCATCTCTTGCTCTCAGCTAACACGGCTGGCTAGCATTTATGTGAAAAAGTAGCTGAATGGGTAAGTCTCTCTCTGCCAGTATATAGCCTCTCCATCTGCAAGCCCTATGTAGTGGTTCCACACACCGAAACATAAAAACTGAGCACCCTGCGGCCTCAAACTAAACTACAAGGACTCAGAGGATGTTGGCCCCCAGACCTGTCTTGGGAAAGACAAAGGCTAAGGGAGTAAACCCCAACAGAAAATTCGGAGTGGAGTCCCTAAGGCGGTAGGAAGACAGACCAGTCTCCTTCCGACAACTCCTGCATCCTGATTTGTTCCCAGCTGTATTGACACAGTCCTGCTACTGGAACCGGCGCATCAGGAAGAGAGAGTGAGGCTGATCCTGCGCAAGTCTCCCTCACTTTAATCCAAGTCAAGCGCAAGTCATGACATCAATTTTTTGTTAACCTCAAGTCCTGCGACGACAGGGAAACGGCGAAGCAGTAGGTGTTGATACACTGGAAGCTGTAGCTGTGAACCTACACGTAGGCAATTCAGGACATATGGCTGTTCCTCACTGGACTGAGGCAGTGGTGGGTCCTGCAGCCTCCTGAGTGACCGAGCAGCCTTTTTAGGCTCGCTCTGCTCACCTCCGTAGAATGAGGACGGGGCTAGAAAAGGTGCCTTAAAAATAGCCTGCTTCACCAAACCCTGGCCAGCATACCGCGGCTGGCAGGGATCCCTCTTAAGCGGTTGAAACAAAGGAAAAAAGAAAACAAAGTTGCTTACTCTAGCATCGTGGAATCTCCAAACCCTGCTTGACAATGCAAAAGCTAATCGACCTGAAAGACGAACAGCGCTTGTAGCTCGTGAGCTTGCTTGCTACAATATTGACATTGCAGCCCTAAGTGAGACTCGTTTTGCAGACAAAGGCCAACTGACTGAAACTGGTGGAGACTACACCTTCTTCTGGTGTGGGCGCAGTGCTGAGGAGCGGCGTGAAGCTGGTGTGTGTTTTGCTATCAAAACAACTGACGTACCAAAACTAGCAAGCATTCCTGAAGGTATCAACGACAGACTAATGAAAATGCAGTTACCTCTTGGATGCAACACCAGCGTTACGCTGGTCAGTGCCTATGCCCTAACGATGACTAACCCTGATGAGGTCAAAGATTAGTTTTATGAAGAGCTGGACTCTCTCATTTCCTCAGTCCCTCAGTCGGAGAAGCTTGTAATTCTTGGCGATTTCAATGCATGTGTCGGTACAGATCATCAAGCCTGGCACAACATCATTGGAAAGCATGGAGTAGGCAAATGCAATAGCAACGGACTCCTCCTCCTTAGAACCTGTGCGTCACATGATCTCAACATCACAAACACTATATTCCGCCTCCCAAATCGCAATAAAACCACATGGATGCATCCACGCTCTCGGCACTGGCATCAAATCGACTGTCATTACAAGAATCAAGGACAGGCAGAATGTGAGACTGACCACCGCCCCATCATCTCCAAATTTAACTTCTTCATCCAACCAAAGAGAAGGCCTCAGGGTAAAAAAACAGCCAAGAGGCTCAATACAGCCAAATTGAAATGTCCTAAAACAGCAGAGGAATTCCAGAGCAGCATACATAGTAAACTTGCTAACTTCCATCTCAATCACAACAGCATTGAAGACAGCTGGACATCCTTCAGAGATGTTGTTCACTCGGCTGCTCTTGACGTTCTAGGTCCTGCCACCAAACACCACCAGGACTGGTTTGATTAGAATGATCTTGAGATCCACATCTTGTTGCAGGAAAAACACCGCCTGCTAAGAGCGCATCAAAATGACGCAGCTTGTGTGGCGAAGAAAACTGCCTTCTCTAACATGCACAACAAAGTCCAATCCAAGCTGCATTCGATGCAGGATTCCTGGCTCAGTGCCAAGGCAGATGAAATCCAAGGCTACGCAGACAAACATGATACAAAGAATTTTTACGATGCACTAAGGGCAGTTTACGGACCACAGTCTTCGGGATCCTCTCCTTTGCTCAGTGCCGACGGTTCAACTCTACTCACGGGAAAGAAGGAGATCCTCAACAGATGGGCTGACCATTTCAACAAAGTGCTCAATCGCCCTAGAGCCATCAATAATATAGCAAATCGAAGAGGTCAACAAAGCCATTCAGCAGTCAACCAGTGGAAAAGCTTCAGGTCAAGATGCCATCCCAGATGAGGTTTACAAGTCCGGTGGTGCAGCCTTGCAGGAGCAGCTAACCTGCTTGTATCAGATCATGTGGAGGAAAGGACAACTACCACAAGAGTTTAAAGACGTCACAACCGTTCACATCTATAAGTAAAAAGGAAATAGCCAATCCTGCAATAACCACTGAGGTATCTCTCTCCTGTCCATAGCAGGAAAGATCTTGGCTTGCATCCTCCTCAACCGCTTATTTGGTCACCTGGAACAGGGACTCCTACCGGAGAGTCAATGTGGTTTCTGCACCCAAAACAACCCCTGTATGGCGAGCTGTGCCAAGGCAAGCATTCAGTTGAAGCACCAAGAAAACGCTTTAAGGACAATCTCAAAATCTCCCTCAAAGACTTCAACATCAGTACCGAGTCCTGGGAATTGCTTGCATCAGACAGACCTCACTGGCATCACTTCATCAACAAAGGAGCTGAAACAGCTGAAGAGAGAAGAACCCTCAAAGCACAACAGAAGTGTGCAACCCGCAAAGCCAGAGCAACAAGCTCTGTCCCCACAACACCTGCTCACCACTCTCCAACTTGTGGGAGAGCCTTCCATGACCGTACCAGCCTTACAAGTCATCTCCGGAAGCACAAAAACAATACTTCTACTTACTAATGTTATGGTCATCTTCGACTTCCAAGGATGAACACGATATATATATATATATATATATATATATATATATATATATATATATATATAAGCTTTATTAATGTAAAAAATTTCCTTCATTCTATGGCAGATGAGAATGACCTAGGAGTTTAGGTCCTTGCTAGCAGAACCAAAGGTGGCTAAATTGCAGGGTTTGAATTCTTCGACCACTGGCAATTGTCACTCCCTGCACTGATGAGAACACTAGTGCCTGTAGCTATATATATAAATTCGTATTCCTGTCTGTTTGTTTGTTTACAAAAATCCATTACTTTATCATATCATTCATTTCTATATATAAACTATGATTATTGCAAAATATAAGATTAAAGACGTCATTTGAATATTACATTAAGGAAAATCGACTTTATTAAATAGCAGTGTATTAGTTATTGTTTATAGTAAGAGAAGTGTTCTATTTAAGTTTATTATTTGAATTTTGATAACATATTTAATTTATTTTATTTTTACCGACATCGATTTTTTTTTTATGAATCGGTTTGAGTTATTTCCCTTTGGGCACGAATGTTCTTTTTGTTTTTGTTTTCTTTTTTGGCGGATATTAAAGCTAAAAACTTTTAAGCATTGTTTTTGGAATTAGTTTAAATAAAATAATTTCCGTGATTTCGCAATTAACCTTGTTGTCCAGTGATTTTTCATTCCAAAATAAACAAACAATTCAATTTAACTACGATTCTTTATTTAAAACAAAAACAAAAAAACTTTCATTTACATTTTTTTTTACCAGTTATTTTTTTTTCAAATTTTTTTGACATCGTAACTCATTTTTTTTTCCTTTTAATAACGCAATAAGTCATAACTCATCATTTTTATAACATAAACATTCGGTTAACACAAATTCTACTTTGTTCATTTTATTTATTGCGGACAATCATCCTCATCTTTTATTAGTCGTGAAAAGATGAGGATAATTGTCCGCAATAAATAAAATTAATAAATAAAATTAATAAATAAAATTAATAAATAATACTCATCTTAATAAATTCCAATTAAAAAATTCTACTTTGGTATTTTTGAAACTGAATTATTTACAGTTTATTTTCGTTGCAACAGGCTGTAAATACAAATCTTTCTAGACTGAGGTAGCATAAAAGAAATTCGCTTGAACTGGAATATAGTCATAAAAAGGTGCTCAATATCCGGAGAATAGCTTCTCTTCGTATCCCTTTTGCGGAAATATCTGGTGGAGAGTTTATCACATACTTCTTTTTTCGGGGTTTGGGGCTGGAGAATACATTTTTGTGTTTTCATTCGTTGTTTTATTTTTGAAATTTTTGTTGGGTAACGATAGAGTCTACATATAATAATGAAAAACTGCTTAATATTCTTAGCATAGCAGGTGTGGCGAAGCCGAATTTCATGTCAACCTGGCAACACTGAGTATCCATGCTTATATATATATATATATATATATATATATATATATATATATATATATACTAGCAGAAATATCCGCCATTGACTAAGTTCAAAAAGAGCCTTCAAAAATTAACCCTAATGTGAAAGGTTATGAAAAGGGAGTGTGCGTGTAAAAAAATAACTTTTGGGCTATCGAAACCAAAGCAAAATATGATGAAAAGAAAAGTAAAATTTAGCAGAAATATATATTTTTATATCAACTTTATTGTCCTTCATAGGACAAAATGCATTTTTTTTAGAAAAATAGAATAAAATGGAGTTTCTATTATCCGCATCCCATTGACCTATTTCAATTTCTCAATTGCAAAGAGAATGTAAAACCATGTAAAACAATATAATATTTGTCAACAGTTTGTCCATCATAGTTCTTAGAAATGAAAATAAAGTCAGTCCTCTTATTTCATGACGAAGGAGTCTCAAAATATAAACATTCATGGTGACGTGGATGCACAGAGCAAACTCTTCCAATTTTAGTGTCAAATTTTACACCTGAATGCATGTGTTGTTACTCCATGTGTAATAAGATGGAACCTGATTATAAAGATTTTTTGCAAAATTATCTTGTACACACGATTTTAAAAAAAGCAATAAGAGTTGTATCTTTTGGGTTTAGGACAACTTGGCCACCATTTTTGTTTGTGAAATAAAACCTCCGACACTTTTTAAGATGAACTGTAAGCTGTTGGATTGAAGGATGCATTTCATGAATAGGAAACTCCAAAATACGTCAAAATGCTTCATTACTGCCGATATATTTACCAAATTCATATCGAGTAACTTCATCACTAACATTTTTTGTAAGGAAAACATGGCTGCATCAGATCCCTTATTTATTTGCAAACATATTTGATAGATTTCACAGAATTTCAAAATTCAACATTTATGTGAGCATTGGATGTCTTGGAAATTAAGAGAAAGTAAAGTACAATTTACCTACTGTCAACTTCATGTGTGCCAACCACAGTTTTAAAGCCACCATCTTCAGGCAATCTTCTCCTATAATACGGATAATCATCCTCACTAAACTGAGTTTCATGTGACTAGTTTTTAGGATATCTTTTTGTACATTAGACATCAACCATGCAAGGTGAAGTTCTATAGATATTACCACAAGGCCCAGGCACGATGTGACTCTTTAGTATTCCAAATGAGGTTGGATCGGTTTGTATATCAGGCAACTCAGCTGATATAATGAAATCAATTTGATTAGAGTTGATTTTTCTGGTAAGCCACAATAATATATGAGCATGAGGCAAACCTCTTTTTTACCATTCAATTGAGTACATGTAGTGGGCCAAAGATTTCTGATTATCAGATTCTTCATTTTGACGAATCTGATAATCAGAAAGCAAAATACTCTGATCAATAGATCTTGTCGATTGATGCGTGTTTATCCAGGGAGAAGTCCATCTTGAATTTCCTTCCATTGTGGAAGTGATAAACAGGGCTGGTTTTCCATAATTTCTGACATAAGTTATTGTATATTGGGTCCTTTCATGCATATACAGAAGAATCTTGGGATATGGCATTAATCCGTTTCATGGTTGATATCGTAAAATGAAATCACCATATGGCGGGGCATAAGTAAATTTTTATACAGTACATATTAAAAATTAATAACAAAATACAGTACAGTATCTAATACACATGTACATAATCAAATAACATTATAAATGACACCATAAGGCAGGGTAAATATCGTAACCAGGGGCTGGAAAAACATTGTAATCTGAAAAAGCCGTACCCAGGGCTCCATATCCCAGGGCCCTACTGTATTATAAACTACCTGTAAAGCTAGAAAGTAATATGCTTATCTGACCAATATAGTTATTTTTATGATCTTTGAGATGTAAGTAGGAATCTATTTTTACTTTGTTTTAATGAGTTTTCATCTATAAAAGTCTTTCTGCTTCAACTTTTGCTAGACTATCAACTGCAAACTGATGGAAGAGATTTTGACTTCTGTGAAGATGATTCAAGAAATTATCTCTGATCATAAAATGATAACGCATAAAAATCCATACTCAAAACATGTTTTGTGGTTTTTCCAAATTGATTTTGGATTAAGTGATATGTGATGAAAGGACTATAACCAAAGTTTTTTTTCTATTTTTAAATTATTTTTAGTTAAAAAATAAATTCTAATTCGATCAATCAAAAACAAATGCAAAAAATAAATTTTATTTTTTTTGCATTTGAACTTTTTAAAAAATCATTCAAAATGCTTGTAAATATAATGTGTTTTATTTGTTAATAAAAAATTCCAGATATAGTATCTATCATGGAAAAAAGAATTTTAATTTCATTTTCAAATGAATAATTAAAAATTCAGTATCTGCTCTTTCTTTGTCAGTCAGAAGAGAACAAATCCTTTTCGATTGAGGTAATTCTTGCCTCTCAGAATCTTCATTTATACTGCATAAAATCAATTTTTACTTTGACATACTCTATCTACCGCATTATTTTTTCCCCCTATTTATTTAATAATGATAAATGAATCACCATCTAAAATAAAAAAAATATTTTTTCCTAAAATACAGTTTAAGTAAAATAATTTGTTTGGGAGTACTGTTAAAACCAAATTAAGGTGACTGAAATAGAATTTGACCAATATTTTAATGATTTATGATACAAAATGGAAGATTTAAACTAAACGCCTTTAAGTAACTTTGATATTTAAAAAAAATCAGTTACTTAAAGGGTATGAAAACACACAGACAGAAAATAATATCAAATAGTTTAACTCTTCCATTTTAAGCATAAATTATTTAAATATTGGTCAAATCCTATTTCGGTCACCTAAATTGGTTTTGACATTACTCACAAACAACTTATTTTTCTTACATTATATTTTAGTAAAAAACAAAACAAAAAAAACTATTCAACGAAAGCCAGATAGACCCTATAATTTTATTATACCACACCTGTACAAACATAAGCACGCTTATCACAATATTCTTATGTGGATCTATATTAAAAAAAAACTTGTTAAACCTTCTGACATCTTTCAATTCTATGGAGATCAGGTGTGAATGCAGACCCCATAATTTTATTATCCCATATTTCTTCAAAGTGAAATATAATTGTCAAATTATACTTACACAGATAGATATCAAAAGTCTTTGTTAAAATTTGTGGCATATTTTGATTCCATGGAGGCCAGACGCAAATGCAGACTCCACAATTTTATTATACCATCCCTGTTTAAGCTGAAGCATACTTATCAAAGAATTCTTATGTGCATCTATATCAAAAACTGTTGTAAAAGGTTTTGTTTTTAGTTTTTTATTTCCATTCTTTGGGGACTGGGCGCATACACAGACCCAACAGTTTTAATAAACCACCCCTGTTCAAAATGTAACATACCCATTTTTGCTCCTTGATACCTCTTCTATCATTGTATGTGGTCAGTTTAGTAAAATAGTAAACCATAGGAGCCTATTCGTGCACACACACACACGCGTTCAGTTTTATGAAATTTGAAAAAAAAAAACGAAATCATGTGGCTGTATATTTGTGGTAATCCGGCAAAACGTTATTAAAAAGAGAAATCTACATGATGTCTTAATATTTATAGATTTGTGTGTGTCTACGTGTGTGTGTGTGTGTGTGCATGTACGTGCGTGTGTTATTTGTATACCTAAATGTAAATAAGTCAATTTAATACCAAAAGATGTTACTTTTTCTGAAAATGTTTTTAGTTATAAACAAAAACAGAATCGAATAGTTGTTGATTAGAATGCAGTAAAGTGCAAATTACAGAAGAACACAAACTGCAGCTTTGAACATTTACAGATAAGTTCATAAAAGGAAAAGATGAAAAGAATATTTATTGAGATTATTACATTAACAAAAATATCAAAAACTGCAAATACCTTGGAAAAAACATAAGTAAATTCAACAGAAGTCTTAGTTTAAATGTGTCAAACAAACTGCACAGGTTGAGAAAGAAAAAAAAATGTTGAAAAATGTACCCTAATGAATAGTTAAGTGATAAATCACGGAGAGTGGAAAGGATGAGCCATGTGACCTCTATGCACTTAAGTCATGTTCACCCAAGTTCATGAAACTTTGCTCCATGGAAGGAATATCACTTATCAAAAGTTTCAACCAATAAAACTTTATACTTCATTCAGAAAAAATAACTTATCTCATTTACATAATTGTGTAAGTCCATAACTATAAAAATATACATTAAAACAAAAATTGAAACAAATTTATCCAATGAAATTTTTTGTTGCATGATTCAATCAATAAAAAATGAAAAGTAATCACATTCACATGACGCCATTATTTATATATACATATCATTCAACCACGGTAGTGGTTGAATATATGCTTAAGTGCGAAATTGAATGAATCGAGACACATTCAAACCCCCACCACTAATTCCGTTCGCAACCAAATTTCAAACAGGTTATATAGTTGGATAGAACACCTCATTAGCTACATTTTGAAAAATAAATTTCGAAAATTGGTTCAGTAGAAAAAAAGTTACAACAAAATATGTGGGTTCACAAACAGGAGAGTAAGTACATACATAAGTGACTAACGCTTTTTTTTTTATTTTGCATAACTTTTTTTGTATATAAATATTTTTTACTGCGATTTTGCCAATATGACATGTTAGCGTAACGGTTAGAGTACCGGGGTTTGGTTGAAAAATTTTAGGTTCAATCCCGTGTATCGGTTTTTTATAATTAAAAAACCGAACTTTTTTTTAATAACTAATTTTTTTTAACTCTCCTTATGATTTTATAGCAAAAAATGGTGAATTTATCGATTAAAAATATTATTGAATTCTATGATATACATATTCTTTGAATGAACTCAAATTTTTCGTTATCACATTTGATGAAAAATGTAGTCATTTCATAACAACTACTGTGATTCGAAATTAAATTGAAAATGTTATATGTTACCATAACGGGTATAGAGCCGGGACTGGTGGAAAGATTTTAGGTTCAATCCCGTGTAATGGTTTTTTTTTTTTAAATTAAAAACCTATGAAAATCGAACTATTAATATGCTAATAATTCGCCGGTTCCAAGTTATTATTATAACTACTACTCTTAGAGCTGCTGCTGCTGTGAGATCGTGTCTTGTCCATATTATCATCAGCAGCAGTGAACCTGCTTGCCTAGTTTCGGAAGTAAATACGTCGAATAATACATGTGAACTTAAAAGACTAAAAAGAGGAAAATACTAGTGAGAGTGGCAGAGACAATCAGAAGACGCCAGAAAAAAAATGGATAAAATAAAAGGTTTAGTTTTTATTTTATTTTATTAGAAGAAATAAAAGAAAAAACAACACAGCTTTATTTAAACTTACTAGGAAATACTGAAAATATTTTAAAGATTTTTAAAGGTAAATTTAAAAAAAAAAAGGATAAAAGCAGACATCACTTTAAATGTCGATGACAATGAAACTTGGATAAAATAAAAGGTTTAGTTTTTATTTTATTTTATTTTATTTTATTAGAAGAAATGAAAGAAAAAACAACACAACTTTATTTAAACTGACTCGGAAATACTGAAAATAGTTTAAAGATTGTTGAATTTTTATTTTATTATTCATTTATCTCATTCGTTCAGGGAATGAAAGAGAAGTATTTTTTTTAGAAAAACAGACAACATTGTCGATTATTCCTGTATTTTTCTTTGTGTGTATTTATATATATAATATTAACAACGAACTTGAAATACTAATGATAATAAATATATATTTATGCTCTATACAGATCACGAATTCATGAACCGCAGTCTCAGTAGAGACCCTGGCTCGGAACTACTGTGATTGAATGATAAATATTGCATAAATGTGTGTTTGAGAGCTAATTTGTTTTTACAATCATTAATAAATATTATAAATTTATATATTAATACAATAGCAATGCCTGGAAAAATCATGGATTATATGGAAAAATGTGCGCATGAAAAGTAATATTCTTAAGATTTTATTAAACCTGGAAAAGTAAAGGACAAGAAATTCAACCTGGAAAAGTAAAGAACAAGATATTCTAGTAAAGTAAAAAATAAGAATTTTTTAGACTTAAAATATTGCAGCTAAAAATTAAATTTGAATATTGATAAATATTTTATTTATTATTTGCATATGTTGTTGTTTATTGTTGAGTTAGAAAGGGTGTCAGTCGCTGGATTGAACTTATTTCCCCCCTATTATTTGCATATATTTATGTAGTGAAAATTGTTTGAATAAAATTAATTCATTAGTTAGTTAGTTAGTAGATGGAATTAATAATTTTATAATTTACATAAAAATGAATTAAATGATCCTAATTATGATATAATAAAATTATTAATTTTTATTGTCCTTTTCTTATTTTATTGATACCCTCTCTCTCTCTCTCTCTCTATATATATATATATATATATAATGTGGAAATGTATATAAAAAAGAATACGAAAAGTATAAAAGTTTATAACTTTCCATTATTTGTTTTCCATTGGTGACATGCATGAATGCAAAATATTAAAAACTTTTTTACAAAAGCATAATTTCAACCGATCCTTCTGTCTTAATTATTATTAATTATATTAGCTCCAAAGCAATTTGTTGAGCTTTGCATTATATCAGTAAGTCTCCTGTTATAGAATCGATCTTATCTTTTAAACTCCTTTATATATATATATATATATATATATATATATATATATATATATATATATATATAATATAAAAATTATAACACGGAAATTACATAATTGTCGATGCAATAATTTATTTCAACCTTATGGTATTTTCAAGCATCTAAATCAGACAATTACATTTTTGATACTGAAAAAGAAAAGAAAAGATCGGGCTTCGACCCTCAAAAAACCAAAGGTGGTGGTAGTAGCAATCCACTTAATACATTTATAGAGAGGGTGGTAGGGATTTAAAAAATAAAAATTAAAATTAAAAATAACAAATAAAAATATTAGATTAGACACTTATAAGCGGCAGCTCGATGTAACCATACACACACACACACACACACACACACACACACACACACACACACACACACACACACACACACACACTCACACACACGCAACACATACACATACACCTACACCCACATACACACACACACACGCCTCTAAGATGTACGTTCTGACATGTAAATGTCTTGACACGCGTTTACTAACCTAGGAAGAAGGGGCGAAAGTATACGGATATATAGTGAAAGAAATAGAACAGCGCGTAATGGAAAAAAGAAGAAAAAAAGAGGAAGAAAAGAAGAGGATATAGTGATCTAATGTTAACTGTCATATTAGTCTAGAAACTCTGAGAAACGTAAGGGAAATAAACTGGATGTTTGTACACGCGTCCTATAGTTAATTGAGTTATGGAAAGTAGGTCTATTAAAAGATAAATAAATCAATAAAAAAAAATAAATAAAAAATAAATAAATAAAAATAAGAAAATAAAAATAAAAAGAATATTATATATAAAGTTTTAAAACTATCTGTATGTTATTATGTAAAAATTAATTAGAAATAAATATTATCTTATAATTCATTTAAATATTGTATTTGTAATATAATACTATGAATTTAAAAATTGAGTCTTATGTATTTAATATTTTATATATTTTCATGTAAATAATTTTATTGGTGATTATAGCGGTCGTTGTAATTAATATTTCAATTCTTAATTGATTAAGAAGTGGGAAATTGTAATATTGATCGCCCCCAATTCGATAGGACGTATCTAGTTTCGGTTAATATATACTTTTATTCACTCCGTACAACAAAATTATTCTCATGCACGCATAAAGAAATAAGTAAAATAATTATATTTTTGTGTTGATTTGTATCAAATCTAATAATATCTAGTTTTAGTATTTGGTCTTTTTGACTTAACTCAGTTTAATAACTAATGTATTATCTGCAGAGAAAAATTATTATCTTAAGGCTATCTCATTTATTTATAAGTAATTTGGATAAACCAGGTACTTCGGAAAAAAAAAAAAAAAAAAAAAAAAAAAAATTATATATATATATATATATATATATATATATATATATATATATATATATGCCTAGCTTAGATTTCGGACAACAAATCGTAAAGTAGTTATTATCGAGTATATACCGGACAACACTATAATTGCCAGTGGGGTGGGGTAGGATGGTTTATCGTAATTAATCTAGTGGTGTTAGATTCGGTGTCTTTACCATTATAGAATTCTCTGTTCGTCGGATCTAGAGTTATTGGTTATTTTAAATTTACATTTATGTCTACATCTGGCCATCAGTTCATCTCGTTTGTTTAGGAGATTACTGTGTTGGTACTTCAGGATTCTTATTTTTTCCTCGAGGCATAAACTGCATCTCTGCCTAAAGCCGTTTGGAACGTCCGAATGACATAGGATTGACCATGAAATCACTGGGGATCGATTCTCATTTTTTAATAACCACCATTGTTTAGCTAACTCGGTTTTATTCTTAAGTTCTGGGTTATTGAAAGAATGTTTGTGGTCATAAAAACGTTGTTTCCAGCTTCCGGCGGAGATACCGAAGTAAACTTTTTTGTCCCTGTTATTATCTTCTGGATGGATCGTGGCCTTATAAACCACGCACTCAACTTTACAATTACCGTCCAGTGGGCAGTTATTTTTCACTTGGCAGTTACATTTGTCTACTGTCGCCTTATTTCTATTAGAGTTGTTTAATATTTTATTATTATGAGTGCTAATTATTCTGTCCATGTTTTTAGTGCACGAGTAACTTATTTTAATTGTTTTTCTCTTAAATATCTTCCTAAGTGGATTATTTATGGTAAAATGTTTATCTATTAGGTTCAAAAATACTTTCCCTATGTTTATGTTGGATAGTTGACAGTAAGGGGGATTAAACCATATTATTTTCCGGCCTCTGTTCTTAGATTTATTTTTGTTTTTATTTTCCTTCTTAATATATGTGAGTTTTTCACTGTATCCGCTTATCTCTAGTGCTCTATTGTATAATTTTTTATTTGCTTCAAAAATTTCTTTGTTAGCCGAAAGTTTATTAATCCTAGTGTTAATCGTTTTAGGTATTTGTTTAATTATGCAACTAGGATGGTTAGATCTAGTATTAATATAAGAAGGTGTGTTATTATCTTTATTGAACGGCTTGTATATCCCCTTTCTTAAGTCTAGAGTTATGTCTAGATAATTAACTTCTTTACAATTTGGGGTAATATCTATTTTAAATCCTAGGTATTTGAAGGCTCTTACTAATTTTTTATGTATTTTCGATACCATGGGGCCGTCACTATTAGGGATAACAATTAGTCCATCATCCCTGTATAATCCCACTAAGTTAGGCTCTATAATTCTGCTAATAGTGTACATTATAAATATGCCCACTAGGTCGGCAATCTGGGCTGAGTCAAAAGCCCCCATCGGGACGTCAAACTCGTTGTTATTCGATTTGATCCATGTTTCCTGATTGTTTAAAAGGATGGATCTGCGACAAGCCATAATCAGTTTTACCTGATCATCGGATACATCCACGAAATTCCTAGCATAATTAATGCTGTTCATGAGTAATTCCTTGGAAATTGAGGGATAGAAATCCATGATATCGAATTGGATGAAACAAGCATTTCTCTTATTTTCAATCGATTTAAACCATTCGATAGTATCCGAAGAATCCTTCCACAGATTGAATTTAGTGGCCTCCAGGATTACCTTAATAATGTTCCTGATAATCTCCCTAGATACATGACCGAGTTCCGATTTAGTGGAGTTGATCAGTTTAGACTGCTTCTTGATGTGGAAATTTTTCTTGTGGTCCTTGATGAGTATGTATGCGTTTCTCTTATCTATTTTTCCCACTCTATCTTCTATACCCAGTTTGGATGCAAATACTTTGGTTTCTTCATTGATTGTATTTTCAGTGTCGAGGGTATCCTTTTTATAACTATTACAGATGTTCTCCAGAATAGTTTTCCTGTATTCAGATGGGCACATCTTGTAAATATTCGTTGATTTATCAGCCTTCACCCACACTTTGTTAGACTTTTTAATCTCTGCGATGTCATTTTTCAGGATTGACTGGAATTTGTTTGAATGCCTCCGGAACTTAATTCTTTTAACTAAGTCAAATAGATCAGTCTCGAATGGCTTTAAAGCCTCGATGGGTTTACATGTATTCTGAGATCTGAAATTATAGGTTTCCTTGGAGTTATAATCCTCATTTCTTAAATAGAAATACGCTTTCCATCTCATTCTATTGGTAAAATCCGTTATTCTGTCCATCAGAGAGAAAGTGAAGCTGTGTAAGCTGGGAAAAGGTATATTTTTCAGCGAATACGAAGGTGTGAATTTTTCCATCTTCAGTTCAAAATTGAGGTAATTCCGATACTAGAATTCCTGGGAGAGCTCAACACGGTGTGGAGCCAATTATAGTGTTATAATGGAATAAATCCAGAGGAAATCCGGGTATGAGAGCTCAATGTGGTAAACAGAGCAATAAGATAAAAATTATAACACGGAAATTACATAATTGTCGATGCAATAATTTATTTCAACCTTATGGTATTTTCAAGCATCTAAATCAGACAATTACATTTTTGATACTGAAAAAGAAAAGAAAAGATCGGGCTTCGACCCTCAAAAAACCAAAGGTGGTGGTAGTAGCAATCCACTTAATACATTTATAGAGAGGGTGGTAGGGATTTAAAAAATAAAAATAAAAATTAAAAATTAAAAATAACAAATAAAAATATTAGATTAGACACTTATAAGCGGCAGCTCGATGTAACCATAGATACACACACACACACACACACACACACACACACACACACACACACACACACATACACATACACCTACACCCACATACACACACACACACGCCTCTAAGATGTACGTTCTGACATGTAAATGTCTTGACACGCGTTTACTAACCTAGGAAGAAGGGGCGAAAGTATACGGATATATAGTGAAAGAAATAGAACAGCGCGTAATGGAAAAAAGAAGAAAAAAAGAGGAAGAAAAGAAGAGGATATAGTGATCTAATGTTAACTGTCATATTAGTCTAGAAACTCTGAGAAACGTAAGGGAAATAAACTGGATGTTTGTACACGCGTCCTATAGTTAATTGAGTTATGGAAAGTAGGTCTATTAAAAGATAAATAAATCAATAAAAAAAATAAATAAAAAATAAATAAATAAAAATAAGAAAATAAAAATAAAAAGAATATTATATATAAAGTTTTAAAACTATCTGTATGTTATTATGTAAAAATTAGTTAGAAATAAATATTATCTTATAATTCATTTAAATATTGTATTTGTAATATAATACTATGAATTTAAAAATTGAGTCTTATGTATTTAATATTTTATATATTTTCATGTAAATAATTTTATTGGTGATTATAGCGGTCGTTGTAATTAATATTTCAATTCTTAATTGATTAAGAAGTGGGAAATTGTAATATTGATCGCCCCCAATTCGATAGGACGTATCTAGTTTCGGTTAATATATACTTTTATTCACTCCGTACAACAAAATTATTCTCATGCACGCATAAAGAAATAAGTAAAATAATTATATTTTTGTGTTGATTTGTATCAAATCTAATAATATCTAGTTTTAGTATTTGGTCTTTTTGACTTAACTCAGTTTAATAACTAATGTATTATCTGCAGAGAAAAATTATTATCTTAAGGCTATCTCAATTTATTATCTTAAGGCTATCTTTAAATTTTTATCTTATTGCTCTGTTTACCACATTGAGCTCTCATACCCGGATTTCCTCTGGATTTATTCCATTATAACACTATATATATATATATATATATATATATATATATATATATATATATATATATATATGTGTATGTAAAGATATATATATATATATATATATATATATATATATATATATATATATATATATATATATATATATAAGGATATATTTATATATATATAAAGATATAATAAGTTTTAGTAAGTTTGGTAATTTACTAGTTTTCAATGACATCGGAGCTTTGTTAAATGAATTGAAGTGACCAGCTTGTGAACTATTGTTATGACATATGGCCTCATATTAAACAGACAGCAAAAAATTGCTTTAACAGAATAATCTTTGAAATAAAGTATGTTTTCAGTAAAGTTAAATTTATTTTTCAAAGAAAATATGAAAATTTATTTCCAATGAAGAAATATTTTTTTAAAAAAGAAAATAAAAGAAGAAAAAAAAAATCCCTAAATAAAATTGAATCAATTCAGACAAAAAGAAAACTTAAAAAAAGATAAAAAGAATTTTCAAAATTCTCTTATTTCTAATAACATTTCCACGGAAACATTTTTTCAACATGATTCAATTCTTCTTTTTCAAATACATCAAAACACCTATTTCACTCTACTCGGCTTTGGTTGACTTGTGTCATGAAAACTCGTGTCAGCTATGGTTGACTCGTGTCATGAAAACTTTAGGTCAGAAATGAAAAATATGAGCATCCATCTTGAAAATAATTCTCAAGATGCTGATGGCAATGAAATAGAACATTTTGGGAGAGGGGATTAAAAAAGAAAATACATAAAGAATAAAATCTATGGCTTTAGACCATGATTTTGTTTCTGTTCATCAACTTAAATAAATTACTTACATAAATTGAATCTGGAAATTCATTTGCTTTTTTTCCTGAAAAGAGAAATGAAAAAAATAATCAAATATAAAATATGACATTAGTTTGTTTTTGTTTTTTTGTTTTTTTTATTAATTTATATTAAACATTTTTGCAGATTCCCGCAAAAGTTGCGATTTGGTATTTCCATCATTTACTTGTTTTGTATTGCTGTCCTCATTGTCACCATTGCGATGGCTACAATGCTTCCAATATTAAACTCTCCTGCTAAAATGAGAACAACAGTTCAAATCTGTAAATTATAACAATCGCATATCTCAATCATTTAAATAAATCAAATTTAGAAACAAGAAAAATTAAAGAATTATTTAGTAGAAACCTTTGCTGCTAAGATTTGACCATGACCATTTTTGTTTTTATGTGGCGCTGATGACGAAAATACTTCTCCATTTTTTTTCCATTATGAATAGCATAAAAGTGTAACGCGAACTCATGTGATGGTCATGAGTTTGTAGCTTGCAGATAAAATTAGATACAATAAAGCACTTTTCATTTTCATATTACAATAAGATTAAAACGGATTCCACCAAACGTCAATTGCCTCAAACGTAACTTAATTAAGTCTAAAGTAAAGCACACCCATCTAAAAGATGTGTGTCCTTTTTATTATTTTGTTTGAAAACATGTGACTCCTCCTCATACATACGAAAAACTAATGCATTATGCAAAATGATAAACCAAATGCATTCAAGGGAGACAAACCATTGTTCCTTTGCAATAGTCTTCGAAATAATGTTTAAAAAAACACAGGAGGAAAATAGATTTTCCATAATTGAAACTAAAAACATTATAGAACTACTTTTTTTGTTTTTTTTTAACTTTGGGAAAGACAAAATGTCAACAGGATTTTTAACAAATCACTACTACCAATAAAATATTTCTCTAAAAAGATAGAACATTTTAGGTTTATCCTGAATGAAGCAGTCAAAATCACACTCATTCAAAACTTGTTTGTTGTTTAACGATGGAAACACCAAATGCACATACAAGTTTCATCCGCTGAAAAAACAGGTGCATGTAAATGCACATAGAATCAAAAGGTTCTTAATATGATTTAAATATGTTTAAATCTTGAAAAAGTGTATCGTTTTGCGTGTCAAATTAAAATCAGAAGGGAAACATCTCAGAGCCTTTTTTAAAAAGTAGAATGTGCAAAAGTATCAAATTTCACATTCCTACATTTAAGAGCTTAAAAATTGTAAGCACATGCAAATAAACAGGCATCTTTTTTATTAGCATGAATAAAGCATGAGAGTAACGTCGTTTGTATATGACATGATTTACCCCAAATGCAAGAACACATGAAATATAAGAACAGGTTTGTTAGACGGCTAAGGCTACATGATTTATTGCAAATTTTGTATTGGTGAACCTTACAAGAACCAATAGTGAATGTAGCAAAAACAAAAAAAAAACAGGCATCTCCTGGCAAACTATAATCGAATAGTACAATTATATTCATGATATTTGTGCAATGTACATGCTGGAAAATCCAGTGGAATTAATGGGTTGAACTGGTTAAACAGCAGAAATAAACGAAAGTAAATTTATGCATTGAAAATACCACAAGGAAGGTATTGTACAGGGCAATGGATTCTTGGTATGGTTGAGAAAGAAACTAATGCAACAATGGTGGTGTTAGTTCAAAGGAGAGATGCAAGAACCTTACTGCCAATAATTCAATAGTACATTTGACCAGACACACGAATTGTGACAGATGGTTCGCGTGCCTATAATGCACTATCAAACCATTTAAACCACAGATATAACTTTATTGATCCAGATGACTCTACTGCTCACACAAATCGTGTTGAAGATAGCTAGAGTCTGCGTAAAGTAAAATTCAGGGCCATGAGAGAAACTAACGATGCAAACTTCGATAGTCATTTGCAAGAATTTCTGTGACAGTGGAGAATCAAAAGCAACTATTTTGAGAATATTATGTATGGGATGCGTTTTTTATGATGTATGGAGTTTTGTTATTTTGATTTCAATAATTTTATTTTTTATACTTTCAAAATATATATTTATTTAATAAATTCAAATAATAAACTATTATTTTTAAAATTAAAAAAATATTTTATTTTCATAATTTCATAAACATCTATTTCTTATAAAATCTAAAATAAAAACGTTTATACTTTCAATTTTGTTAGCAAAATCCAAATAAAACGAATTGTGTTATTTTTATCTATATAATTTTGTTTATTTTTATTGCATGCTTTTCAATAATGTTCTTTTATTTCAATAAATCGCTTCACAATAAAAATTACTGAAGAACAATAGAAGTAAAGGAACTGATTTGCCTTGTCACCGATTCTGGTAGCAGGACTCGGCAACTTAGAAAGTACGTCAGCTGATTATAACAAAATAAATGTCTGTACTTCTATTACTCTAACTAACTAAGTCACAATCAAATAAAATACATGAATTGTTAGCAATCCAATCACAAATCATAACAGCGCAATTAACTCTTAAATTGTGTGATTTTTTCTTCCTTGACCAGAACACCTGTGATTAATTTTTCACAACAGCACCAAAAAATTATCAATTTGAAGAAAGAACCCTTTATTGCCTTCTCATCTGCCAGTGCCAAAAGGGAGGGGAAATCTCAAGCCATTCTCTACCTGTGCGGTTTGCTTAAAGAGTTCCAACCCACTGTCTACTGCTTCACCATCTTTGAGCCATGTAATATCATGTCCGCTTCTAACTACCAAGTTGAGGTGACATTTGAGTACTCACTGACCCTATGATCTCGATATCTTATTTACATGGAATGCAATCCTGGGAACTTAAATCATCAGATATATACTAGCAACGTACACAATCTTTCATGCTAATAGTCAATAATGGTTCTTTTATTTTCTTTATGTCATTAGAAATGAGGATGTAATAAGAAATTAAATTGTTGATATAAGTCTGATTTTATATGAATATTTTGATAATATATACCTAGTTAAATACCTAATGCGAACACTGGCGAAACAATACTTTTTTCTGTCTTACAAGAATAAATTATTTTTATTTGACAATTTTGATTTAAACTTCTTTCGCTGTTGATGTAATTCGCTTAATAAACATTAAAGAAATAGATTTTATATTCAATAAAATATTAAACATTGTTCTTCTGTTGACATTTTGACATCCATTCATCTCACTTGTTCAATAATTTATCTTTTCTCCTGAATTAGATTATTGCTAAATTTTTCATGGAGACATCATTTTTCATGTTTTTCTTGATCCAACTGATTGTCCTATTTGATTATTGGGGTTTGCCTTGTTTGTTTACAAATACCTTTTCAGTTTTTTTATATATTTCATGTTTAAACATTATATCATGAACATTGAATTTATTTTTGCTAACCATCTAAAGAAAACATAAGACTAAATTTGGAATCAGTGAGCATAGTAGAAATATCTAAACTCCTTATTTGTCTGCTGTCCAGAAAATATGTGAAAATAGTAGAAATATCAATTCTTTTGCTATAGTTTGTGACAATCTGTAGCCCAAAACAGATAAAACGAAAATTCCAATAGAAAAAAAAGATTCTATTTTAATCTTCATCTACTGAATAGTGTTGAAGAAGTGGTCGGTCACTATATTAGCCCAGACTCGGTACGGCCAGCTCTTATGTTTGCAATTGTCTGATTCTATCTTTGATCTGTATTTTTACTTTCCATAATTCATTCATCTGACTTTTTTATTTTTTATTCGAAAATTATATTCTGTTCTTACTATATATATTTTTTTATTTTTGATTCGAAAATTATATTCTGTTCTTACTATATATATTTTTTTATTTTTGATTCGAAAATTATATTCTGTTCTTACTATATATATTTTTTTATTTTTGATTCGAAAATTATATTCTGTTCTTACTATATATATTTTTTTATTTTTGATTCGAAAATTATATTCTGTTCTTACTATATATATTTTTTTATTTTTTATTCGAAAATTATATTCTGTTCTTACTATATATATTTTTTTATTTTTGATTCGAAAATTATATTCTGTTCTTACTATATATATTTTTTTATTTTTGATTCGAAAATTATATTCTGTTCTTACTATATATATTTTTTTAACTATTTGTCATTTTATATGCTTTATGTTTAAGAGTCTGTTTCATGTCTTCTGTACAATCTATAGCTAACTTTTATTGTATTCTCATTGAATATTGTGTCTATTTTTTAAAAGTTTACCTATATTTGTTAAGGTTTTTCTGTTGATATTTATAAAGTGCTCAATCTTTCAGTAATTTAATGAATGAATATGGCAAAATATTATTTGAATAAAAATTGTTATCTTTAAGGAAATCTTGATAAAATTATTAGGAATTGCATCCTCGCATTTTGGGAATTGTCCAAATATCAATCAAGACATAATATATGTATAATGAAAAATATGATGAAAGGTTTTAAAAGAATTGCATAATTGTTATTATGATGATTCGACAAACGCGAAGAAATAGATACATCCATAACTGTCATTTATATTTAATTTTATTTATAAAACATTTATTTATTATTTATTATTCATAATTTTATTTATAAAAAATTGGAGAAAATAAAATTTATATTTCGATACTTTATCAGTAAATATAAAAAAAAAATGAATAAAACGTTTTTAAGGAAGCAAAGCACATGAACAATAGAACATATTAAACGCTGCGATAATATTTCCGCCAAGAGTAGAAAGCAATAAGGAAGGAGAGGCGCACGTCTGAATGGTTGACAATCCCTAATCATCTACTTCAGTCATCTTACCTTCAGATTGATGCCCACCTATACGGACCCTGATTAAACGAATTGTGAATGACCATTGTGATAACTTATTGACCATAACACCTGCCTAAATGGTTTATACTTGACTTCAAGGATAAGCCCCAGGGGAAGGGCATGTATTAAATGCTGTGGACATTGAATTAATTCCATGCCTTTCTTCTCAGGCAGCTGCCCATGTAACTAATATGTTAATAAGGTTATTTAGCTTGGCCTTATAAAAAAGAAAAGATGATAGAATTGCTGTCCCCCAGATGTGATTTGGCATTAAAAAATCACACGAAAGAAGCTTATTTTGTTTCTTTGTATTTACAAAGGAGTTAGCTTTTTATGAGTCATGATTTTTTCTTTCGTTTCTTTTGTTTGTCTTGTGTTCTTTGGATTCAAATGATTATCATGTTTATGAGCTAGTGGATTGAAAATAACATTTTGAAAACATGGTTTACTTAAAATTTCAAATCATCAATTTACCACGATTCATCATTATTCTCTAAGTCATCAAAGTTTCCCCATTACACATTGTTTACAATCCTCTCACAGAAATGTTCACTATGCCAACAATACTCAAGTAGCTTTTAGCCTTGATAAGTGAGGATTCATTAGGAAAATAAAATCATTTACCTTACATCTCATTTCTAATTTGACCTTTTCTTGTTTCATTTTTTTCTAATGTGTATTTTCATTAGAAGAGTGTAACATATTTTTCTATATAAACTAGCGGTGTACCCAGCGTTGCCCGGGTGTTTAAAGGTGTGTGTGCTCGGGCGAGGGGGGGGATAAATCAAAACAAAAGAATAAGCGAAGTAATAAACCTGTTTAAATATAAAAAAATGTTAAAACTTCTTTAAAAAATAAAAAAAATAAAAAAAACTAACATAAGGCAAACGAACGATGTTAAAATTTCTTAAAATCGGAAAAACAAAAAAAGAAAACGCGAATGTGATGGAAAAAAAACAACAAAAAAAACACGAACGGTATGCAAACGAACGTTAAAACTTTAAAAATATCTGAAAAAAAACAAAAAAAAAACGAACGGTATGCAAACGAACGGTATGCAAACGAACGTTAATCTGAAAATAAAAACCAATAAAAAAAACATAGAACGTGAAAAATGGCATAAATAACCCTGTTTCAATATTAAAACTTTAAAAATCGAAAAAAAACAAACAAAAAAAAACACAAAAGACATTTCACATCACGATTTGAACTTACAACCTTTAGATTAATCAACTGAGCTAAGAGGACGTTAACAAAATTGGGTCGTTTTTTTTAAATATTTAAACTAATTCATGTTCCGACGTCATTTGCGTATGTGTAGAAGCTATCTTGTCATGAGAGAACTGTTTTTTGTTACCTCCTCTCTGTACAAAACTGGTCAGTTTAGGGTGAAGGAATGAATGATTTTGGACAATTTTTCGATATTTGTCGTCCAAGATGTCGAGCTTCAGAATGATATGGAACTCGTGAAAATCCGTCGCCTCTGTCAAAAGTTTTTGCGAGACATACAAACACACACACACGCACACACACACGCACACACACACGCACACACACACATTTTGGCTTTTAAATATATAGATAAAAAGTAGGTGTGTGTGTGTGTGTGTGTGTGTGTGTGTGTGTGTGTGTGTGTGTGTGTGTGTGTGTGTGTGTGTGTTAGTAAATATCTAACAGGTAAACTCTTAAACTACTGGTCACATAACATTGAAATTCTCAGGAAATAATATTCATGCACCAAGGATGGTTTATAGTGAGTAATATCTTTGTTTACATACATTTTATCGCGTACAGACATCGGCAAATTTACATGTAAAATGTTCATTAACCACTAGCCAACATTTTTGCGTTTATGGGCAAATTCGCTCCATTCCTTCAAGTTGTTTGCTTAATACAGAAAACAACATCAGACTGGAATATTAGACATTTTGATTTCAATTCTAGCTCAATTTTCTTATGTCTTTGTATTAATAAAAAAAGAATTTATGTCTTTGTATTAACAAAAAAAAAAAAAAATTTCTTATGCCTTTGTATTAATAATAAAAAAATAAATTTCTTATGTCTTTGTATTAATAAAAAAAAAATAATAAAATGATACCTAAATTTTACTCGCGGTTTTGAATTTGTAAATATGAAGATAAACCTATATATCTTTTTTTTTTTACGATCTCATATTTACTTTATTCCATCCATATTTTTAAGACGGGGGGAGGGGGGAAAATGACATACGGAATACGGACCGTGCTGAAATAAAAACATTAGAATTTAGAAAATCATTCTTAATATCGGGAGGGGGAAGGTATTTTTAAAACTATTTTGTACTTTCACCTAACAATTTATTAAAAAACTAACATACAGATTACAAACCGTGCTGAAATAATAACATTATTATTTAGAACGTCTTTCTTGATATCTGGAGGGTATGTTTTAACTATTGTATACTTTTTTATTGTTTATTTTGTTTACTTGCCTCCCCACGAGGGCAGAGTTATACACATGTTCGGTTTTTAATGCAAAGGAAATCCAGCTCCCTCCCAAAAAAGGGGCACTCTAGATAGGAACAAAAATAATTGTCTCAGTCATGAAGAACTTCTCCTCCACTAACCGAGAACAAACTACACTTTAATCTTAGCCAAAAGTTCACATAACCAAGTAGTTTTCTACCAGGCATTATCTCTTCCTTAAAAAACATATGGACAGTGGGAGATGAGGTCGCTGGACTGCTGAGGACCACTACAACACTTTAATCACAGCCAAAAAGTCACGTAGGTTCTTTCCATGTATTATCTCTATTTTTGTCTAGTATTAGTTAACATTAAGTATCCGTTTCTCAATCCAGTTTCTAAATTAGTCTATAGTAAAGCAAGTGTTGCCTAATCACTAACTGCACTTAGAAATATTAAATAATTTTCTGGAAATAACGTTATCTGTCTTAAAACCATAGTGTTGATGATGGTGGTAGTGGTGGTGGTGGGGGGGGGACAAGTACTATTATGTTGCTATCAAAAGTACTCTGGAGACCGCCAGGGATTAGCAAACCTTCTTTTATTAGGTGAGGGTGGGGGTGTGATGAATTAGTGTCTACTCATTCTCACAAGCATTACCACCACTTTTTCTGTTTATGGAGAAGGGGCCAGTAAATAAAGGTTGCTGAAATGCTGCATCAAGACAGATACTACACTTTGATCTTAGCCAAAAGACCAAGTAATTGTAATATAGTTTCCTATCAGGAATTTTCTCCTACTTAAAAAAAAACAAAACAAAACAAAAATACAAGATAATCGACACAAAATATATTTTAAGAATGGGGGGGGGGGAGATATGGAATAAGTCCCGGAAATCGCTGAAGCAGTTTATGATCTCAAACTTACTTTATTTTATATATTTTTAAGTGACAGGAGGGATACGAAGTCAGTCCCGGAAAGGCTGAGGCAGTTTATGATCTCAAATTTCCTTTATTTCATATCCATTTTTAAGAGAGGTGGGTTGATATGGAATCAGTCCCGGAAATGGTTGAAGCCCTTTACGATCTCATATTTACTTTATTTGGTATATATATAAGACGGGGGGGGGGGGGGAGAAAACTGATATATGGAATACAGATCATACTGAAATAATATTATTTAGAAATCCATTCTTAATATGGGGACGGTATATTTTTAACTATTCTGTACTTTTACCTAACAATTTAATAAATAAAAAAACTGACGTATAGAATAGGGACCGTGCTAAAATAATAACGTAACTATTTAGAAAGCCATTCTTATTATAGGGAGAGGAGAGTATTTTAAAAAATTATTCTGTACTTAACAATTTAATAAATAAAAAATGACTTATGGAATACAGACCGTACTGAAATAACATTAATGTTTAGAAAGTCATTCTTAATGTGGGGAGGGAAAGGTATTTTTTAAAACTATTCTGTACTTTCACCAGACAATTTATTTTATAAGAAACTGACATACGGAACATGGACCATGCTGAAATAATAACGTTATTATTTAGAAAGCCATTCTTTATATTGGGAGGGGAGGGGATGTTTTTAACTATTCCGTACTTTCACCTAATAATAAATTAAAAAACTGACATACAAATACGGACCGTGCTGAAATAATGACGTTAATATTTAGAAAGCCATTCTTAATATGGGGAGGGAAGGTATTTTTTAAACTATTATGTACTTTCACCTAAAAATTTATTTTATAAGAAACTGATATACGGAATACGGACTGTGATGAAATAATATTTACATGTTTATTTGGAAAATCTGCTGAGTTCTTTTATAGAAATTATATAATTTTGCTCAAAATTATAGTGCCGGTGGTGGTTTTAGAGGGAAAAGAGATACAATAATGACGAACTTTATGGTTAAGCAAGCGTTGCCTAATCATTAACTAAGACAATGTTATGTATTTATTTGAAAATTCTAATGATCTATCTTCTAAAAGTGAATTCATTTTTCTTAAAATTATGATGGCCTTGGTGGGAAGAGAAATTAGTTCATATATATTGTACAATACCTGTCACGATTACGTTAAATTGTTTAATATATATAACAGAGTTACCCATCAGAGGGTAAGAAAATTATTTAATATATGTGTTGTACATTACCCGTGCTAGGAAAGGTAATATTATTTAATATTCATGCTGTTAATTACATGTCCTAGGGAAGTTAAAATTATTTCATACACAATTTGTGCAATTCACGTCCTAGGTTAGGTAAAATATTCTTTTGCTTGAAATAGCAAATGATATGTAGACATAAAAATTCATCTCTCTTAAGAATAACAGTTATGTTCAAAGTCAACTTCATTTTTCTCATTGTTTTATATGGTCCTGAGCAACGCCGGGTAGCTCTGCTAGTTTAGAATAAAGTGTAATAATATGGGAAAGGATGTGAATTTAGTGCAGAAAATCATTCAAAAATGGTATCGAATGTTAAATTTATTTCATTCACGAATGATGAGTAAAGAAATAATTATCAAAACTATTGTTTTATTCATTAAAGATTTTGTGATTAAGATTCAGTTTAAATGCTTTAAAATATAGCGGTTGTCTTGTATGATCTATAGCAGAAAGTTAACAACACCATTCCAGTTGATCATATCCAATCCATGATTCTAAGACACATTCCAGTTGATCATATCCAATCCATGATTCTAAGACACATTCCAGTTGATCATATCCAATCCATGATTCTAAGACACATTCCAGTTGATCATATCCAATCCATGATTCTAAGACACATTCCAGTTGATCATATCCAATCCATGATTCTAAGACACATTCCATTTTCACCTGCCTTGCATGAGTTGGATGGACATGTAAAAAAAACTCTAAAATAAAATTACATGTTGTGAACACAAAAAATGGACTTCCAACTCGGGATGTACTGATGAGCAAATTGGAAGATTACCGATTAATCGGTATTTGATAATTGGCCTATTACCGATTAATATGCCAATTTATCAGCAAATTTTGTTGTCATAAATGATACTAGTATTTATATTGAAAACAAAGATAAGTTAACTCCCTCTTTTGCTTGCCAGTGAAATTTATTGAAGAAACATGCATCATCTACATCATATTATTAAATAACAGGTATGACGCACTGTTAACATATAGACTTTTACAACTGCACTGAATTTGAGGCAAATAGATGTGAACATGTGAAAAATGTCCCTTCTTTTCTCTTCCTATTGAATTAACATTATTTTTTACTTTAAATCATTGTCACAGGAAATGATTATTTCATCTTTTAGTTTTCATGTTCAGGAGCTGTACAGTAAACTGTGACGATGTGCAATCCGAAAATAAAGCATTCTACATCAGTTTTTTTTTTTACATATGAATCATCATTTATCAAAGCTCGGAGGCCACTCGAGGATAAGCGTAGGCAATGGGACAATATAATAGTAATCGTTAGTAGTGGAAATTTGGTAAATTGAATTACTTAAGGACAGCGGCTCATCAAGAACTTGTTTACGTTGGACTTGAAGATGACCAAATTGTAGTCAGCTGGAAAGCAGGCAAACAGAAGAGAGTTCAACAGGTGTGCAGTTCTAAGAAAGAAGCTTTATACTCTTGTTTTTAATTTTCGGTCTCCTGCTACGATTATATATATTTTTTATTGTTTTGGTTTAGATAATGCACATTTTAATGAGACAAATAACTAATAAGATATCAGACATAAGTAATTTCAATACGTAAAATATTAACTAAATATTGATAATAACCTTCAACCATTATGGCAACCACTTTCTGCTGGAAGTATTTTGATGTCAATCTCAAGAATACAAGTACAAACTGCCTGCAAGTTATGTCAAACCATCGCATCAAAGGGTGGCAAATCAGCAAAAACTTTTACAATGACTAATACATTCAACAATTTTAGAAAGTTTTTTTTTTTAACAAAGGAGTCATGACTTATCAAGGCCCGGAGGCCACTCGAGGATAAGGATTAATGAGTGGGCAGTAATCAACAGGACAATATCGTAGTAATCGTTAGTAGTGGAAATTTGGTAAATTGGATTACTTAAGGGAATGGCTCATCAAGAACTTGTTTACGTTGGATTTGAAGACAACCATATTGTAGTCAGCTGGAAAGTTTCCGGTCTAAATCACTGACCAAATGTTCGGTGAAAAACCTTATGAGTTCATACGTTTATGCCCACATGTTTCAGTGTTTTGTTCATAATTAATCGATCTGGTTGATCATCTTTGAACATGAACATGACAATCAATAATGCTGTGTTTGTCTAAAAGAGTATTCACCAAAATTTGTAATTATAAAGATTCAAGAGATACTCTTATGTTATATATTCCTTTAGTGGCATCTTTTACTTTTTCGTCCTTAGCTGAAATCAGTCAAAAGATGACTACAAAACGGCTGTAGAATATTTGAAACATGCCAAATAATTCAAGAAAAAAATCATCATACATTCCTTATCACTTCGTTATTTCCAAACATGAAAAATGTCTTACATGTTGACTTTTCTGATTTCTACCTCATGATAACTTCTTCTTTGCAATTAAGATTAAGAACAGAACACACGAAAATGCCTCAGCAGTCCATCGTCACACCAAAAGACATACAGTTAAAAATCACGTCTACATGCACTATGACTTTTCTCGTGTGATTTGTGAATGTAGGTCTGGTGTGGTTACAAGCGTTTCAACTTAAAATGGTTGTAGAATCAGCGAAGAAATGAGCAGATGAGGAGAAAATAGCATTAGATATTGACTTGATGAGCATTTCGATTGAATTATATCATCACATATGCGGCTGGATGGTTGTTCTTCGGGTCCAAAGATAACTAATAATCTGTTAAATGTGTTGTGTGTACAATAATTTTCATTAGCTTTCTTGTTTTTCAGGTTTTTTATTAAAAAACAAACAAAAGAAAAATGCCTATGATGATCGCAGCTGCGCAAGGGGGCAATTGATTAAAACTAAACTAAGATGACAGGTGCACTTACAATCACTGCTATTATATAACAATGTTCTAGGAATGAAAAAGCGTTTACTATGTGCTACTATTTCATGTAAAGCATGTTAATGTAAAAAAAAAAGGAAACTAAATACGACAATAATGGGACATCACTTTCATTTGTATAGTATTATATAAGAGTAGGCATATACACAATAAGTGAAATAGTGTGTAAGATGTGAATAATTATAGATCACTCAACACTGCATGGTAACAAATACGGGCGACGACTACAGCTGTATGAAAACCACAAAAGACAGGACCCTTTAAACACATTTCCTTTGAAATAACTGACAAGACACAAAACGATATTTTTTTTGTTTTTTCTTTTTTTTTTCTTTTTTGCACTGCTGCTTCCCATCACTTTCTAAAGAAAATGGGACAATTACAAGTGCATAGTTGAAAGAAACAATTGCTGCAAACCTAAATTAAAGGGACTAAACAACAAACAGTATGCATCACCTATCACACGTGTGTGGGGAGGGCGGCCATCGATTTCCTCAGTTTTCAAAAAAAGATAGGAAGCACCTGTCATGACCAGGTTCTCTTTTTGTTTTGGTTTTTAAGTTTAACAAAGAAATAAATTAATAAAATTTCTTGTTTCTGTGCAAAGTTCACACCAACCATGGCTTAAATTAAGTAGGGGCACCTGCAAAAAGATCTCAAGTAAAAACAATGACACAATGATTTCATCGACTCTTGAGGTAACCGACGGTCAGTGATGTAGGGTGAGAGTGATCGAGAAACAAAAGTGTAAATCAGACCAGCAGTTCGTATACTGCCCCACTGCCATACATCCTTTATAATTGTCCACCAGAAAAAAATGTCTGTTATTCAGAATGATTAAGGGGAGGAAGGAGAATGAAAGCAAAAATAGTGAAAATGCTTTTTTATTAAACCTTTATAACAAAATGAATTCGCTATTATTTGGACTACAACGTTTCGGCTGATGTAACCTCCGATTTTCTTCAAAGGCATCTTGTCAAATCAGGGGTATGTACAGAATTTTAAACTGAATTCATAATTTACTCCCGAGAAGTCATCACCATCAGTCATCACCAGGTAGAGATCTTAAGTAATTTCTTCGTCTGTATAGATTATCAATTAGAACGAATTATTACTTAGCACTTGATCCATCGTGTCATGGATTCAAGGAAACCTGTGATACAACTATACTAAGTGTTAAGACGCACCTAAAGAAGGTCAGAGGTTACATCGGTCAAAACATTGAGAATATCATTCAAAGTATTCAAATAATGCAATTTATCAATCTTCGTCTAAAAAAATTCTGAAATAAAACTGTGTCAATATTTTACAATAAAAAAAAGAAGAACCATTAAGTAATATATTGAGATCAGATATGATTGCATCAAATTTATGCATGCTTATCAGAACTCCTGTATTGGGTACTGCAAGCAGAACAAAGAGCATTGAAACAAACGTGCTGATCAATTGCAACCCACAAACTCTATGTCTGTTAGATCAGCCCAATTTACCGAGGTGAGCAAGTCACCAGTAGAATATATTAATATGGTTTGGATTTTGGAGGGTTTATACATATACCTATAAAGTTGAGTTTTTTTATCACTCTGACATTGGTATTAAAAGCTTACTTGTTCTATTAGTATTTAATTGAATCCAACAAAGGCAATATGTGATACAAGGTCGTTTTTAATTTGCATATCCATTTGAAAAACGAACCTTAATTACTTATTCATTTTTTATGATTTCTTATCAAATGATTAGTTTTGTTTCACTATTATGTTGAATTCTATTTATGCATGGTTTCTACATTCTGCATAATTGTGTAGAATTTAAGATGAAAACGTTCTAGCATATGGAAATATATAAAAGTGACCTTGTTGGTGTGTGTACAAAAAGTCTCTATCAAACTTCTCTCTGAATATTTGGTCTACAGTTAAAATTTGATATATAGGGTATTTGGACCTGAAGCACATCTTTTATTTGGATTTTAGCCGGCAAAAGTTGCTGCTAAGGGGTCAAAATTAAAAACTAAACAGTTGACATTAGCATTGAATAAAACATTACTTCAGCTGTTACTTTTGCACATATGAAAAATTGAACATCCATAGCTCAAAGTTGCTTCATTTTTATCCTTTCATATCCATCTGCCAATAGCTCAGATGGCAACGATGCTGGAGACATAACAACTTAGGCTGGAGCGCTAAACGTTCTGGTTTCAATTCTAGTGGACGAGACCAAAATCATTTTTGTTTTATAAATTTTGAAATCATTACTATATATTGGATAGTAATCAATAGAGAATTGGCTCCATAATAAAAAATCTGCATGAATTAAAATATAATATTTATGTGCATTTTTGCGGCTTGCTCGTATATGTATATATATGAGTGGCATTCCAAAAGTAATGCCTCATTTTTTTTATTCTGCCTGAATAGATCAAAATGGATGCAAATTGCATTGTTATGATAACTGAGGTTATGCATTCATGACTTGCAAGTTTCATCTTTCTGTTGCAGATGTTGACAGTGTGAAACTCTAAGAAAGCAATCCCGAGACTAAATGTGCATAAGAAGCAGAGATACGTCATTGAATTCCCGGAAAAAGTGATTGAAAATGGTAGTGACTATATAGAAAAATAAATTCTGGAGCATAAAAAGTAGCTTGTTTTAACGGTACCAGTCCTGTCTTCATAGCTCTTCAATTTATTGAGTTAAAAAATAGGAGGCTTTACTTTTGGAACGAATTTCATATATATATATATATATATATATATATATATATAGTGTGTTTATTTAAGCAGCATTCTTTCATTTAAACAAACAACAGAAAGCTTCCATTAGACATTTTTTAGTTTTTTCAACTTTTCTGATGAGCTTTTTAATGTGTAGATCGAAAGAATTAATATGAGTTCAAAGTTGGCTGCGGTGTTGCTTTTCATCTTTCAAAGGAGACACCGTCGGGAGGTCTGTGTGAATACTATTGCAAAGAGGGCTGGGAGTTTTTTTTTTTTTTCAAACCACTAGAAGTTCTAGTAGAACAAACCAACGTCATCTATAAGTTCACATGACCCTTGGGAAAGTATAGCTCCTATAACAACATTAATTACGTCAGTTATACAATGATTACCCTATCATGTCACCTTACGATGCATAATGCAGTATAAAGTGCAATATTGCAACATTTACAAAAAAAAAAACATAACTCTGCCCCTCCTCCAAGTTAGAGAAATTCTTGTCAGCGACACACAAATATAACACCACAAAACCAATGCCAAGAAGTTATAAATACTTGAAGCTTTATAAATTAAAACACAAAAACATGCCCTTAACCAAATCACATTCCAATCCAGTGAAAACACACTCAAATGCCTGTCGTAATCCCTCACTACTTACCTGATCACAAAACTGCACACACCGCTCTCCCTTACTGGACACTCACTACTCACACACATTCACCATTACCACTATATATAAAAAAAACAGCCCCCTCCCCTACAATAATATTTCTGCAATAATATTCACACAACCTCCTGACAATGTCTTCTTTGAAAGATGAAAAGCAATATAATTTTGAACTACACATGAAATTTATATCAATTCTTTCGATCTACACACTCCAAAGATAATCAGAGAAATAAAAAATAAAAAAAATAAAAAGGTCTAATCAAACAGAAGCTGTCTGTTGTCTTTAACAAGGTTTGTTTATATATATATATATATATATATATATATATATATATATATATATATTAGCAAAAGTACCTGTCTTGACTGGGTTCAAAAACAGCCTACAGAAAATGGATTCTGATTTATGAAGGTATGATAGGTTATGAAAAGGAAGGGTTGTAAAGAGATAGCTTCGAATTTGGGGGTATCAAAACCAAAGCAAAATATGATGAAAGTAAAAATAAAATAGATAAACCCCATAATTTATTATACTATACCTGTTCACACTGAAACACTTATCACAATATTCTGTGGATCTATATTAAAAAACCTTGTTAACTTTGTGACATATTTCCATTCTATGGAGGTCAGGTGCGAACGAACACCCCATAATTTTATTATACCATATTTCTTCAAACTGAAACATAATCATAAATGTATACATACGCAGATAGATATGAAAAGTCTTTATTAAAGTTTGTGCCTATTTCCATTCTATGGAGGCCAGGCGCAAACGCAGGCACCACAATTTTATTATACCATCCCTATTTAAGTTAAAACATACTTATCAAAGTATTATTATGTACATCTATATCAAAAACACTTGTAAACGTTTTTTTTTTAATTCTTAAATTTTTTATTTCCATACTTTGCGGACCAGGCGAATGCAGACTCCACAATTTTCATGAACCACCGTTCTGCCAGATCAAACATATCCATTTCTGTGTCTCGATACATCTTCTATCATTATATGTAATCAGTTTTTTAAAATAGTCAACAATATAGGAGCCTATTCGTGACCAGACACACACACACAGCTTTATATTATATATATATATATATATATATATATATATATATATATATATATATATATATATATATATATATATCTGAGATGAGTAAAATTAATTCCCCAAAAGAGAACAGACCCCTTACAAATATTAAAATAAAGATATAATGATACTAAACCTTTATCTACAATTCTTATTCTAATTTTGAATAAAATCCATTATATGATTTTCATTCTTGAAATAAAAAACATCAAAGCTTAAAAGATCTTAAAAAGAGATTTTAATTCAAGAAATCTTGGTTTGTTGGTGTGTAATAACTATATATCAAATTCAAAATAATCTAAAATATTTAAAAACTAGTAGGCGCGCATACTAACGTTACCCAGTCGAAGTGTGCCCCCCCACCCCATAAAAAAACAATTAAACTACAGTTGTTAGTGGGAGCCCGTTCCGGCCCATTAACACAGTGAGCACTGGCGCCTGTGGCCAAAATGAATGTACCATGCCGAAGAAACAACGTCAGTATCTACACCCATTCTTAAGATGGGGATTTGATTATGTGATGTGATTATTCTGTGCTTTCACCCAACGTGTATAATAAAAGCAAGGTAGTGTGGCCTATTAGGTAGCAGGTGTTACCGTCCGCCTGTAATTTATAATGAAAATTAAAGAATGAACTAAAAATTAATTATAACCTAGTACATTTATTCTGGAGGGAACATTATGTCATGAGGAAAAGAAACAACCAAAAAACACTGCAGCGGATCTGAACAATGATCCCCTTAGCCTTAAAATTTTTCTTGTCGTAATTTTTTCCAGCGATTATCATTGAGTATAGGCTTAATTTTCAGATAAAATTTTTTTTTTAGTATTCTTAATGACTGTAATAGTCAGGGATCAATTTGTAATGATAACATTCTTATAACTGGAACACTCACTTTTTTTTTGCCACGTCAGTTGTTAATGCTGTCCCTAGCTGTTAAATGTTTCCCATTTCTGTTGGTAAGGTGTATACAATGTTTTTCCAAGGTATTTGGGTAACGTGAAAGCTAAACATGTAATCTATGACGAGCACTGTAGTAATTTTCGAAAAATGTAAAAGGAAAAATCTGAATGCTAGTGGCAGAATTAACAATAGGAGTAGCCAAAAAAAGTGGGTGTTCACTGAAGTAGAACATTATAATTCCAAATTTAAGCCTGTAAGCGCTGATAATCGCCTGAAAAATTTATGAATAAGTGAAGAATAAAAAAAGTGGATTGTATGGGCAGCATTTGTTCAGGTCTACCAATTCTTTTTTTTTTTTTAAATTTTTTTACAATCTGTAATCGATGATAATCGCAGCAAAGTATGAAAAACTGAAAAGGTGAAATCTAAAGGCTAGGGCCAGCATTGTTCAGGTATGCCAAACTATGTTACAGTGTACCCGAACAATTGGAACCTCTCCCCCAATTACCAAAATTGACCGTATCGTCTTTTTTCAACAATTTGTGCAAATTATTATCGATTGTCTACAAGGAAAGGCTGTACATTTAAAGATTTGGAAAGACGTTTACCATTTCACATGCAACGTAAATATGAAATAAAGATATATATTTAAAGATTTGGAAAGACGTTTACCATTTCACATGCAACGTAAATATGAAATAAAGATATATATTTAAAGATTTGGAAAGACGTTTACCATTTCACATGCAACGTAAATATGAAAAAAAGATATATATTTAAAGATTTGGAAAGACGTTTACCATTTCACATGCAACGTAAATATGAAAAAAAGATATATATTTAAAGATTTGGAAAGACGTTTACCATTTCACATGCAACGTAAATATGAAATAAAGATATATATTTAAAGATTTGGAAAGACGTTTACCATTTCACATGCAACGTAAATATGAAATAAAGATATATATTTAAAGATTTGGAAAGACGTTTACCATTTCACATGCAACGTAAATATGAAATAAAGATATATATTTAAAGATTTGGAAAGACGTTTACCATTTCACATGCAACGTAAATATGAAATAAAGATATATATTTAAAGATTTGGAAAGACGTTTACCATTTCACATGCAACGTAAATATGAAATAAAGATATATATTTAAAGATTTGGAAAGACGTTTACCATTTCACATGCAACGTAAATATGAAATAAAGATATATATTTAAAGATTTGGAAAGACGTTTACCATTTCACATGCAACGTAAATATGAAATAAAGATATATATTTAAAGATTTGGAAAGACGTTTACCATTTCACATGCAACGTAAATATGAAATAAAGATATATATTTAAAGATTTGGAAAGGGAAATTTTTCATGTCAATGTTCTTTTATAATATGGTAGCTTAAAGTCCAAGCGATAATCATCTGCAGAATTTGTTGAAAAAAGCCGAACAGGTAAAAATATGTAAGGGAGTGCCGATTGTTATGCTGCATCCATGTTTGCATTACAGAATGTGTTGTATAAAAAAAAAACATGCACGTACAGAAATGGCCATCACTACTGATAACATAAAGAATTACATTGCTTAATATCTAGAAAATAACTTGTGTGTAGCAAAAATATATGTGCTTGCACATACAGAAATAGTCATCACTGATAACATAAGGAATTACACGTATCTGTATACAGATTTTTCTTTTTTTTTATTGAAAGATAAAAGCAAAAAAACACACACGCACAAAAACCTTTTAGCCAAAAACAAACAAAAATAGCCCTCTGCACTAGGTGGCCAGAAAGTGGGTGCCCATTTTAAGTTAAATTTCTATAGAAAAGTGATTACCCAATTTTTGAAAAATTAATTTCTTCATACTATGAAAACTCTTTCTTTGTGAGGGAAACAAAATCTACAATAAAATCTACAAGAAAAATATATTTTCATCTAGGGTAAGATGGCCCCAAAGGAAAATTTTACCCCTTTTGTTTGTATTTCGTTTTTTTAATAAAATTTTATTTTTCTTTAAAAAAAATATTTCGTTTATTTTTTATATAAAAAGTACGATTGTTGAACTTTATTCTTTTGCTTAGTGTCGATTGTGTTGACGCATACGCAATTAAAAAAAAAAAGATTAAAATAAAACGAAATTTAAATTTCTGTTCCATTTTCAAAACAACCCCAAAACAGAGCGTTCTCAACAAGTCTTACCTCCCCCCCCCCCGCTCCACACCAAAAAATTAAAGGGAACAGAATACCAGTCTGTATTATGAAGTGTATTCACTGATAAAAAAAAAACTCGATTGCAAGGGTTTTGTAATTTTTTGTTGTTGTTTTGACGATGACGACGACGAAGGAGATTCTTATACTGGATAGCGTGTTTAAAACTTTGTAAAAGAAAGCAAGTAAACGGGTTATTTCACGTTCGTTAATGATTTTTTCTCTTTTATATTTTTCGATCTTACATGACTAAAATGACCTATGCATTAAATGAACTTGACGCCAGGCAAAATAATATGTTTGTTAGTGGTGCCATATTTTAATGTTAGCAACTGTTTGTTTATAAAGTGAAGAACTGGATTCTGGAATATGAGAATTATCAGAGCTCAGCCAATCAGAATGGACAGACTTTGGAGAGGGAGGCTTTATTATTTCTGAATATGAACTTGGATAGATTATATTAGATCTATGTATGTATGAGTCAGTTACACTTAGTGTAATCACATCATCTGTGGAACGTGTAGAATTCCTCCTGGTGACAACTGGTAGCAGTTGTAGGACTAAATATTTAGAGAAAAATAGGGGCTCTTTCCTCTAACGATGTTGCAATTGTGATGGTATTGCTCGTAGGATGTAATGTAGTATTTTATTATCACGACTGAATGTGGCTGAAGTGGTGTTCGAAAATAGTGGCTAGCTGTATTGAATTTGTATGCAGCACCTGTTGTTTCAAACCTGTCTAGAGGGGAAAATCTGTGGCTACTATATTAATATAGACATGAAAAATTGTGCGCATATTATACCCCTTAAAAAGTCTTAAAATATTTTCAAGAAATTGAAATTTTGGAAATATTTATTAATTGATATCTACTATTTATTATTCAACTTTTACAAAAATTGGAGGTATCTGAATTTTAACAAATGGCTTCTAACCCCTTTTTGCATAAAATCCAATTAACTAAATATACACCACATTACCCATACTTACATCTAGTAACTATGTTCCAAAATTCATAATGATGAATAATTAATAATCTTGTGCACACACACACACACACACACACACACACACACACACACACACACACACACACACACATAATTTAAAGTTTTAAGGTGGACTCTTGAAACTATCGTTCCCAGTGAAGCAATCCTTTAATTTAATTTAAACCCAAGGGCTTTTTGTTCACCGAACTCTTACGCTTTCCCGGCTTATTCTACATCTATTTTTTTTTCTATTTTTATCTGTGTTTGTATATATATATATATATATATATATATATATATATATATATATATATATATATATATATATATATATATATTCTTTTATTTTACTTTATTTTTCACGGGACCACTTACCCCTCATTCCTCAACCCCATTTCATGCTACTCTGACTCCCGCCACTTGTCTGTATCCCTTTCTTTTACGCACCCTTAGTAATTATTATCAACAGTATTATCATTATTATTAGTAGTAGTAGTGGTGGTGATGGTGGAGGTAGTGGTAGTAGTATTGTTACTACTATCTTTATTATTATCATTATTATTACTGTCTTGTTTTTACCGCTATTACTATTATTATTTTTTATTATTATTATTATAATAATCATTATAATTGCTGTTATTATTATTATCCTCGTTATTATCCCCGTCATTGCTACCATAACCGCTACCATTATCTTCATTTTCACTGTTATTAACATTAACTTTAACTTTACTTTTATCACAACTATTGGTAATACTATTAAATCTTTATTTTTAATGTTTATCTTTAATTTTGTCTTTATTTTTATCTTCAATTTTACTTCTATTTTATTTTCATCTTTATTATTATTACTACTACTATTATAATTTTCATTATTATTATCTTTCGTACTATTATAATTACCCTACCATTATTTGGTATATTTTTACCACTAGTAGTAGTAATGGTTTCCTTACTCCTCCACCTTGCCATCTATATGTATCCTTAACCTTTTGCATCAAGTTAAACACACTCATAATCATTGCCATCCTAATCTCCAACTGCCCCCTTATAATCATACTCCCTATATTATAACAGAAGAAACTGAAAAATATTGCCGCATATTACCTTTCAATTTTACAACCTTGCATACCCCTCCTCCAAATTATAAGTGATTTTATAGTCGCAATTTGTCGTTTAGGTTGCACCAATCAAAATTATCACTCCATAGAAAATAAACACCCCACAAACCGTTAAAATAAATTACCACGCAGCAACAATAGACCCCAATTTAACCCTAATACATATACCCCTTAGTCTCAACACTATGTTAAAGACCATATACAATCTTATATATCATACTATATATAACAAGCTTCTCCTTATTTATTTAGAATTCAATAAAGCTTCCCCCAACATTCTATAATTCCTCTTAATTTTTTTCATCCCTAATGAACCCTATGCTAGACGCCGCATCTTCCCCATGCTACCTAGCACCTTCTCTACTCTTCTGATGAGAAGCATTAGGCTTCGAAATGCCCTGGCATAAAGAGTCCCTTCTATCCCCCAAATTTTGCTTGTATTCCATTATTCAATAAATGATCCATTCTATATCTACCAATATATAGTTTTGTGACTTCGTTTCATACTCTTGTTGTCCTATTATATATATATATATATATATATATATATATATATATATATTGTTTAACTCCCCAAATCTTAATAATTAGCAAGTGCACGTGATATGACAAACAATAAGTTTTCACCAAACCATGAAGTTATGATTGCAACAGTTCAACATTTATTTTCATTTGTGAATACAAATTGTAAAAATCGATCTCATTAATCTTCAATAGTTTATATTTATTTGTTTTAAAAAAATTTGCAACATTTCTTGAGGAGATGGGGAAGAATCTATGTAAAATGCTCCAATGACAATGAGAAGGAGATCGGCAAGAGTACAACAATTTTCACTAAAACTGTACTGACTTTATTTTATAATGAAAATCACATTCCTCATGGATTGTGTAAACAGTTATATTTTCTAATGAAATTTATAAATATTTTTAATAGCAATTATTTTAATTAATTTTTAGTCCTACCATTTGTAACATTTTATTTGTTTTTCAAGCAATCGACCATTTGTTATCCTGGTTTATAACTGTCATATGTGAACACAAAGTTTTCCTGGCACACGTACACAAGTTCTGACATAATTGGGAGTTGATAGCACACATGCAATTTTATACGTTTAAAAGAATATCAAAATAAAGATTGGTCAATAAAGTAGTATTAATCAATGGATCTATGAGCAGTAGATGATTTTAGCCAGAGAATTAGTATATTTTGTATAAGTAAAGTTCTTTTAAATCGAATTTGGGACAAAAAAGATTGCTGTTAAACAATAACGTTTGTTTCCATTAAAAATATTTGTCATGAACATTTGTTAACTTTAATCAAGAAGAACGATTAAATTCTGTACTAATAATTAATAAAAACTCTTCATTTGAAAATGAGGTGATAACCAATTTTTCTAAAGTCAACTTAGAGAATGTAATTTCCCAACGGCTACGTGTGATCAATCATGCAGATAATACAGATAAGAGTAAATTTATGTTAACACGCAAGCGTTTTGCCAAAAAAGGTAAGAGTAGTCTAAATAGTCTGATAGTCTGACCAGATGTTCTGCAATAATAAGAAAGGCTACAGGGATCAACCAGATAAGCAAAATCAAAGAAACGTATTCGAAACCAAAAGATTAGATAAAAGACACAGAAAAACAAATTAAACAAAGTCAATAAAAACATTGTAAATTCATTGATGCGATTCTAAAAATATTATCTTGGAAAATTAGAGGTCATGTACCGTAAAAAGTTACCTGATATGCAAAAACAATTTTATTTTGTATTGAGTATATATATATATATATATATATATATATATATATATATATATATATATATATATATATATATATATATATATAACAAATCAAAAATACATTTATGTGTATATACTACTAAAACTTTTTTCGACAATAGGGCAAATAACATATAGAGTGAATGATAAGAGACGTGGTGTGAGGAATGGAATGATGTAAATACTTAAAAGAGAGGAAAGAGAAAAGTCCGAAGAAAGGAGAGGGAAAGAAGGCGAGAGAGAGGCGGGGTCATAATAGATACAAACGTATATTTCAACATGGGCAGTTCTTTTTTAGATGTGTCAGTGACGATAGTCGCATCGTAAGAAAATATTTTATATATATAGATGAAACAGTGATTAATCTGCTTTGAAATAAATGAAATTTTCATGTAAAAAATTAAATTGGTAAAAAAAAAAAAATTAGATGAAAAAAAATGCAGCCTTGTCATACAACTGAAGAAATGTGATCATTCGACTTTGCACAAACAAAAAAGTTGTCAGTAATATCACTTTCCAAAATGGCAGAACATTCTTATACGAATACAAATAATTCTGGCTTCAGAAAATGTTTCTGTCCCGTGTCACAAAGAGATTCATTTGAAATGTATTTGTTAGCAAGTTGTCAGCGCAATATATTTATGCCCCAAAGCTATCCATCAACACGGGCAGACTGTTTTTATTTATGGAGAGAAATAAAAACAAAGGCCACAGCTCCTCCTCACCCTCCACTCCACCTGCATTTTAGTGCAGCAGACATGAGCGATAGATCTTTTTTGGCAACTTATTGTTTTGCTTGTCAAAGCTGAATTTTAAAAATGGAATGGAGCAGATTCGATTCATCTTCATTAAAAGAAGCGAGTAAAACACGAGACAAAGATAACCACAAACAACTTATTGTTTTCAAATTTCAAAATACAAGAGGATTTTTTTCTGAGACTTAACTCATTACATTCATCAAAAGATTTAATTATAGATATTATTCGCATTCATTCGCATTCCAATAGTTATGAATTACTGAAAGTCTAATAATGAATTAGTGAGGATTGTATAGAAAATAAATCGCTCCATTTTGTCCGGGGAAATTTAGTGATAATTAAAACGTTTTTCTTTGGATTACTGAAGATGATGCAATTTATGCAATCGATCTGCCTATGTGCTGTATCAACTTCTTTAAGTGTAGGACCGATTTTTACGAAATTTCACATGAAGGTACTTTTGTGCTTGACAGTGTTCTTTGATAGGTTTTATATCGGAATGTCTTCAATAAGTATCGATAATCGAAATAATCTGATGAAATAAGGAACAGGCGATGTTGACCAAATTTAATACCTAACACAGCTCAACATCACAAGTGCCTTTGAGAAATTTTATTACCACACAAGCAAAAAGGCTTGACATATAAAATCAACAGTAGGTTCTCTACAGTGCAATATAGATTATACGTATTTTCAATTAAGTCACTACGAAAGGCATGTGAAGTATCCTCCTGATGCACTGTGATGGGTTTTCAACTGGAGCAAGCAAGCAATCGATTTGATTAAAAAATGAGCGACTTAACTGATGTAGATAACAATATAAATATAGAGTATAGGATTATCAGACAATTATGGTACATGTATACGCATTTGTTTATTAGTCACATGTGTACTTATCACAGTTTCTGTTTCTGTTATTTTCAGATCTTGATCATTGTTTAATCAACGAATAAAGATTGACAAATAGAGCAGATCTTATTTATGATCAAGATAGTGACAATCGCAACGATGCCTGCAGTATGGTGTCCAATCCCTGATTGTGATTACATCACTGACGACCTGGATCCAGCTATCGTCGCAGCACTCAGCAGAGACCTCACCAGGACAACAGGTGGCAAACTAGCTGAAAAATCGGTGGATGATATCTTGGCTGCCATTCGTAAGCTGGCTGTTCGTGAAGAAAACACAATGGTAGCCCGTGTAACATTGCATAATATGCGACAAGACCGTGACGAGTCAGAAACTTTGGCGCACGTCTCAGGGGACAAGCGGACATTTGTAAATTTGTTATTGACTGTCCTAACTGTGACACAAAAGTGAACTACACAGACGCAATTATGCGGGACATTCTCACACGAAGTGTTGTAGACCCTGACATTAAATTAGACCTGCTTGGTGATAAGAATCAAAACATGTCCTTAGAGGAAGTATTCCAGTTCGTTGAAGCTAAGGAAAACGATCAGCATCAAGGCTACTAGATTCACATTCGGTTGAGACGGCTAGTTCATATAGAAAATCAAAGCCAACGCCAAGCACAGACAGTCAAGTAACGTGCTCTTACTGTGGTAAACACGGCCATGGCAAGAGAAGTGTTGCACAAATCCGTAAGACTCGGTGTCCTGCTTATGGTCATCGGTGTGAACTTTGCCATCAAGAACATCACCTTGAAAGTGTCTGCCGCAGCAAGAACTACCCAAAACGTCAAGCACAACCAAAGCCACAAAACTATGACAAAGAAAGTGCAGTGTTTGATTCATTGTGCACGTTAAACTCTTCTAAGTCACAGAATGACAACACGAACACTAGCGACACTCACAAGCAGAAGAGACAACAGCAAAGTGTCCCACTAGATTACCACGTTTACGACAGCATGACAGACACATGGGTACGCAGAAACTCAAAGCCTCAACCATTTGTGAACATCACTGTGCAAGCCCTTCCCGAGGACTATTCAGCCTTTGGAATTGAGCTGTCAGCTCCGTCAGTGTCTGCAAATATACCTGCTATGGCTGACACAGGATGCCAGAGCTGCCTCGCCGGTCTAAAAGTGGTTCACTGCTTTGGATTGTCTGAATCGGACCTTATTCCAGTGACAATGCGTATGCGGACAGCAAATAATGATGGAATCAAGATCCTCGGAGCCATGATACTGAGATATTCATACACAATCAACGGTACTAAAGTGGAGACAAGGCAAATGACCTCTGTAACAGACTCGTCAGACAAACTGTTTCTTAGCAGAGAAGCTTGTGTGAATCTTAGAATTATTGTCGACAACTTTCCTAGAGTATGGCTTCCGCAACACCATGCAGCAGCCGTGCAAGGAGAGAAGAAAGCACCATGTGGTTGTCCTCTTCGCCAACGACCACCCCCGCCTCCGAGTGCTCCACCATTCCCACGAATAGAAGAGAATCGCCAAAAACTACAAGAGTACCTACTTGATTACTACAGGTCTAGCACATTCAACACATGTGAACATCAGCCGCTGCCTTTGATGGATGGACCACCAAGGAAACTTATGGTTGACCCCAACGCTGAGCCTCTCGTCCACCATACACCAATGCCTGTCCCGCTACACTGGTGAGACGCAGTTAAAAAAGGCCTCGATCAAGATGTACGACTAGGTGTTCTGGAACCAGTCCCCATCGGGGAACCTGTCACATGGTGTCATCGATTGGTGATATGTGCAAAAAAGAATGGCCAGCCTAGACGTACAGTGGACTTTCAGGTGTTCAATGCTCATGCCACCCATGAGACACATCACACATCGTCCCCATTTTTTCAAGCTCGATCAGTGCCTAATGGCAAGAAAAAGACAGTCTTTGATGCTTGGAATGGCTACCACAGTGTCCCTCTACGCAAAGAAGATTGACATCTGACCACATTTATAACACCATGAGGGAGATACCGATACAAAACGGTGCCACAGGGTTACATAGCTTCAGGTGATGGCTACACAAGATGGGATGACGAGATCGTGACTGATGTTCCAAACAAGACAAAGTGTGTTGATGATGCCTTACTGTGGGCTGACGACATACAGGAGAGCTTCTATCAAGCCGTGAATTGGCTTGATATTTGCGGAAGAAACGGGATAGCGCTCAACCCCAAAAAGTTTGTCTTTGGAGCAGATGTGGTCGAATTCGCAGGCTTTGAAATCACTCTCAATGACGTCAGGCCCTGTCGTAGATATTTACAAGCCATCATGGACTTCCCAACCCCGAAGGACATCACTGATGTGCGATCATGGTTTGGTTTAGTGAACCAAGTCTCATATGCATTCAGCATGGCAGAGCGCATGTTACCGTTTCATAATCTTCTGAAGCCAGGCACTCCCTTTCAATGGAACGAACACCTCAAAACACTATTCGATGAGTCAAAAGCTCAGATTGTGGAAGAAATTGAAGAAGGTGTCTACATCTTTGACCCCGATAGAACCACATGTTTGGCAACAGACTGGTCCAAATTGGGAATAGGGTTCTGGCTACTACAAAAACACTTTGTATGTATCAAGAGTGAACCATTCTGCTACCCAACTGGATGGAAGATAACACTCGTGGGCAGCAGATTCACCCACCCAGCCGAGTCCCGCTATGCACCTATTGAGGGTGAAGCACTGGCAGTGGCAGATTCCCTAGACAAAGCCAGGTATTTTGTGCTAGGCTGCAGAGACTTGATCATCGCTGTTGACCATAAACCCCTACTCAGGATATTTAGTGATCGATCTCTTGAAGACATCTCAAGCACCCGCCTGAGAAACTTGAAAGAAAAGACACTAAGGTACAGGTTCCAAATAATCCACATTCCTGGAGTCAAACATCGTGCCACAGACTGTCTCTCACGCCATCCAACATGTGATGCAGAGAAGCTTGTCCTACCCGATGATATAGTTCACAATCACAAACATGCCGGGAACAGTCATCAGACTGAACCCAACCTCCAGCACCACCAGATAGGCGGCATAGATGAAGGCATAGTTTCAGCTGCAGTCACATCCCTGAACGCACTCGACCTAAAGTCAGTGACCTAGGACAGAGTCCGTACAGCCACAGCCAGCGACCCAGGTATGCTGCAGCTGAGTGACCTCATAGAGCAAGGCATACTGGAGCACTGCCATGAGGTACCAGAACCACTAAGGCAGTATTTCCAGTACCGTGAGGGTATCAACTGTTGATGGGGTCATCTTGTACAAGGATCGTGTAGTGATCCCTCCTTCACTCAGGCAAGAAGTACTGGATGCCCTGCATTGTGCTCACCAGGGAGTCACATCCATGACAGCTAGAGCCAAAACATCTGTATTCTGGCCAGGAATCACACCGGACATATCTACTCTTCGTTCAAGCTGCCAACAATGCAACCGTAATGCGCCATCAAATCCAAGTGCTTCACCAGTTCCACCAATGAGCGCGGATTATCCGTTCCAGTGCATTTGTGCAGATTATTTCACCTACCAGTGGCATCATTACCTGGTAGTCGTGGACAGATATTCAAATTGGCCAATTGTGGAACAATCAACTGTTGGAGCCAGTGGACTCGTGACCTGCCTCAGACGGATCTTTGTGACTTACGGGATTCCTGATGAACTCGCATCTGATGGCGGCCTGGAATTCACAGCCACAACCACACGACAGTTCCTCAGTGACTTGGGCGTGCATTACAGACTATCTTCAGTAGCATTTCCTCACAGCAACTGCAGAGCAGAGGTAGGCGTCAAGACAGTAAAGCGCCTTCTGATGGACAACACAACTTCGTCTGGTAACATTGACACCGACTCGTTCCAATGGGCTATGCTACAGTACAGGAATACACCAAACAGAGACACAAAACTCTCTCCAGCCATGTGCATATTTGGCCGACCAATTAGGGATTTCATCCCTATTCCACCTGAGAGATACAAGCCTCATCCAACTTGGCAAAGCACATCTCTTGCTCATGAAGAAGCATTACGAAACAGGCATATGCAAAGTGCTGAGAGATTATCTGAGCACATGCACAGACTACCGCCATTGTCGGTCGGAGACCATGTTCGCCTCCAAAACCAAATTGGGTCATGTCCCCACAAGTGAAACAAGACAGGGGTGGTTGTCGAGGTTCGTCAGTTTGACCAATATGTTGTGCGCATTGATGGTTCGAGACGGGTTACTCTGTAGAACAGGAAATTCTTACACAAATATATTCCAATGCAGGTAAAACCAAAGAGATTCACCATAGACTCAGATGTAGGACTACTATAACCATCAGCTGACATGCCACAACCTGTAGTACCAACTGCTGTGGCTCCAGTCACAGCTCCAAGACCTAGCATATCTACGCCTGTGAAACATGTCAGTAGGCTACCCGACAGGCCACCTCCGCCTGCAAACTCTCCAACCATCGCACCATCGTGTAAGACGCCTGCACATATTCCGGTGCGCCAGAGTAGCCATCTACTTACATACACGGAGCCACAATCCCCAGATGTCAGGCCACTAGACCTTCCTCTTGGACCCCCTCGGGTTGAAACGGATCATGTTCCGTCACCAACAGTTGAGGCTACACCTATTCCACCGAGATGCTCCAGCCATGTGAAACATGCCCCAGAGTGGCAAAAGTTATGTGAAAAAACACATAAATGACATTCATGCACTCTTAGTGCACATCAGTTGATTCCTAAGTACAGTGGAATCTACCCATTTACACTATACCCAACAGTTCCATATGTTTCTTTGTTTTCAAGTTTTATATAAGTCTTTTTCAATCAGTAAGTCCAGCATCTCATGCCAACATACATATGGCTTCCTTACTAAAAGACTTGGGGGGGGGGAGATATAGGATTATCAGACAATTACGGTACATGTATACGTATTTGTTTATTAGTCACATGTGTACTTATCGCAGTTTCTGTTTCTGTTATTTTCAGATGTTGATCATTGTTTAATCAACGAATAAAGATTGACAAATAGAGCAGACTCTTATTTATAGAGTGTGAAACATTTATTGATCATCATTTAATTCCGAGCAACAAAGTCTATTTTGTACTCTGTCAAGGCAGGATAAGCTGCTTTGAGTAGTTCCTGCCCAGATGTGGCAACTACTCTATATTTGGAAGCACTTGGCTCTTATACAGGTAGAGAATTGCATCAGGGTCACTAAGGATAATTATCAGTTAGATCCATAAAATAATTGAAATATATTAGAACGTAAAGAATCAAAATAATTTTTTCAAAAATAGATTTTCTTGGTTTCATAAACAATAATAAAATTTTACAAGGAATATTTCTGAAATTTCATGTGTATTTTTAAGATTTAAAATAATTTGTTCCTGCCTTTTTAAAATTTATATATATTTGAAATACATTTCGTTAAAGCCTTCGCTGTTTTACAGGCTGTCTTAGAAAAAGTTGTTTTAGTAAATTCACTTATTATTTTATGTTATTGTTAACATTTTTAAAGGCAAAAATTATAAGCAGGATTAAATTTAAATTTCTTGGTTTCTTAAAAACCTTTCGACTAAATATATATCTCCACATAGGCAGTGTGAGTGACTACTGCTAGTATTAATATAAAATCATAGAATTATGTCAGTGATTTCAGTTTTCAGATATGATTTATTCTGAGCATTTTGATGACCTACAAAAAGAAAAAACACCAACCATTGACTTTTATTTGGAATGAAGGATTTCTTTTTGAATTCATTTCAGATGACGGTTGTCTGACTTGCTATGCTTTCTTGTTTCACCTTACCACTTGAAATAGTTTCATATAGCATGGGTTTTATTCGCTAACTTTTTCGTAGTGAGATAGAAGTACATATATTCCTCTATACAATCAAAAATAATTTATGCAAATCAAAACACCTCATCTCAAAAATTCAGAGAAAAGTTTTCCACTTTTGTAGAATTTTTCGCTTTGTACCACAAATGTTTTGAATCTCTGATTTTCATTTGGAGGTATGATAAAGATTTTCATTTGGAGGTATGACAAAGATTTTCATTTGGAGGTATGACAAAGATTTTCATTTGGAGGTATGACAAAGATTTTCATTTGGAGGTATGACAAAGATTTTCATTTGGAGGTATGACAAAGATTTTCATTTGGAGGTATGACAAAGATTTTCATTTGGAGGTATGACAAAGATTTTCATTTGGAGGTATGACAAAGATTTTCATTTGGAGGTATGACAAAGAGAGAAGTTGAAAGAGACTGATTATTCGACAGTTTGGGTGGTGTGTAAAATTATTAACCCTGGAAGAAATAGGAACTGTGAAGCTATGAAAGACATTGGTAGAAAGGTAAATGGAAATATGAAGATTACCTCCATCATTAGTAAAAATAATGTGAAGCTGTTTGATGGTTCACTTAAGCAAAACAGTTTGAAACAAACCACATTTTTTTCTTTTGTTGCTGTGTGGTTTCCAGTAGGAATGGAAATGATTGGTTGCATAAAAATGGTAGAAAAAGCATTTCTAGAGCAGCAATTGTTTTTATGAAAAAAACTGACAAGGCAATAGAGGAAATGAAGAAAAACAAAAAAAATTTTTTTTGCTGAAAATATGTTCATGAGAATTTAATCAGAAAATACACCAAGAAATGAATTTCTTTTCATCTCTATTCCAACTCATGTTGACATGTCACTAATAAAGGTGCTTAAGGTAAACGTTTTAATTGGGCCAACGTTATCCATCTGATATTCGGGGACCGAACCTTGGTGTAACTCCTAAGGATGCTCTTTTGTCAGCAGATGCAAAGTACCGGGACTGCTGTATTGCCATTTGGCGAATGGAGTCTGGACCATGCAGTAGCTTCTGGTGTAGCCTTTCAATATCATATTAGTGGGAACTGTTACAGCATTTCCTTTGTCATTATCAACAAAAAGCACTTTCTCATTTTCCCTTTCTTTCTCCCAATCAATTCTGCTGATCTTTTCCACAAAACTTCCCAACTCACCATGAATAGAAAAAAAAACTTCCAAAAAATTAAATCTAGTATCCTAACTTCTAAGTCTCCTTTTCCAACATAAGGTGTCAACAGTCCAACCTTCCAAAGGTTGAAACCCAATCATGGGAAACTAAACCAAACCTGATGTTCTTGTGCAAAACTGGGATTGGTTCAATTGCTTCCTTAGCAAATTCTCGATTAAAGGTTATTCTAACTTAACTTCCAAACCTGACCATAAAAATCGGCATGAACATGGAATATGTGTCTACATTAAGGATACCTTTCCTTGTGGTAGGGACATCTCCAAAAGAAGATCCTAAACTACCCTAAATGTTCTTCCAGATAGCACTTACTAACAGCACCATTTTCATATTTACCCTATACCATCCCTACAATGATGGAGTAACTATCTTTGAGAGTATTGCAGAGAAAATTGACCATATTGTGTCCGCCCATCCCATTGCCAGTATTCATGTCTGTGGAGATTTCAAAGTTCACAATGTTGAATGGCTGGTTCACAAAAAAAAGACATGGAGGAAGAGTCTGTCATTTCTCCCTTGCCTATGATCTGAACAAGATTGTTGATGAACCTGCTCGCATCCTTAATTGTCTTGGTCAATTTGCAAGCCTTCTAGATCTTTTCCTAACAACTTGCCTTGGACTGTGCTCATCCTCCATTTTGTTTCCACTGGGACCTTCTAAACAAAACAAAGTGTAACAAAACCTCAGATGTTCCTCTCTATCACACTGTGTATTGCTACTCGATGGCTGACTGGGATAGTTTCTGTTCATTCATATCTGAAATACCACTTCAAAAAGGACATATCCTATATAGCATCTGACTTAACAGATTGGCTAACATTTAGTCTTGTCAGATACATACCCTAAAAAAAAAAAAAATAGCCAACCATGAATTTCTGAATTTGCTGCTGCCATTGCACACAGAAATCACTATTTTAACTGCTTTAAATGAAACAGATGTTCAGAAACTAAAGCTGCCTTTAGGAATGCTTGCAACCACTGCAAAAAGATTATAGAAAATTCAAGAGAGTCTTTTGTCCAAACTGTAAAAACTAAAATAGCTAAGCAGAGGCTTGGTTCCCAGAAGTTTTGATGTATAACAAACAGGGTTCTGAATAGATGCATATCTTCCATGCCAACCATAATCAACAGTCCTGAAGTGACTATGTCAGCATCCAACAAAGCCAGAACTTCTCATTAAACTCCACCCTGAGTTATCAGGGCTATGTACTCCCTGAATTTTTCTCTCAGGACTGAAACTATGCTGAAATCCATATATCCATCCAAGACGTTGCCAGACTTATCAAGAACTTTGATTCCAGCAAAGCAACTGACCCTGACATTATTACACTCATAGTGATAAAAAAACTGCAACCGGAATAAGCTTCTATACTAAACAAGTTGTTTAAACAAAACCTTAAAGAGAGATGCTTCCCAGCTCCATGGAAAATCTTGAATGTCTGTCCAGTATTTATAAATACAGGAGATCATTCCTCTGCTTTTCAGTACAGACCAATCAGTCTCCCGTGTGCCATGAATAAGTTACTTATAAGTACTAATAAGTTACTTGTGATAAATAGAGAAATTGTCAACCACTTCAATAAAAATAACCTGTTCAGCGGCATACAATATGGTTTTCGTGCTGAGAGATCAACAGCTGCTGTGCTGACCATAGTATCACACAGGGTAAGTGAATTTGTTGATGGTGGCTTTGTTTCTAGAGCAATAGCTCTTGACATATCTAAGACATTTGATAGGGTTTGGCATAAAGGTCTTATTCACAAGATTTCCAGCTATGGTATTGCTGGAATGTTTCTCAAACATCAAATCCTTTCTCTCCAATAGATTTATTGAAGTAGTCATTAATGGGAAAAATTCTGGAGCTCACAGTATTAACAATTGTTAAAATGTTTTTGATCGATAATGAGGGTATGACTACCAATGATTTGGACGATCTTATTTATAACTACGGTTATGACAATCAACCAATGAGAAGCCTTCAATCTTATTATAAAAATATCGAATTTTGGATGCAAGTCAGTTCACTGCGAGTATCTGTCTTGAAAAGACTGAACCGGACTACATTGATTCTTTGTCGCCATCTTTGTTCTTAAGAATTACTCAAACTCGAGATCATGACTGCATTGATTTTTTGCCAATTTGATTTACTGCCATCTTTGTTCACTGGGGTACTTGAGGGATACATCCTGGGCCCAACTCTCTTCCTGATCTTCATCAATGATTTCCCAAAATCACGTTCTGAGATGTTTCTTGACATCTATGCAGACAATACTACTACCTATGGAAACACCTTAAAGGTCAGCAATGACCAAGATCTTTTTGATCCTCTCTCCTTTGACCTGCAGTGTGTTATTTAATGGGGTCAAAAAATAGCTAGTTATCTTTTATGCATCCAAAACAAAATTTCTATCTTTCCATCACCAATCGTCACATTCCCACTTGGCCACTATAGAAATGAATGGCTCTTGTCTTGAGGAAGCACCTTGCTTTGACAAACTTCTGACCTGAAATGGAAGACCTACATGACTGGAAAAATGGTAGAATCATTCTACCACTGCATATAGTATCAAACTTTCAACTTATAAAAGTCAAATACAACCCAGGAAGGAGTACTACCACATCTGGGGAGGAGTTCCTAAGAGTAACCTCTCCTGCCTAGACAGGGTCCAAAATCGTCTCTGGAATTTAGTGTTCAGGACTTTTTCACCTCACTACTGCCAATTTATCACAGAAGGGGCATTACGAGTCTCTGTTCTGTTGTTACTTTCATAGCAGTTGATCGACAGGGCTCCCATCCATGGCTTCCTTTGTAAAACATTTGTAACAAATACTTGTTTAGCTACAACAACCATCAACAATTTCCCTTATTCTCTATCCATGCCTAAAACTTATTGTAAATTCCATGAGCAGAGTTTCTTTCCTCGAACTTTAAATCAGTGGAACAAAATGTTCTGCTAAATATAACGTGGTTCTTTTTCAAGTACTATGTAAATAAGTTTTTGTTGACACATCCTCTTAAATAAACCCTAACCCAATTTCTACCAAGCATCACTGAGTTCTCACCAACTACTTAAAACTTTATCTTCTTTTTTGAGTGACCTTCCGACCTGGATAAATGGTGACATTGTAGTAAAAACAATATATATATATATATATATATATATATATATATATATATATATATATACAATATATATATATATATATATATATATATATATATATATATATATATATATATATATATATACAATATATATATATATATATATATATATAAAAAAAATGAGATTTATGAAATTAAGTTTGATTTATATAATATTCTATTTTCATTTTTCTATAGATTATTTACAAACAATCATTCCAAAGTGATCAATTTCTAGAAATTAGTTTTCTTTTTATGCAATTATATAACAAGGTTTTGCAATTTGCAAATTTTATGCTTAAACTTTGTTTTTTACTATTCCGGTAATATTGTGGGGTTTTTGTTTATATGGGACAAGGAGTTTTTCTTTAGTTACTTTACTGTCCTGGGCAATGTTGGGACACATATTCCTATATATATAGATATATTTGTGTGTGTCTGTGTGTGTGTGTGTGTGTTATTATATTTCCATTTCTATCTTTAAAGAACTGACAAGCATTCAGTGGGTATCAATTATGAGGGGTTGACATTAAAAGGTCACCATTTTAGTTGTTGCCCTTAACAGCAACATAAGTGTTTCTCGTGGGCAAATTGTTATGATTGGCATTTCCTTATTATTCTGTCAATCAGAATATTTTAAAAGCCACAATACAATTAATATTAGTTTCACCTCAATTAACACATGTTAGTTCTTGTTTAGTGATTATTGTTTTCTTTCTAAAGTTATGCAGGAGTGATTTGATAAAACAAAACAGAGACCAACTAAAAAAGAAAAGCTTTTAGGAACTTCTCTGAATGTATTATTATCATTATTATTATCATTATTGTTATCATTATTGTTACTATTATTGTTAGTATTACGCTAGAACATAGAAATACTCAGGCTCTATCTGAAGACACTTATTCACTGAAAGAGATACATCCTCAGTCTTCATTAAGACATGCATCTAGGAGAAGAAAGAAATTTGATGCAAAAAAACTGAAAAACCCTGTTTGCTTTGTGTTGTGACAGTAATTGCACAGACTGAGATTAGCAGTTGTACGAAAAAGTGTGGTTGGTTCCACACAAAGCCCTCACCACTATAAACAAATCATCTGTGTGGATTTCTGAACAACTTAGTTGTTGTGGCGAACCTCATACAACAAAATCAACAGGAGTATCATCATCATCATTAATGATAATAATAATAATAATAATGATAATAATAATAATAATAATAATAATAATAATAATGATGATAATAATTCTGATTTCGTTTATCAACGTCTCTCTGGAAAGGGATGGGATTCATTTCCAGAGAATTTCCTTTAATCCCGGCTTCAAACTAGGAGCTTCAAAGATTAAGGGTTTTCCTAAGGATGTTGGTGGTACCTATAATTGCAGAGGTCTGAAGGCCGCCTAAAACATTGGGGATTTGTAGTGTTTTCAATTGTCCTTCAAGATGACTTGATACTAGTCCTAGTGTACCAACTACGACCGGGATTATTTGTGTTTTAACCCCGTGTATCTCCGAGGCCAATGGAACATAATTGCTCCACTTTTCATTCTCTTCTCTCTCACATTCCTGTCTCAGGGTACTGAAAAGTCTACAATCTGCCAGTTTTTTGAGACTTTGTCAATGACGACCAAATCCGGATGATTATGTTCCAATTGCTTGGTCGTTATGACACTTTTGTCCCACCATACCTCTACCTTGACATCCTCACTTGTTCTCACTTCATCAAGCACCTCCTCAAACCATTTTCCAGCACACTTCACCCCAACCCTCTTACACACCTCCCAATATATCCAGAGTCCCATGCGATCATGTCTTTTGCAGTACTCTCTCTGGGCCAGTCCACTACACCCTACTGCAAGGTGCAAATTGACTCTGAGGTCTTACTACAAATCCGGAATTCTGCAGCAACTTCCCCTCTTAGAACCACTTTTTTAAACAATCGTGTTCCTAATGCCTGCTCTTGTGCTGCACAAACAAAAGCTTCAGTACTCTTAGCCAGATATCCAGCTCTAAGTCATTGCCATGATCTTTCATCAGCCACTTCTGTTATATCCTGAAAGAACCTTCCATGCATTTTCTTCCTAGCCAGTTCCTCTGTCCTTTGTCTATCCATACGTTTCACATAATCAGCCTTGGTCTCACATACCTCCACTTCACCTTAAGCATCCACTCCTCACTTCTAACCACATGCTCCTTCAACGACATCTCCTCGGTTCTAACACAATCTCTTACACTTTTCAATCCTCTCCCACCGTCTTTCCTCTTTTGATACAGCCTTACTACACTACTTCCAATGTGAAATATACCAAACATTTCTAAAACTTTTTTTGTTTTGATATCCATGCCATGCAAATCCTTGTCAGACCATTCTAAAATTCCCGCACTGTATTTCAAAACACTGACTGCCCATGCATTCACTGATTTCATTAGGTTTCTTCCATACAGTTTCGACTTTGCAATTAGTTTCACTCTTTTTAGATACTCCTTCCTGACGTTCTCCTTCATTTCTCTGTTCATAATGCCTACACCCTCCAACACTCCCAAATACTTATATCCTGTATCTTCTATTTCTTTCTTGAATAATAATAATAATAAGAAGAAGAAGAAGAAGAAGAAGACGGTTAATGGAAATGTTTAATTTCATTTGTCAATCAACACCTTCATTCAGTCAGCAAACTATGTTCTAGATGTTCTAGATAATTCTATGAGGTAACAGAAGTGGTTTAATGGAATCAGCTAAGCTATTCAAATTCAGCCAGATCTATTTTATTATCACACAATGGAAATGATATGTAAGCTTACATCTAATCAATTACAATGAATTGTTTTCATTAAGTAGTGTGTTTTAGCATTAAATATCTAAAAAAAAAAAAAGAGAAGAGGTTTAATATGTTATAAAATAGACAAACAAAATAAAACAACCTTCTATGTCTTTGACTTACTTGTTGTTTCATCAAATACTTCTGCATGCAAAATCCGATCCCGCATTTTGCTAATTCCTACCCTCTGATGAGAAGGAGAGTATTTCTTCGAAACTCCATTTATCTAGTGTTTCCTTTTCAGATTAAATATTTTTTAACTCATTTCAAAGTGTTTTTTAACATATTTTATTAACTGTTTGCTCATATTATAAGCTCTATTTCCTATTGGTTTTATCGAGCTTTTATATCTGGCTGAGATAATTTTATAAATATTAATTCTTTAATATTTATAATTTACTTTAATTTTACCATCTTGGATCATTTTGGTAAATTCAATTGTAATTTTCATTTTATATATATATATATATATATATATATATATATATATATATATATATATATATATATATAAGTGAACGTGTCTCTGTGTGTGTCTCTGTACATTTCCCTACGTAATAACTCTGTCAATTTTTAGTCTACAGACTCGAAATTTCATATACAGGGTACTGAGATTTGGGAAAATCAATGTGATTGGTTTTTGGCCAGAAATTTGGCGATTAAGGAGTCAAAGTTCAACGATTTGACTTTTGAGAACTCTACCAAACTCCTCCGACAATTTTGGGTCTATGCACTTGAAATTTTAGATATAGGTTCCTTGGACATGGATCTAACTTAATAACTTGATTTGAGCCCAAAACAATAAATTTTAAGGGGCCATAATAGGGGTCAAAGTTTAAAAAAATATTGACCTCTGCGGTCTCTAGCAAATTACTCAGACAATTTCTGGTCTAAATATTTGAAATTTTACATAAAGGGTATTCAGAAATAGGGAAAGCTTTTTCATCAGTTTGGGTCGAAAATTTTTAGTTACCAATATATAAATGTATGTATGTATGTATGTTTGAATGTCTGCCTTAAACTTTCAATAGAGGCGACGGATTTTACCAAGATCAGTATCGTTTTAAAGTTCGACCTTTCATACGAAAAATATCGAAAAATTGACTAAAAACATTAATATCTTCCCCTTCAACTAGGCACTTTTCTACGGGGGCGGGGGTTACTTTTTTCGCCGATATTTTTTAAAGTTGGTCGTAACAGCATAAACGTTAGGTTTTATCCCATTCTTTTCCTCCTTTGCGGTACGGGTTCGAGCCTGCCTTCCTACTACCACTTTTTTTTTTCTCAACATACACATCCAAACACCCGGGCAACGCCGGGCTGAAATGCTAGTATATATATATATATATATATACATATGTATACATATAAATATATGTATATATACATACATATGCATATATATACATACATGCATATATATATATATATATATATATACACACACACACACACATATGTTTGTGTGTGTGTGTGTGCATATATATATATATATATATATATATATATATATATATATATATATATATATATATATGCAGCTCTGATGGAAAGTAAAAAATAAAGTTATATCAAATATATAACTTACTGTTGTTTGGTTTCCTTCAGAGAGAGACAAACTTGAATAATAAATAATGAGAAGACACAACAGAGAAAGGTCCTTTGCATGCGTACACAAACACAGATTGAATGTTAATGAATTGTTTTTTATATGTAAAACACCCACACATACAACAATAGAAGACGTCACACACTTTATATATCACAATGTTAAAGAGAGATCCATTATATAAACCCTATTTATCTACCACTCGACCATGCAACACTATTAGCTAGAATCGAAACTAAAACATACATTTCTCCAGCATTATTCATTACCATCGACGCCACATCTATATGCATATAAAAATGTCAATACCGTTGTTAAACCTATAAATGTATATTTTTACATACGTAGAGAAGCAGTTTAAGTTGACATATTCCTGTGGAGTCTAAATTTCTTTGAATTTTGACTACTTACTAAGTATGTTTACTGGCTATATACCAAATTGAATTTATTTTACAAGTCCACACCCCCTATACATCAAGTTTCAAGGCTGTAAACTAAAAGTTGATCTCTTATACAATCGGACAAGGTCCCTCTGGATGAGATGAAACGGATCTGTGATATCAAGTCTTATCAAATATTCTTAGGAGGTAATATTTTTATATAAGATAATCCCAATCAAATGAGAATTGCTTAATATACTAGATAGAGCAAAATAAAATTTACAGTTTTTTATATTTAAATTTCATTCAGAAAAATATACTTTTTCAAAGCAAAGAATTTATTATTTGAACAAAGAATATAATTTAAAGTAATTTTCTTAATCTATGGATTTTCGATGTAGGCTCATCTCAGAGGAAAGTCATTAGCAAAATATTAAATCTGGTTTGATATAATTTTGCTATTCAGCACAGACATTTAAACTATTTTAAAGATTAAATCTTTTTAAGGGACACAGAGAAAGAAAATAAGGGTTGAAACAAAACAGAATATGAGATTTTGGTTTCCGAATGGAGTAATTTTTTTTTTTTTTTTTTTTTTTTTTTTTTTTTATTCAATTTTCACCCCAAACAAGGCACAGTGCCACTTTGAAGCAGGGGGCTACTATTAGGGAATTAATTAGCGGGGTCATTATGAAGGGAGAAGAGTAGAAAGATGTTTGTTAACATTACACTTGAACTTCTGCATATCATTGCAGTTGGGAAAGCAGAATCCCGGAAGGGAGTTCCAAAGACCCGCAGTTCTGGGGAAGAAACTATTGGAGTAAAAGGCTTTCTTGCACCTAGGGATCTCCACTGTAAAGGGATGAGACTTAGTAGCTTGTCGGGTTTGTCGGGGGTAGTTACGTCGGGGAGGTACAAGTGTTTGCAGTTCGTCAGAGCATTCACCATTAAAGTATTTGTAGAACAGGCAGAGGGATGCAACATCTCGTCGATGGGACAGAGGTTGAAGCCCAGATGACAGTTCAGGACCTATCAGGTTTGCGACTCTTTTTTGAACCCTGTCCAGGAGCGAGAGACAAGCAGCAGATGCACCAGCCCAGATGTGACAACAGTACTCCATACATGGGCGAATGGTTGCCTTATAGAGGTATAGGATACTGGCAGGCGTAAGTAGTTTTCTAGCACGGTAGAGGGAGCCAACCTTCCTTGCAGCAGCCTTGGCAATGCTCTCAATGTATCTATTCCAGTTCATATTCCCTGTAAACGTTAGGCCGAGGAGTTTAAAAGAAGTACTTTCAGGCAATGTGTTCTTGGCCATTGCTATTGGTGGTAGAGAAGGTTTCTTGTAGTTATTGAAGGAAACAAGCTTAGTCTTAGCAATTATCCTTGAATCGAATGCGATGATGATATTAGATTCCAAACTGGTTGAAGAAATCCTCGTTGAAGGTAAATTCCAATTCTTTTCGATACTCGTCCAGAGTAATTGGTAATATTTTGGGAATAGAGAATTAAAATTTAATCTCTGCTTCATTTTTCGATAGTACAATACCCATAGAAAATATCCGTAGGGAGACGTTCTCTTTTATAAAGTAAATCCAATCGTTTAAAATGAAAATTCCAATTAGTGAAATATCCTTGATAAAATCAAGATAGTTGGGATTCAAAAATGTTCGAATCCGATGTTTTAAGGGTAGATTTTAAAATAAAGATAAAATAAAAGTAAAAATACACAAAATAATAATAAAGTAAAAAATGTCTTTAAAAATTAGACTTAAAAAACTTCAAAAATAAACGGTATATTTAAAAAAAATCGTTTTTGCATATTTTCTGTGTCTCTAATTAAATGAATAGAATATATATATATATATATATATATATATATATATATATATATATATATAGACAGATGGGTGTGTGTGTCTCTCTCTCTCTCTCTCTCTCTCTCTCTCTCTCTCTCTCTCTCTCTCTCTCTCTCTCTCTCATATATATATAAGATATATATATACACACACACAAACATATATATATTAGTCCACTTTACCTGGCGTTGCAGTTTTTAGCAGGAGAGGGAAATATATACTACATTCTTAACAGATTTTTTCTTTTTTAAATGCTATAGAATGAACTCAAAATAACTTACATGACTGAAATAGAAATCATGAAAAATATGCATGCAGCAAACACTTAGTAAAAAAAAATTTGAAATGTACTTATCTGATATTCCTTTAACTTTTTTTTTGTGTGTGTGGAAATTTAATGAGAACAAATATAAAAAAAAGAAGCAAATTTCCTGTTTTGAAATGGACAATTAAATTCTTTCTAAATTCTATGAAAGTAAGTTTTTATTTGTCGACATCATTAACAACGAATACCTATTTCCAATTCGAAAGTGCATTGTTTTAAATTTGTCAGCGTAATGTCACAGCTTTTCTTAGCAAGTCGTCATAGAATAGGTAAAATATAAATAAACAAATTGGAAAGTGTATGTATGAAGCAAAACTGTTTTGAATGTAAAGTGAATAGCCGAAGGAAGAGTAGCAGTAGGTGTGTCAGAAATTTCGTGAAAATAGTGAATAATTCCACCCCATCTTTCCAAGCTTATAACTCCTCGAAAAATGTAATTCAAGCCCTAATTTTTATTTTCAATTAAAGGAGCAAGGACCAAGGTTTCATTAAAAAAAACAAAAATAAAAAAATAACAACGTGGTTTTTTTTTTAAAAGGTTTTAAACTTCGGACTTTACAGGTAAATTTCTAAAAAACAGTTTTTTGTTTTAAATTTGAATATATTATTTATTGACTTTTTCTCTTCAATTTGTGATATATAAGACTTTGGCACATAAATTAATTATTTACTTTTTAATAGACATTTCAAAATGGGAGGCGTGAATTATGCGACCCCCTGTCTTTCCAAGCTTATAACTCCTCGAAAAATGTAATTCAAGCCCTAATTTTTTTTTCAATTAAAGGAGCACGAACCAAGGTTCCATTAAAAAAAAAAAAGAAAAAACAAATAACGTGGTTTAAAAAAAAGGTTTTAAACTTCAAACTTTACAGGTAAAATTCTAAAAAACACTACGTTTTTTTTTTTTGTTTTAAATTTGAATATATTATTTATTGACCTTTTCTCTTCAATTTGTGAGTAAATTAATTATTTACTTTTCGGTGAGTAAATTAATTATATACTTTTTAATAGAAACTTGAAAATGGGGGAGGGCGTGAATTTAAAAAAAAAGTTTGTCTAAAATATTATATTCGGTTTATTGGAAAGAACATAAAATTTCCTATTGACCCTGAAAATATTGTAAAAATAGAATCAATAGAAAAACTTTGATAGATTTTTAAAGTTTAAAAATTGAAAAATATTGAGTTCGGAAAATTCATTACTGTTTTTTAAAAAAAAAAAATATTTCTATTACTTTTAAAACAACTTTAATAGTTTATTTTGGAAGTATAATCCATAAAGAAAATAAATAACCCACTTTTAACAGAGAATTACGAGATTTTTATATTTTATTCGCAGTTTCGTGTTAGGGGTGTCAAAAATTCCAACAAAAATTCTGATACACCTAGAGTAGCAGTCTTCAAGAAAGCAAATGAAAGTCTATGGCGTATATTAACAAAGTTTATTGGTCCATTAGATCAATAGCAACAGGAAGCGGTCAAGAAGTCAGGCCTACCAACGGCGAAAATGAGTTCACCCAAGGACAATAAAAAGCCGTTACCAGTGTCATTCATAGAGTAAATGGTTGCTCTGGTAACATGTTGTGTTGAGTTGTTTTGATGGAGTCGTCCGGGATTGTGTCATGAGTGTTCAGGGTCAAATTGACAGAGTTTTGTTCGGGATCGTGTCATGTTGAATAACGAAGTTGTTCAGATCCAAATCGACAGAGATGTTCAGGATCATGTTGCGCCAATTCGACGGAGTTGTTCAGGATTGTGTCGTGTCAATTTGACGGAGGTGTTTGGGTTCAAATTGATGGAGTTGTGCAGGATCGTGTCAGGTCGCGTGGATGAAATTGTTTGTGAACATGTTGACGGAATTGTTCAGGATTGTGTTTAGTCATATATACGACATCTTTCGGTTTCTATTGACTTGACGTTTGTCGCAGTCGTGCTGCCATGTGTGATAACAATATTTTTTTGTGTCTCTTCATTTGTGAAGCAAAAATTTATGTCATATAAACTAGACGATTCTGTCTTCACATTTAGTTCAGAGGGCTTATTTAATTTCACTTTATATTTATAATATACATATATATATATATATATATATATATATACACACACATATGTGTGTGATTATGAATAATATTTTTAATACCAACAGACACTAGTGTTTCATGCTTTCGCAATCATCAGTATAGGAGTTGATAATTTCTACTGGTTGGGAGATCCAAAGCCAATAACAAAGGCACCTTTGACTCGATTTGTTAAACCTTTACCTCCTGGCCATCAAACAATTGCCATGAAAATGAGGGGAACTAACAACTTATGAATACCAAATCTGGGTGCTGATACTAGACAGTCTAGTGCAAATGAGTGAAAGTCGTCAACGTTGTATGAATACTAGTTGACTGCCTTTTAGTTTTTATTTCGCTAACAGTTCTTAACCTTAAATTTTCTTAAAGAGGCTTAATAATTATAATTATGAAAAACAATAATTATTTTTTTACCTACAATCAGCAATGTAAGAGGTGATAATTACTGCCAGTCGGGAGATTAGAACTCAGCTATGAAGCCACCTATATATATATATATATATATATATATATATATATATATATATATATATATATATATATATATATATATATATATATATATAAAATATATAAAATAAAAGTAAATAAATAAAAACATCTACATAAAAACGCGATACATTGAGCAGTCAAGCAAGGTGGTCCCGTGGTAGAGGTTTAGGCTTCTTAACATGAGGTCCTGATTTCGAATCTCGCTAGATTCAGCCACTCTAATGAGTCATAGACGACGAAACACGTGTCAGTGGATAATTATATTTTAAAAATAATATATATATGCCGCTCCCCATTCAAGGGATACCAAATTGGTCAAAGGGAAAATTATTCCCAACTTGCATTTAGGTAAAAATGCACTTTCGTATAAATAGTTGAATTCGTTCAAAGAGTATCGCAAATAAAAACATCTACATAAAAATGCGATACATTTAGCAATCAAGCGAGGTGGCCCCGTGGTAGAGGTTTATCATGGGGTCCTGATTTCGAATCTCGCTAGATTCAGCGACTGATGAGTCGTAGATGACAAAACACGTGTCAGTGGATAATTATATTTAAAAAATAATATATATATATATATATATATATATATATATATATATATGACAGAGAGAGAGAGAGTGAGAGAGAAAGGGGGGTCATTCATGAACAGACTGCTTTGCTGTATCACAGCTCTTCAGTGTGGTTAGACCAGGAACTAATGCAAATTTGGACTGAAACTTGATCACCTAGACGACAGTCAGCGCTTCTAACTATGCCATTTGACTGCTGCTAAGTAGATATAATGATAAATATTGTCAAATGTCGTAAGCTCCATTTGTTTACAAATGCACTATATGTCAGTGAGAATTTGTTATTTCACTCACTAATATGCTCAGCCCAAGAAAGGGAGCATTTTTAATCATTCACAGTGCATTGTAAATTTGGGTACAAAGTCTTCACTGTAGTCTAGGTAGGATGACTTCCAAGTATTATGCCTTGCCAAATGGCAAACTGTGATTTGATTCGGTATTGCTTATTATTTTAGAGACGTCAACTATATTTGGTCCAAATTTAGTCTTATAAGTCTCTGAGACCTGTTTAAATGAGACTCAAATTCCATGTTTCCCTACAACAACAAAATATTCAGCTTTAGGAATATTTCTAATATTTTTTTTTATTTTTAGTCTGGATCTATTTCTGGGATCCATTTTAGATCAGCTTCGACAAAACTGATGATTTTGAATATTGGTATTTTACAGGATTATACTGATGCCATTCCTCCCCTGGCCGAGTACTAAGGACAATTAGACTTCAATTACAGCTCAAATGTCAATTATATTTTTTAATTACCTTATGTAATTATCTTTATTAACTTAATTTTTCACTTCATGTATTTTACTAATGTTGCTTAAAATAATTCCATCCCATACTATATTGCTATGGTAAGATTGAGCACAAATTGAATCACAATCCAATATCATCATTAAGAATTCATGGTTTCTTTATATATATATATCTATAAATAATGAAAAATTATTTGAAAACATCATTTAAAGAATTTTGAAATAGGCAAAATGCCTTTGAAACCACATGTAAAAAAATTTTTTCTTACATCCTCTGAAAACATATCCGTCATCATCATCATGTTTTTTTTTTTTTTTTCATATTAGATAAATCAAATCCAAAGTATTCACGAAAAAAGGAAGAAAAAACTTGATCGTGAAACGGAAGTCACTTTAACTTGACCGAAATAATAAATGGTCTATTTGAAAAATTAAAAAAAAAAACAACAACAACAAAATAAAACTTCATGAAACACCTATGTACTTATCTCTCTCTCTCTCTCTCTCTCTCTCTATATATATATATATATATATATATATATATATATATATATATATATATATATATATATATGATGATTGTATTTAAATACAACTTCCAAATATAGAAGTCAACCTAATACCATCTCCCAGTTAACCAATGTAAATATTCTCATTTTACATCTCCTCCATTTGATTTTGAAAATTTCTTCTTCTTCTTCTTCTTCTTCTTCTTCTTCTTCATCATCATCATCAACAAAAATAAATAAATAAAATAAATAAATACTATTTATTTATTTATTCCTGGTCAGAGAAACATATCATGAACCATGGTAGCACATCGTTATTTCTATATACTCGATGAGATCTCAAGATGTCTGCTCTATCTTGAGTCTAGTTGGGGAAAGCAGCAGATGAATCTACTACTTCTCACTCATGATGTCACGGGCAGAGGAGACTTACTTTACCCCCTGCATCCCTCAATATAACACAATCATATCATTTCTTGGTTTGCTAAGAGTTTATTTACTAAAACTAAAAACAAAAAGATTGCAAATGTTTATTTCTGTGGTAGATTTTCTCAATTGTCTGAACCTTCCCAGATTTGCCTTCAAATGTAAGTAGCACTTTTCAAGAATCCAATTGTCTTGTAGAATAGCGTAGGTGGCTTTTTCTTTCGCAACTTTGGACACATGGAGATAAAAAAACTAACACAAAATCTTAGATTTCTAGCTTTTACCATCATTTGAAGAAATATATAAAAAAGAAAAATAACTGATTTTCTCAAACCTAAAAAGAGTTTTATTTTATTCAATGAAAAATATTAAATCCCGTAAGTCTTTCATTTATTTCTAAAGATTCAAAAATATAATAGATGATTAGTTTCACAATATCTAATATTAGAAAAGGACATATAATGAGTTTTAGGTTTATAAGTTCATATACGAAAACGGTTAATAACACTATTATATGTAGTAAATCAATAACCTTTTTTGCAGTAGTCGAAATAATCAGATGAAAATACGAATATGAGAATACAAGCCACATTTTTCGCAGATGATGAATGTACAGAAGCAGAAATTGTAAATGTTATATAACAGTTTTCCTTTCAGAATAGTTTCTCCAACAAGATCAAAGAGTCCAGCATAGCTCACCATCTCAATCACTGTTTAGATGTGACACTAAAATGCATCGAAGTAGTCATACATGTAAGTGCCCTGTCCTTGGATTGCATAAAATCTATCATTTACAGACTATTAAACCAAAGCTAAGAAAACAAATTGATTTACAAATCATCCATACCAAAAGGTTGCTTCGTGATTTGTGCGCTCAATTAAAAAATAAATGAAATATTCTCAAAATAGATCCACATTTGTCATGAAATGCTGAACTTCTGGAACATAAAATTAAGAAAGAAAAAAAAAATTCATTGCAAAGTCAAAAGGAATTCACAACGGTATCTAATTAAAAACACGAGTCTTGACTTTAGCGTTATATATATATATATATATATATATATATATATATATATATATATATATATGCAAACACATATCTATAACACACAGACATACATACAAGCACATATTTACACAAACAGATTCCTATATGCACACACGCACATACCTGCTTACATCCACATAACACACATCAAAGTTGGAAACAATTTGATTTGACTTCTGCATGAATACTGGCATTTTAATTGGTTTATTTTAGTCTTGCAACTTGGAAAATGCCATCAATTAGTTTCTTGTAGAAAATGCGGGAGCGAAGTGAGAATGAAGGATTTTTACCAAAGAATTTTTTTTATGTTTGAAAAGTAAACAATAAACATAAATCACATACATAAATCAGAAAAAAATCTAAGATGATGTTTTTTTTCATATTTCGAATTTAACAAAAAATAATCAAAAGTAAACAATAATGTTCATCATTATGCTGATATTAAAATATAGAATTAAAAGAGAGAAGTGACTGAAAAGCATTTTATTCTTGATTAGTAAATTTTGTTTAAAATTTTATTTAAAGATTCTAAAAATAATTTTTAGACAAGTGCAAAAATATTCTGCAACACGCAATATATATATATATATATATATATATGTTGTTTTGAAAAAAGAAAAACCGAATGAATTTATAAAATAGTGATCAACGTTTCGTCCCTTATTTCAGGGGACATCTTCAGGATATTAAAAGTTGATAACCATTTCATAAATTAATTCGGTTTTTCTTTTTTCAAAACAACATAACGTCAACCATCGCTGGTATTTTTATTTTATTTTTATTCATATATATATATATATATATATATATATATATATATATATATATATATATTGGCTAAATATAAACCAATCAACATGATGATTTAAAAATATAAAAAATGAAAATAAAGATTAGCTAACCAGGTTTCGTTCCTCGCTCAACAGAGCTAAATCGAGGAAAATATGATTTAAAAAAAAGTCATGAATAAAAAAAATAATAATACGTATGGTTCTGCAATTTGTGACCACCTTATAAATAACCATTTAAAAATTCTAGAGACTATTTTTATTAAGTCTTTGAGACCTTCTCTTTGCAAGCAAAAAGAAGGTCTTTTAGGACTTAATTTTGTCTCTATGTAATTTTTCCCCCGTTTATTTTTCGCTTTTTTTTTCTCCCCCGCCATATTCACAACTTTTTTTTTTTTAAATCGTATTTTTCTCGATTTAGCTTTGTTGAACGAGGAACGAAAGCTGATTAGCTAATCTTTATTTTCATTTTTTTTTTTTTTTTTTAATCATCATGTTGATTGGTCTGTATTTAGCCATTATTAAATTCTGTAACCCCACCCACCGAAACATGTTCAAATATGTATATATATATATATATATATATATATATATATATATATATATATACATACACACCAAAGGCAAGCTGAAATAAAAATAGAACAAAAATATAGAAAGAATATTATATATATTTAAGTGAATATAGACTGCTTTAATTTCATCACCTGACATCCGTCCCCTACCAATAGTGGCATCAGTTTATAGCAACCAAAATGATCGCAAAAGGTCAAGGAGGATAAAAAAAAATAACATCCGAATATTCTCTGAAGGGTCAAATAGACCTATTGTCAGTTAAATTCCAAAGAAAAACACTAGTTGTCATCAGCAAGAAATCAAGGGTAAAAAAATGTTACAATAATACAAAGTGATTTGCAATGCTTATCACATGTTATCACTGGAATGCCATAGAATACCTCATGTTATTTCCAGTGAGCAATCATTAATAATGATAAACAATATTCTGAAAAGAATTGGTAAAAGAGACTAGGAAAAATTGAAATCGGAGGGAGGATCGCACATGGCACTAATGAAAACAACTGAGTGTGAAAGTTAACCTACATAAACAAGTGATACCAACAAACCTGACAGCTAAGTTGAAATAGAATAAGCTTCAGTAAACATAACTAGAAATATAGAAAGAGCACTACATATAGAAACCAAGAGAATTGAAACTACCAGCGTAGATATGTAAGGAAAATCTATCCTGCTTGTCTCAGAAAAAAGTAGATATGATGGCACTAGCATCAGAGAAAATGGTTATGAACGATCCGGAAGGATAGACAGATCATCCACATCTCCACTGGAAAGGCAGGGAATGTATTGGAATTCTGATATAGCTTAATATCACTAAAGATCCAGCAGAAAAAAACAACAACAGTAAACAATGGCACTGCAATGAGAAACAGCTGTTGTTAATAATTCAAACTGATTTGCAACAATGATCAAAAGAAGCAAAGAATGTTGGACATTTGGAAAGATTTGTTGTCACTTGGACTTGAAGGAATATCAAGTGTTTATGCAACAATCACTGATAATGGCTCATGTGAGAACTAATCAGTAATAATAATGATGATGGGTTGGTGGTGGTGGTAAAAGTTCTTTGTAACTATTTTCATAAGCCATCATGTGGAATGGCAGATAAGCATGTTAAAAAATAAGTTACGATTGTAAAGTAAGCAGTAGAAAAAAGTCTTGATCATAATGGATGACATTCAAGTATGCACTTCATGTTTTCTGGCAGCAGGTTTCATCTGAAGATAATATCTGTTGAAGCCGATTCTAGATTTTTTCATCCATTTAATCCTGCTGCAAATGGGTTCTTTTCTCCAATCATTGATGATGATCTCTTTTCTTTTTTTTTTTTCTTTTTTTTTTTTACATATCCTTTCACATTAATTGGCATATTGGGGAGTATTTTCTGAACAATTGGTTTGCCATAGAAAAAAATCTTTGTACATACGATCATCACAGAAACAGACAAGATGTCTCCACCTACACCAAGACTGTGACTCCAACAATGTGCTTGAAAGCAGCTTAATGTGTAGGGTTTGCAAGATATTCTCATGACTTGTCTCAAAAAAATGTTGAGTGGGGATATTGTAGTGTTAATATGCTGAGCACATTTATACGGTGAGCTTTTCGCTTGTACAATGATAAAATTTATTAAATACATATGTGATATTAGACTGTATAACAGTGTCAACTTTGATCACACTTGAACTGTTCTTTCTTTAATAGGATTTTTGCGATTATTGATACTTATCAGGGGTATTCTAATACAAAACCTATAAGAAACAATCCCAAACACATACAGTATATTTGTGTGAAAGTCTCTATGGACTCCAAAGCGGCTGAGCCGTTTTGGAGCCCATAGAGAACGCTCACACATACAGAATGTCTCTTTTATTCTAGATAATGTTACACACACAGAATTTCTCTCCTCTCTCTCTCTCTCTCTCTCTCTCTCTCTATATATATATATATATATATATATATATATATATATATATATATATATATATATATATATATATATATATATATATATTAAGGGGATTAGGACACAAGTCTGAAAAGCAGAGTATATTTTAATGTATTAGTAAATTCATTAATATGATTACCATAAAAGAAAACAGTGCTTGTCTAGTTGTAATGTAGATATATAATAAGCTCGATAGGCATATATATCCTAGAGCTATTTTAATATTGAGTAAAACGATTGATAATTTATAATTAAAATTAAAAAATAAAAATCGGTTTCACAAGGAAGAACAAAGAAAATCAATAAATTGTACGATTGTTTCGGAAACGATGTTTTTATTGAGATAGACAAAAAGTCTTGGACTATAATTCTATCATATATTTTTTTGAAACAAAGTCTCCTCATCAGCAAAAATATTGGGTGGGTTTTTTTTTTAAGACACCAAAAATAAACCTAGCATTTTTTAAGTAAGGAAGATGTATAATATTTATTTAAATAAAAAAACACCCAATATTTTTGCTGATGAGGAGACTTTGTTTCAAAAAAATATATAATAAAATTATTGTCCAAGACTTATTGTCTATCTCAATAAAAATATTGTTTCCGATACGATCGTACAATTTATTGATTTTCTTTGTTCTTCCATATGAAACCGATTTTTAATTTTTAATTTTAATTTATTAATCATTTTACTCAATATATATATATATATATATATATATATATATATTAATGAAAACAAAGGGATGTAGTTTACTTGTGTGCTTATGGGTGTACTTATGTATGTATAAATGTGAGTAAGTATGTGTATGTATGTTTTGTGTATATGTGTAAGTATGTATATGTGTGTGTGTGTATATATATATATATATATATATATATATATATATATATATTTACTTTTATCAATATCGGTATATGATTGACATAATCATTATTGTCACTATCACTGTTGCTGCTATTATAAATATTATTATTATTGCCATCTTTATTACCGTTTTTTTCATCATTATTACTAAATTTTTTATACTTATTACTAAATTTGTTACTATAATTACTAAATTACTATTATTATTATTCCCCATGATCATTATTAGAATTACTTTGTTATTATTATTATTATTATTATTATTATTATTATTATTATTATTATGTCATCATCATCATCATCATCATCAACTTTTCGACAGCCTTAATAAGCTATGATTTTGCAACACTTCAAACTTTATAATCCTTACTCCTACAATTTTTTAACACTTTATAGAAAGATCTGCTCCGTTCTGTCTAGACAATTTCCGGTCAGAGTAATACGAGCTTTCACGAACTGATTTTCACCCCCCCCCCTCTGCTTAATCTGAACTTAATTACTTTAAAATTTAATTTAAAATCACTTTTCTAATTAAGCTGATAATGAAGCTTCTCAAACTAGTTTTCTCTTTTTTTAATATTAGGTCCCATTTGACTGGGGACAGAATTCTCTTTGGGCTACTGCACTGCCCAGAAAAAAACAATTTTCATTATTTCAGCGGTTTTGAAGACTTTTCAATATGGAATGAAGAACAATGATAAGAATTTCATAATAATCGTTGGCGTGGGCTGATGAATAATTACATTGTTTCATGTGGGTTTGAATGTTTTATAAAGTCATAGGTTAAAGCAGTCATATTGTATGTAAATTACATTTTTATGAAACAATTCAACAAAATCAGAGTTTATAACTTTTCATTTTGCAACCATTCTCAACCAGTATTCTCCTCCTTAGTTTGAGAGATTTAAAATTCAATTATCTGCAACAATTAAATATTATCACATTAATTAATGGGCCAATCAAATCTGTTAAATTATAATTGATATGATAAACAATTTTTTTTTTCTTCTTCCGTTAAATTTTTTCTCTCAAACTTAAAACTTCTGATTAGATTTTGGTTTAGATTTTTGGTTTTGGTTTGGCTTAGGTTTTCTTTTGTCAAATAAGAAACTTGAAATAAAAAATGTCTATTGTGTTACTACAAACAAAAATATACTAAAACCACTTTTTCAATGATTGTAAACAAATTTTATGAGTGCATTTTTTGTGACAATTTTAACGGAAGAAGAAAAAAAAATAGAATTTATTGTTTTAAATGCAATCAAGTTTTGTTGTGTGGAAAAATGAAGAAGAAACTCTGACAATTATGTGAATCTACCTAAAGATAAACTAAGAAAGTTTGAAAATGCAATAAAATGCAACAACCACAAATCTATACTTGGTCACCATGTTGCCTTTCAAGAGTAAAAAGAAAAAACGTTGCATTTGTGATTTTTTCAGCCACTGGAATATTTTATGCTTCAACAAGAAATGTACAGTTTTCAGCTGACAACTGACCACACCCAAAGAGGGGAAGGATAGGAAATAAAGAGGAAAGGGAGGAGAAAGAAAGAAGAAGGGAGATAAAGAGGTAAGAGAGGAGAAATAAAGAGTGGAGGAAGAAGAAAGAACGAGGGAAAGAAATGTGAGGAAGAATATGAGAGAAAATGCATGGAAAAGGGGCGTGTGCGTGTGTGTGTGTGTGTGTGTGTGTGTGTGTGTGTGTGTGTGTGTGTGGAGGAGAGGCATAATAATGACCCCCCCCCCCGGCACTCAAAATATATTTAAAATTATAAAAGATAGAAAAAGAAAAGAAAATTTTCAGTCAGCATTTCTTCTGTTTTAAAAGTACATTTAAGGACTAAAATAGAAATATACTTACATGGTTTACGCAAACAAAAACTGATATACTTTTTATGGGAACTGGAATAATTTTTCTTTATAAGGTTTCATTTCAAGAATGGAAATGTTAGAATAAAACTAAACCGACTATAAAACACAGACTAAATAAATGGCACTTAAGATTAAAGGTTTAAATATTACATGAATTCTTGTTTTTTTTTTTTTGAAGAACTGAGTTTGTAAACGTTTCTCTTAAACTATTAAGTTGTTAGGCAGACATGCTAGATTGGTGGAGCTGATCATTTCTTTTCCAATGACTGAGAATAACGGGATTACTAGTCACTAGCAGACCACGGAAAACTCCATGAAGCAGAAAGTTTATTATATATTGCTTACTTTTCAGAGATATTTGGGGTTTCACGATCACCATCAAGTTATCACTTTTTTTTTAGTTTTTGCTACATTACAATTTTCATTTTCCAAAGCAAATACATATAAAGATATAATAAGAATAAATAAATATAAAAATATAATAAAAATAAATATAAAAATATAATAAAAATAAATAAATATAAAGATATAATAAAAATAAATAAATATAAATATATAATAAAAATGAATAAAAAAATATATAAAAAAGATATAATAAAATTAAATAAATATAAAAACTTAATACAAAATATAAAAAAAAGAAAAATAAATAAATATAAAGATATGATAAAATAAATAAATATAAAGATATAATAAAACAAAAAATATAAAGATATAATAAAAATTAATAAATATAAAGATATAAGAAAAATAAATAAATATAAAGATATAATAAAAAATAAATGAATATAAAGGTATAATACAAATAAGTAAATATAAAGATATAATAAAAAATAAATGGATATAAAGATATACAAATAAATAAATATAAAGATATAATAAAATAAATAAATATAAAGATATAATAAAATAAATAAATATAAAGATATAATAAAAATAGATAAATATAAAAATATAACAAAAATAAATACATATATAGACGTAATAAAAATAAGTTTAAAGATAAAATAAAATAAGTATAAAAATAAAATAAAAATAAATAAATAAAAACATATAACAAAAATAAATAAATATAAGGATATAATGAAAACAAATAAGTATAAAGATGTAATAAAAATGAATAAGTACAAACTTATGATAAAAATTAATAAGCATAAAGATATAATAAAAATAAATACAAAGATATAAAATATTAATAAATATAAAGATAAAATAAAAAATAAATAAGTATAAAGATATAATAAAAATAAATTAATATAATGATATAATAAAAATAAATACATATAAATATATAATAAAATAAATAAATATAAATATATAATGAAAATAAATACATTCAAAGATATAATACAAATAAATAAATATAAAGATATACTAAAATAAATGTAAAGATATAATCAAATAAATAAATATAAATATATGAAAATAAATATAAAGATATAATAAAAATAAATAAATGTAAAGATGTAATAAAATAAATAAATGTAAAGATATAATAAAATAAATAAAGATATAATAAAATAAATAAATATAAAGATATAATAAAATAAATATAAATATATAATAAAAATAAATAAATATAAAGATATAATCAAATAAATATAAATGTATAATAAAAATAAATAAATCTAAAGATATAATAAAATAAATAAATATAAAGATATAATAAAATAGATATAAAGATATAATAAAAATAAATAAATATACATATATAATAAGAAAAACATATAAATCTATAATAAAAACGAAATTTTTTCTTTTACTTTAATCTAATTCATATGTCGGCCCAAAAAATGTGTTTGTTTTTGTAAGCGTATCTTTTCAGGTAAAACTGGTATAACGATATAATAAAAATATATAAAAATAAAGATAAAATAAAAATAAATAAATATAAACATATAATAAAATAAATAAGTATAAACATAAAATAAATATAAATAAATATGAAGACAAAATAAAATACATAAATATGAAGATATAAGAAAAATAAATAAATATAAAGATATAATAAAATAAACAAATATAAAAATAAAATAAAAATCAATACATATATAGTCGTAATAAAAATAAGTTTAAAGATAAAATAAAATAAAAAAGTATAAAAATAAATCAATATTAAGATAAAATAAAAATAAATAAATATAAAGATATGATAAACATAAATAAATATAGATATAATAAAAATATGTATAAAGATATATGTTTGCATTAGCATGTTTGTATTTGCATGTTTGTATTAGCATGTTTGTATTTGCATGTTTGTATTTGCATGTTTGCATTTGCATGTTTGTATTTGCATGTTTGTATATGCATGCTTGTATTTGCATGTTTGCATTTGCATGTTTGTATTTGCATGTTTGCATTTGCATGTTTGTATTTGCATGTTTGCATTTGCATGTTTGCATTTGCATGTTTGTATTTGCATGTTTGCATTTGCATGTTTGTATTTGCATGTTTGTATTTGCATGTTTGTATTTGCATGTTCGTATTATAATGTTTGTATTTGCATGTTTGTATTTGCATGTTTGTATTTGCATGTTTGTATTTGCATGTTTGTATTAGCATGTTTGCATTTGCATGTTTGTATTTGCATGTTTGTATTTGCATGTTTGTATTTGCATGTTTGTATTTGCATGTTTGTATTTGCATGTTTGCATTTGCATGTTTGTATTAGCATGTTTGTATTTGCATGTTTGTATTTGCATGTTTGCATTTGCATGTTTGCATTTGCATGTTTGTATTTGCATGTTTGTATTTGCATGTTTGTATTTGCATGTTCGTATTATAATGTTTGTATTTGCATGTTTGTATTTGCATGTTTGTATTTGCATGTTTGTATTTGCATGTTTGTATTTGCATGTTCGTATTATAATGTTTGTATTTGCATGTTTGTATTTGCATGTTTGCATTTGCATGTTTGTATTTGCATGTTTGCATTTTCATGTTTGCATTTGCATGTTTGTATTTGCATGTTCGTATTATAATGTTTGCATTTGCATGTTTGTATTTGCATGTTTGTATTTGCATGTTCGTATTTGCATGTTTGAATTTGCATGTTTGTATTTGCATGTTTGTATTTGCATGTTTGTATTCGCATGTTTGTATTTGCATGTTCGTATTATAATGTTTTTATTTGCATGTTTGCATTTGCATGTTCGTATTATAATGTTTGTATTTGCATGTTTGCATTTGCATGTTTGTATTTGCATGTTTGTATTATAATGTTTGTATTTGCATGTTTGTATTTGCATGTTTGTATTTGCATGTTTGTATTTGCATGTTTGCATTTGCATGTTTGTATTTGCATGTTCGTATTATAATGTTTGTATTTGCGTGTTTGTATTTGCATGTTTGCATTTGCATGTCTGTATTTGCATGTTTCTATTTGCATGTTCGTATTATAATGTTTGTATTTGCATGTTTGTATTTGCATGTTTGTATTTGCATGTTTGCATTTGCATGTTTGTATTTGCATGTTTGTATTATAATGTTTGTATTTGCATGTTTGTATTTGCATGTTTGTATTTGCATGTTTGTATTTGCATGTTTGTATTTGCATTTTTGTGTTTGCATGTTTGTATTTGCATGTTTGTATTGGCATGTTTGCATTTGCATGTTTGTATTTGCATGTTTGCATTTGCATGTTTGTATTTGCATGTTTGTATTTGCATGTTTGTATTTGCATGTTCGTATTATAATGTTTGTATTTGCGTGTTTGTATTTGCATGTTTGCATTTGCATGTTTGTATTTGCATGTTTGTATTTGCATGTTTGTATTATAATGTTTGTATTTGCATGTTTGTATTTGCATGTTTGTATTTGCATGTTTGCATTTGCATGTTTGTATTTGCATGTTTGTATTTGCATGTTTGTATTTGCATGTTTGTATTTGCATGTTTGTATTTGCATGTTTGTATTTGCATGTTTGTATTTGCATGTTTGCATTTGCATGTTTGTATTTGCATGTTTGCATTTGCATGTTTGCATTTGCAGGTTTGTATTTGCAGGTTTGTATTTGCATGTTTGTATTTGCATGTTTGCATTTGCATGTTTGCATTTGCATGTTTGTATTTGCATGTTTGTATTATAATGTTTGTATTTGCATGTTTGCATTTGCATGTTTGCATTTGCATGTTTGTGTTTGCATGTTTGTATTTGCATGTTTGTATTATAATGTTTGTATTTGCATGTTTGTATTTGCATGTTTGCATTTGCATGTTTGTATTTGCATGTTTGTATTTGCATGTTTGTATTATAATGTTTGTATTTGCCTGTTTGCATTTGCATGTTTGTATTTGCATGTTTGTATTTGCATGTTTTCATTTGCATGTTTGTATTATAATGTTTGTATTTGCATGTTTGTATTATAATGTTTGTATTTGCATGTTTGCATTTGCATGTTTGCATATGCATGTTTGTATTAGCATGTTTGTATTTGCATGTTTGCATTTGCATTTTTGTATTTGCATGTTTGTATTTGCATGTTTGTATTTGCATGTTTGTATTTGCATGTTTGTATTTGCATGTCTGCATTTACATGTTTGTATTTGCATGTTTGTATTTGCATGTTTGTATTTGCATGTTTGTATTTGCATGTTTGCATTTGCATGTTTGTATTTTCATGTTTGTATTTGCATGTTTGTATTTGCATGTTTGCATTTGCATGTTTGTATTTGCATGTTCATATTATAATGTTTGTATTATAATGTTTGTATTTGCATGTTTGTATTTGCATGTTTGTATTTGCATGTTTGCATTTGCATTTTTGTATTTGCATGTTTGCATTTGCATGTTTGCATTTTCATGTTTGTATTTGCATGTTCGTATTATAATGTTTGTATTATAATGTTTGTATTTGCATGTTTGTATTAGCATGTTTGCATTTCCATGTTTGTATTTGCATGTTTGCATTTGCATGTTTGTATTTGCATGTTTGTATTTGCATGTTTGTATTTGCATGTTTGTATTTGCATGTTTGCATTTGCATGTTTGTATTATGATGTTTGCATTTGCATGTTTGTATTTGCGTGTTTGTATTTGCATGTTTGTATTTGCATGTTCGTATTATAATTTTTGTATTTGCATGTTTGTATTTGCATGTTTGTATTATAATGTTTGTATTTGCATGTTTGTATTTGCATGTTTGTATTTGCATGTTTGTATTTGCATGTTCGTATTATAAAGTTTGCAATTGCATGTTTGTATTTGCATGTTTGTATTTGCATGTTTGCATTTGCATGTTTGTATTTGCATGTTTGTATTTGCATGTTTGTATTTGCATGTTTGTATTATAATGTTTGTATTTGCCTGTTTGTATTTGCGTGTTTGTATTTGCATGTTTGTATTTGCATGTTTGTATTATAATGTTTGTATTTGCATGTTTGCATTTGCATGTTTGTATTTGCATGTTTGCATTTGCATGTTTGTATTTGCATGTTTGCATTTGCATGTTTGTATTTGCATGTTTGTATTAGCATGTTTGTATTTGCATGTTTGCATTTGCATGTTTGTATTTGCATGTTTGTATTTGCATGTTTGTATTTGCATGTTTGTATTTGCATGTTCGTATTATAAAGTTTGCAATTGCATGTTTGTATTTGCATGTTTGTATTTGCATGTTTGCATTTGCATGTTTGTATTTGCATGTTTGTATTTGCATGTTTGTATTAGCATGTTTGCATTTGCATGTTTGTATTTGCATGTTTGCATTTGCATGTTTGTCTTTGCATGTTTGTATTTGCATGTTTGTATTTGCATGTTTGCATTTGCATGTTTGTATTTGCATGTTTGCATTTGCATGTTTGTATTTGCATGTTTGTATTTGCATGTTTGTATTTGCATGTTTGCATTTGCATGTTTGTATTTGCATGTTTGTATTTGCATGTTTGTATTTGCATGTTTGTATTTGCATGTTCGTATTATAAAGTTTGCAATTGCATGTTTGTATTTGCATGTTTGTATTTGCATGTTTGCATTTGCATGTTTGCATTTGCATGTTTGTATTTGCATGTTTGTATTTGCATGTTTGTATTATAATGTTTGTATTTGCCTGTTTGTATTTGCATGTTTGCATTTGCATGTTTGTCTTTGCATGTTTGTATTTGCATGTTTGTATTTGCATGTTTGCATTTGCATGTTTGTATTTGCATGTTTGTATTTGCATGTTTGTATTTGCATGTTTGCATTTGTATGTTTGTATTTGCATGTTTGTATTTGCATGTTTGCATTTGCATGTTTGTATTTGCATGTTTGTATTTGCATGTTTGTATTTGCATGTTTGTATTATAATGTTTGCATTTGCATGTTTGCATTTGTATGTTTGTATTTGCATGTTTGTATTTGCATGTTCGTATTATAATGTTTGTATTTGCATGTTTGCATTTGCATGTTTGTATTTGCATGTTTGTATTTGCATGTTTGTATTTGCATGTTTGCATTTGCATGTTTGTATTTGCATGTTTGTATTATAATGTTTGTATTTGCATGTTTGCATTTGCATGTTTGTATTTGCATGTTTGTATTTGCATGTTTTTATTGGCATGTTTGTATTTGCATGTTTGTATTGGCATGTTTGTATTTGCATGTTCGTATTTGCATGTTTGTATTATAATGTTTTTATTAGCATCTTTGTATTTGTGTGTTTGTATTTGCGTGTTTGTATTTGCATGTGTGTATTTCCATGTTTACATTTCCATGTTTGTCAAACGATTTTATACTCGTTCCAAGTTGTCTTGTACAATTTGTCAGGATGTCCAAAGTGCATTTGGTTGCATAATTCCCAACGAACCATCTTGATAACTCAGTCTTGTCTTCTCTTTTGGATAAATTGATTTTTTCATTTTGTTTCAGTTCAAGTTCTCCTTCTTCTTAAGAGAAACGCGGTACGAGCATTTACAAATCGGGGGGGGGGGGGGGGATCATTACAAAATCTTATTGAAAACGTTGTTTTATGATGTTCACATTTTTAGCAAATAAATGCTTAAAACTCTTAAAATATATCATGTACATTATTTATTAATTTATTTGAAAGTATATTCAAATTATTAGGTTTCTTTTAAACAAACTTTCGAACAAAACGATGGTATTTTGACGACATAAGGTGCTTTGGTTTTTAAAATATAACGATTTTAGCAGAATCTCCTTGAAATCCATAATTATCCAAAGCGTTTTATCGTCCGTGTGTATTGATAGGGTGATGTCTATCAGCGTGATCAGAATTCCCGAGAGAGCAATGAACATTTCTTACACAATCCTCAGGAATTATGGTCAGAAATAGGTTCAGAAGTTAGGCTTGTTGGTCCTGACATTCTGATAGACGGATCAGGAACATTACTGTCTGTGTCAAGGAATGGGATGTATAAAATTATGGATGATGCTACCAGCTGTGTTAGTGTAGTTAGAGAAGCCAAGCCAATTACTGTGATGGACATTAAAGTCCCAAATACATGTATTTGAGTGCTAGCGTATAGGGAGAGTGCTACATCTATGTTATCAGAGACATGATTGATTAGAATACAATCTTGGATTGAGGGAGAACGGTAAAGGAAAGCACATGAAAGCCTGGCCATCTGATTCTACGTAAGATTCCTTAGTCATGGGGAAGGTGTTACGAATATAGACTCCAAGTCCGTGCACGTGTCTGTCAGAGTCCTTACAACAAAGTGAAAGATAACCAGACATGTTAAAGTGGTTATTGAGGAGTGCAAGATAGTGCCACTTAGTGCTAAGATATGCAAGGAGTTTGCTAGGAAAAATGATTCTACCTCGTCTAAGTTAGTTCTAAGTCCACAGATATTTGTAAATGCGAGTCTCAAGGAAGGAGGCAAAAAGCAAAGAATGTGTGTCTGGTTTAATTGCTATTTTGGATTTTATTTTGTCATTTTTATCATTTAACTTTAGGGTGAGGTGTGCTAGGCAAAGTGAGCATGCATTCCCACCGCCATACCACACAAGTAGACCATTAGCCAACTCCTCGTCCTCAGGAGTGTGGCCTTGGTAATTCCCACCAGAGATAAGTGCAAGGTCCCTTTTTATGCGCGATATGGCACTACAATCATCCCAATCTAATACAACTGATGATAGAGCAGCCACTCAAAGCACTACAAAAGAGTTAGGGCTCTTGTACCGCCAGTCACAATACAGCAGTCAAACAAACGGCCAAACCAGTACTCTCAAATCTGTCAGACAAGAGTGGCCCAGTTCAATCATGTTAGCATACATGATAAACAAGCACCCCAGTTAAGGGGAAGGGAATGAAGCAGGTGTTGGGGATGGCATTCATTGCCCTAGTCAGGAAACAAGGCCAAGCACTGAGCACCTCTGCTCCTTACTAATTGGCAAAGAAATAGTATGGAAGCCGGGTGGTACGCAGGACCTAATTCTTAAGCAATTTAGGTTTGCAAACTGATGATTCATGTTGTAAAATCATAGGGTGTTTTTGTTGATTAGGGTTCTTTTAAACCTGGGCATTTCAAGTGAAAACATTGTTACCAACTTACATGTTCTGTTGAAATTAGTATAAATTAGTTTCCTGTAAATAAGGAAAACCAGGATTATTCTTTACATACACCTTTAATCCAAGATGTCCTGAAATAGTAAACAACTTGGGTCATCAAAACTTACACAAAATTGACTTAATATCATGTGTGTATCACGCACATTTAGCTGAACTTTTGAAAGACATTGAAGACAGACGTACTGGGAATTCCATTTGCATGTTATTGAATTGAAAACAGGGCTACCACACTGCCATATGATCATAATGTTGCAAGATCAGAATAAGATCAGAACAGTTCAACAAATTCATGCAATTGTCAGCAGAGATACCACAACCTGAAGATCCAGAGCTTCATTATTTAATTAAGTCTTTAATAGTACAAGATTCAATCTCTTTGTATGTGTTTAATTATGTGATAAGAAGTTTCTTACTGATGTGTGTTTTTTAAAATTTTCAACTATCATGCAATTTCCACGGGTTCTGCTAGTCTTTAAGTTCAAGAGTATTAATCATTTGAACGAATTTGATTATTCAGATTACATTCTCGAGAGGTTCTAAGTTATAATAAATATTCTCAAGTTCAGAAAGACACTCTACTATGGCTGGATGTTACCTCCCTGCAAGCATGAGATTACAATAAACACGAGGACAATAGTAGTTCGAATAATCTATAAACTTGAAACATTGTTAGAAATTATTTTAATAAACGATACAACCGCATTGTTTAAACCAAACTCATTTTTATCACAACATATTTATATCATATTAGTCCAGCAAGAAACTGCGGACTCCACAAAATGTTGTGTCGAAGCTAAGTTGACTTGTGATGACTACTATTCATGAAATACAGATGAAAAATTGCTGTGACTGTAAAATTTGATCATATAGATTGTGCAGTTAATGTTTGTGCAAGCTCATGGACTCTTTGTGACTGGATCTCAAATACCTTCATCACTCAGCTATGCTTTGACTGTCTACAAAATCCAAGGTAGTTCAGTTGATTGTATCATTGTTGACTTGGGATCTGATATTTTATCAGACGGAATGACCTATGGTTATGTGCTAGAAAGTTGTGACATGTCTATTTGATAGACTTTGATCCTCATAAATTTATCATATGTGACAAAAGTGCATGGACTGAATATAAAAATCAAAGGAGACAGTTAATTTGCCACCACTTCCTCCTTGCTCTGTCAAAGCTTACAGTTTTCATTGTATAAACAGACTTATAAACGAAACATAATCATGATTTAAGGCAAAAATATAATGATTCAAATAGAAAAATTGACAATTAGAAAAATAATTTGGACCTGAAATTGATTAATGAAAGAAAGGCTTGTTTTGCTAACAGCGTTGTTCAGACAATTTATTGCCTTTCTCTGTCGTCTGAGATTATTAAAAGCACTCCAAACATTGATTTGCCAATTCAACAATTGAAAAAATTGTTTTGTCCCTGACACTCACAGTGTTGCTTACCTTAGAAAATCAATTGGATGTGTTTTTAAAAGTGGCCAACAAGAAGAGGTCATTGTATTTTGAGAATGTTTGATAAACAAGTGCCCTGACAGTTCTAAACAATTATTCAATTTTGAAGGAAGTAAAACACTGAAATATGTTAAAATACACGAAATGCACTGCCACAAACTACAAGATAGTTAATGCATTTGCACTTTTAAAGTTGCCTATAGATTCCAAACTGTTCCAATTAATAAAATAATAATAATAAACAGCTTTTGAACTCCATCCTACTGATGGTCGCCAGCAATTCTAAAGTTTACTCAAAACTGACTCTTCAGTGCTCAAACATAGTAACATGTCAACAAATTACTGAACACTTAAAAACGTTGCTAGAAATTTTCCTACTAAAATGGAATATTTGTGCGTTCAAATAAATAGATTTTTATTTGAAAATTACACTCCTCTGTGAATTATGAATTTCAATAAAAAGACAAAATATTTTTGGTACAAATTTCAAATTAAAAACTGCTATTATGCTCACTTTGAATAGATTCGATTTGAGGCATTATACTTATATTGTTAGAAATAATAATGACTAGTGGAATATTGTCAGTGACACTAATATTTCCCATAATGTCAATTTCCCTTTCAAATCGCCAACATTTTGACATTTTGACATTTCTTTTGAAAATATAAAAGAAAAAAAAATGTCAAAAACAGGTCATATATCCAATCAAAATAGCAAAAAATTAGTGGTGGCTTTCCCCGTTCAAATCTGACCATCATCTCAGCAGAGTCTAAGGGTTTAGCTTCATATTGCAGGCGAACGATGGCACTAGTATGAATCATTATAACTTAAAATATTATATTTTTGTAAATATTGCATTATGTGACAATTTTTATGCGACTCTTAGCATGTTTTATTAACTGATAAATATAATGTTATTGTTTTTGTTGCTGTTAATGTTGTTGATAAATATAATTTTAAAAAGTTAGGTATTTTCTTGGAAAAAAGATTTCTGCCTCAACAGGAAAATGTTCAACAAAACGCTTAACCAGAGAATTATTTATCAAAAAATATTGATTAATATCAAACTTTAAAAAGGAACACACTAGAATTTAAATAAAAACTATTTTTATTTCAACTCAATCAGATTATGCACTAATAAAAATGTAATTGGCATTTTGTTGCACTTTTTAAGACTTTAAATATTTATAAATTTTGCCATTATAAAAAACGATTATCACATTGATTTTAATTTTTTAATAAAAGGAATAAATTAAATTGAATATAAAACATTAGAGGAAAAATGCAAAATTATCCAATTATATCAATACATTTTTCCAAGTTTGTAAATAAATTTTGTAAAAACGATTATTTAATAAATTGATTTTAAATTATTTTAATTTAAAAAGAAAAATATATCAATCGAAAAATGTAAAATTGTTAGAAAAATCCCAAACCAGTAAATTATCTATAAATTTTGTCATTATAAAAAACGATTATTATATAATTTGTAAAAGAAAAAATGACATCGAAAAAATCCAAAATTGACGAATTATCAATTATAAAAAGAGACTACTGTAGGTGCCTGGCGTTGCCCGGGTGTTTGGAAGTGTAAAAAAAAAAAGTGGTAATAGGTCGGCAGGCCCGAACCCATGACGTGAAGGCAGAAAAGAAAGAAAACCTGACGTTTTACTGCTACCCCATGACGTGACCGGAAGTGTACAGTCAAAAAGATTACTTGCAGAAATGGCATTGCTTTTAAACCTCCCGTGAAGGTCGTTTTTAATGTGGAGAAAAAGCAGCTCCCCAAAAAAAGAGGGCACTCTAGCAGTATTCAAATAAATAGTAATTGTCTCAGTATGAAGGGTTTCCCTACATTGACCAAGGATGAATTAAAGAACAGATACTACCCGGTGAAGGCTGGGAGTTAGCATTTGTGTTCAAATAGTTTTGCTTAATTTATACAAAAAAGACAAACAGCCGACACGACAGGGCAGTAGAAAATTTTAAAAACTCAATCACAAATAAAATGAAAGAAAATGTGTTCATTTGCGAATCTGAGATATGATCTAGGAAGTATAAGAAAACTTCTCCCGGAATCTAACAGACGCAAGAACCCCAATGCAAAAAGCCTTTCATGGACATATATAAACTTTTTTGCTTTTTATATATAAGATTATTGTTTTATTATTATAATATTAATAAGAAAAATATTTTTTATTTAATTAAAATCAAATATTATACATGAATTATGTAGAATGTAAATTATTAAATATAAAATAATAATAAATAGAAATAAATAGAATAAACTGCAAATAAAATCATACATAACATATATAATATTAAATATAAAAAATGTCACAATGATTATAATTTAACCATTTCATGGAAATATAATAATATCATCTACTAATACAACAAAAATGAAATTATTTGTACAGCATGATTAAATACATATAATAATATCACAGATGATAGAGCAAAAATAAAATTTATTTCTAAAACATAAATATTTTATAATTAAGGCAGATTGAGAAGAGGGATGAAACCGTTACAGCTTAAAAAAAAAAGAAGTATTCCCCAATTCAAAATCTCACCTTCACTGAAAAATAAAAAAAAATACATTAAATGCACTAATTACCGGAATTTTCTTAATATTACCCCAGGGGGACTGTATTTGGTAGGGGGGGGGCTATATTCAGAAAACCATGATACTCTCTTTTAGTAAAGAACTCTGTTACAAAAATGTAACCAAATCTGAATTATTTTGAGAGTGAATAATTTGATAAAAAGTGCAACAAAATAGCAATTACATTTTTTTATTAGTGCATAAGGCACTTTATTTAAATTCTAGTATTTTCCTTTTTAAAGTTTAATATTAATCAATATTTTTCAGTTAAGCATTTCCGGTTAAGCATTTTGTTGAATATTTTTCTGTTGAGGCAGAAATCTTTTCCCAAGAAGCATGTGAACCATGATATAATGGATATAAAGTACCAAGTAAAATTCAGTTCCAAGTAACATTCTTCTGAAGGTCGAAGGTTCAATCCTCAGTGAGGGTGATATTAAGAATACAATTGAAAATTATCAAAGACCTCACTGTTACTTGCAATCCATGGAACATCCCCTGTCTATACAAGTGAGAGAGCACTTGTATTGCCTCATTCAAGAACGCCTAGTAAGTAAATAAAAATTTCTACACTTGGAGATTTTACACTGACATACCAACAAAACAACATGGTTATAAATAGTCGAGGAGGGCATCTTTTTATCCTCCTCGACTATTTATGACCATGTGGGAAGGAAGGCCTTCCACTAGACCTTCACTGGGAGGATGCAAAGAGTACTAAAACCTTAGGAAGGTTTATTGGTGTTTAAATTCTAGAGAAGGCGAGTAGGTGATGTCTGTATCAATGGTAAATAGCTGTTGCAATAACACAAAATAATTTGCAACAGTTATCAAAAGAAACAGAGATTACTAGAAATCTACAGAAACATGCTGTCAGTCAGATCCCAGAGAACATTTGCTAATAATGACGTGTGTAAGAACTCCTAGTGAGTAAATCATAATCCTCTACAAAGTAAATGGCTATTGTCAAGCGCTGTTTCTCTGAAGTTGGCTCAATGTCTTTATCAATATGTGACCTTCTATTGGAATCTGAAGATGGGGGTAAGAAACTGATTTAAAACCAAGTGGATAACATATATTCTAGACAAACACTGTATTTATATGGGAACAAATTTGATTGATAATTGGAAATCAATAGGCTTTACAATACGACGACGACGACGACGACGACGACGACGATGATGATGATGATGATACAGAAGAGAAAAAAAAGCTGTTCAAAAGATTGCCTTTTAATTGCTCTTTCAAATGTCACGTCTGGTACCTCTCCTTCGTCCAGTAAATTTAGGAGGGAAACCAATTCCACAAAAACATTACTTTATTAACTTCACTTGGCTTGGTTGTCATAGTAACAGGCAACAGTAAAAACAATAATTAAAAAAAATAAATGCATGAATGCACTTGTTGGTCATCATTGGAGTTTGTTTAATCATGTATTATGGATCGTTTTATTTGTTTAGAACTGAACTAAATGAAGAGGAGTTTAATACATTTAGGGACTGAGTGATCAATGGAGGACAAAGCAAGTATATAGTCTTTTTATTATACAAACATTATTAGTTACATATGTGCATACATGTTTCAGCGGAGTCCCAATGTTTCAGTGGAGTCTCAATTTAAATTCGGACTCCACTGAAACATGTATGCACATATGTAATCAATAATATTTGTATAATAAACAGACTATATATATATATATATATATATATATATATATATATATATATATATATATATATATATATATATGTCTGTTTATTATACAAACATTATTGGTTACATATGTAATATATATATCTTGCAATATTTTTGCTATAATAAGGGTATGCTTATAAAAAAAATTGAAAGGTTCTATTTATAGACAGAAATGACAGACACTGACCAATTAAATGAAATGAGAATTTGCTAATCAGAAACTAGAATGACTCCATAAGACTGAATATGTTAGAATCTACCACATACTTCTCGACTGCATGCGAGAAGAAACTTTGGTCTTCCTCTCAGGACTTCTTCAAATTAGTTACCTACCGGAAATATTATTCTTTGTTTGCAAGCTTTTACAATTCAAAACTTCTTTGGATTGATATTGTCATTTTGTTTGGAACAACATCTCTCTTCTGAAACTAAAATGCCTTACAACTCAAAAACGGCTTTACTTCAATGGATCGGAATCAAAATTTGAATAATGACATATGAAATGTTTGGGTTATTTATGAATTCAAAAACTTTACAAAGTCATTCAAACAAAAGCTGAAAATCGAAATGACCCAGAAGTTATTGAAAACAAGCAACTGTTTTTGCGGAATTGATAAAGTTCTTTGATGACAGTTTATTTTTTATTATGCGAGACGCCTTTGATAATGGCTGCAACGCATTATTTATTGAAAGGAAAAAATACAGAAGTGATGTCTCTAAAATATACGGAAACCGAGTCGATCATATATTATAAGGGCCAAAACAACGGTAAATTCATTTCTAGTGAAAAAGTTCTTGATTTCCATGGCTCTTAAAAGGGTCGCCAGGTGACTTTAAGTTATTTATAATCTAACTCAGAAAGTAAAACCAATAACTTTTAGTCAATTAAGAGTAGCACAAAGAAGCTACGAGGAAGCCGAAAAGATGATAAAAGAAAATAAAGGTTTGACAAGTATCATGAAATTCAAAATCCCCATCAAAAAACACCAAAATCAAATTATAACTTGACCCTGAATAAAAACCGTAACTTTTCAAATAACAGTTTTTCTCCTAAGAAAAAAATGAAAATTATCTGCTATTATTGTGTGAAATCCAAACACAAAAGTTTTCAATGTAGATTAAAAAATTCCAAGGGAATTCCATCAAAAACATGGAACGCTCCACTAGTGAACATACATTTTTATTTTCATGTCCGTTTGAAACCTCACGTTTTACATTTTTCTGGCCATTGGCCATGGTAATTTAAGAGTATTGCATTATTGTTGGTAGGTAACCTATCATTTAGCTGACAATAGTGCCATAAAACAACACCTAACATTCCACAATAAAAACCTATAGTCGTCAGACATTAGAAATATCTTAATAAAAATACTAAAATTCAATCTTATAACTCGATAATATAACTGATATATATTGATAACTGCACACTAAAATTCCTAGAAGCCATACTTATCAAAAAACTACAGCTCTTCTTACACCAACGGATTTTTTGGGTGGTATGAATTGGTCTATGCCTACAAGTAACCATTCGGTCAGGTCTGATACTATAGAGGATGAATAAAAGCATTAACTCCCCACCCCCTACCCAACCCCACCATACCCTTTAAGTACCAGGAACAAACCTGCTAGCTTCCTTCTTTTCGAAATGACCTCAGGAAGACATAGCCGGTGTCTTCAGAGCTAAGTTAAGCAATTCTTATCCATAACTGTTAATAATGCCTACACTTGTGTATTATAAATATATATATATATATATATATATATATATTTATATATATATATATATGTTTGCCTTTTTTTTCTTATTGCAGTTCTGACTTAAAACTCGAAACACCTTAACTCTACTTATCCTGTTTTGCTAAGGCTGTAAATGACAATGTTCTCTCTGATTCTTTTTCCTCAGATCTTGAGTACGCGGTACAGTGGGGGAAGAGATGGCTGGTTACCTTTAACGCATCTAAGACCAAGCTCCTATCATTACATCATAAACGCTCTGATCCCCATCTGGCATCGATTGAAATGAATGGCTCTCGTCTAGGGGAGGCCCCATGTTTTGATAAGCTTCTGGGTTTGACCTTTATTCCTGATCTGAAATGGAACACATACATCAAGTCTGTGGCCAACGTCGCTGGGAAAATGGTGGGGTCCTTCTACCGCTCCAGAAGATATCTCACTAATGATGCAATTCTCTATCTATATAAAAGCCAAGTACGTCCAAGGATGGAGTACTGCTGCCACATCTGAGCAGGAGCTGCTAAAAACAGCCTATCCTGCCTTGACAGAGTACAAAAAAGACTTTGCGGCTTGGTGGGGGATGCCCTTTTCTCTTCCCTGCAACCTCTCTCCCACAGAAGAGACGTTGCGAGCCTGTCTCTGTTTTATCGTTATTTTCATGGCAAGTGCTCGTCTGAGCTCCATTCTCTGGTCCCCCCTCGCCAATCTTTCACGAAAAACACCCGACTAGCTGAAACCACTGTCAATAATTTTCCCCACTCTTTATCCATGCCCAAATCAAAACGTAGATTTCATGAACAATGCTTCTTTCTTAGAACTGCACGCCTGTGGAACTCTCTGCCGTTTGCCTGTCCCCCGCCCCCTTGACTTCAACCTAGATGTCTTCAAGTCCAACACAAACAAATTCCTGATGAACCGCCCCCTTAAGTAATGACACTTTATCAAATCTCCAATACTAACTATTACTATGATACTATCCCATTGATTACTGTACATACAATAACCCTTATCCCCGAGTGGCTTCTGGGCCTTGATAAGTGGTGACCTCCATGTAAAAAAAAAAAAAAAACGGATCTCATTTAACACCAGGATAAATATTACTAACACTATTCAATAACTAACAAGAAACTAAATAAATAAACTATAAAATAGAAAAATGGAAATTAAAAAATTAAGAATAAAATAAAAAATAATTCGCCCCCAACCCTACTGCACCCACCCCAATAGCCAATTAAAAAAAAAAAATTATAAATACACTAAACCTCAAAGGAAAGAAAAAAACGATAACAACAACAATTGCTCCTGATGATAATCAGATGCACCAATAGAAAGCGCTTGAGAAGAATATGGCCGAACAACAACTTTTGGGCGCCATTTTATATAACACGTCTGCCGAAATTAAAAAGACCACTCGGCAAATGGAAAAGATATCCAGAAAGATCGGAAAAAAATAACTCTGTTGTGTTCAATCAGACGTGCTTGAATATATATACATATATATACCTGTGTATCTTCATGCATATATATATATATATATATATATATATATATATATACATACACACATATACGTGTCTGTATACGTAAATATATATATATATATATATCTACATATATACACATATTCTTATATATATATATATACATACATATATACATACACATATATACATATATACATATGCACACACATATATATATATACATACATATATATATACACATATACATATATATTTATATACATACATATATGCATAAATATATACATATACACTCTTTATATGTTTTTACATAAGCAGCAATATGTTGCTACACATTCATGAGCATGTTTCGGTCAGCTAGTTACCAGTAACTAGGCGATACAGCTTATATGAAAGCAAAGTTTACAATGAAAATATAAATTCTTCCTCATAATAGGAAGTCAATATCAGGTGGTTTCATCAAATGTTGTGAAAAATAGGATTTGGTTGTATGTAAATAAGACCCAACAGGAGTGCGGATTTTGAGTCTGTGTTGAGATATAGGAATGAATGGGAAAGGGTGGACGGTTAAAGGTCCATGTACAGGTAATGGAAAACTAGAAAGAAATGTATTCATGTGTGATGGCCGCCCTCAATCTAAAACAATACTATTGTGTATGAGTTTGAGGGAATGTGGATTTAACATATCTATGCGAAAAGGGATTTCCAATTTAATCTGGATTATTCAGTTATAAAAATGCTTTTAATTTGACTAGAATCTTTTATGTGGTCAGAAAATGTACACCCTCCTGTATATACCCATCCCACCACTATCATTTCTACACACATCAGTGAAGAGATAAGGGAGAAAGGGAAACAACTAAAGGGAGAAAAGAAAAGAAAAGAAAATATATATATACATACAAATATATATATATATATATATATATATATATATATATATATATATAGAGAGAGAGAGAGAGACAGACAGACAGAGAAAGAAATAAAAAGGAACAAACCGTATTATGTGTTCATCAACGTTTCATCTTTATTTCGAGACTTCCTCTGGATGAAATACAGACGAAACGTTGATGAACACATAATACGGTTTGTTCCTGTTTATTTCTCTATTTTGTCGGAATACTATTTCTATTATTTTCATCATATATATATATATATATATATATATATATATATATATATATATATATAAACAAATATATATATATATATATATATATATATATATATATATATATATTTGTTTACTGTTTTTTGGAGGAAAGAATTCCATCACAGTGCTCGATTACAAAGAAAAACTTTTTCGATATAAGAGCTTAATATTTATTTATTTAATTGTACAAAAGTTCAGAAAAACATTGGTACCGTCGGTTTCATGCCCAACATAAAGGGATCCAGTTAATGGTAACATGTAAACGATGTTCGGCTCTCGTCAGCCATGTATAGGTAATTCTTTTCAACATGGCTGATGAGAGCCGAACATCGTTTACGTGTTACGATTAACTGGTTCCCTTTATGCTGGGCTTGAAACCGACGGTACCAATGTTTTTCTGAACTTCTGTACAATTAAATAAATAAATATATATATATATATATATATATATATATATATATATAAAAGTGAACGTGTCTGTGTGTCTGTGTACCTGTGTACATTTCCCTACACAATAACTCTCTCAATTTTCAGTCTACAGACTCGAAATTTGATATACAGGGTACTGAGATTTGGGAAAATCTTTGTAATCTGTTTTCGGCCAGATATTTGGCTGTTAAGGGGTCAAAGTTACACGATTTGACTTTTGAGAACTCTACCCAACTCCTCCGACAATTTTGGGTATAAACAACTGAAATTTTAGATATAGGTTCCTTGGACATGGATCTCACTTAATAACTTGATTTGAGCCCAAAACAATAAATGTTAAGGGGTCATAATAGGGGTCAAAGTTTTAAAAAATTTGACCTCTGCGATCTCTACCAAATTACTCAGACAATTTCTGGTCTAAACATTTGAAATTTTACATAAAGGGTATTCAGAGATAGGGCAAGCTTTTTAATCGGTCTGGGCCGAAAATATTTAGTTACCAATATATAAATGTATGTATGTATGCATGTATGTATGTATGTATGTTTGCATGTCTGCCTAAAAACTCTCGACAAAGGCGACGGATTTTAGCAATATCTTCACCTGCAACTGGGCACTTTTGTACAGGGGGGGGGGTCGTTTTTTTTTTGTCGATATTTTTGAAAGTCATCCTCTCCTTTCGATTGTCTAGCGTTAATTTAAACCTACGCCACTTCCAGTTTGGCAGTTGTCATAACAGCAAAGATGTTAGGTTTTTTTTCCGTTCTTTTCCTCCTTTGCGGTACGGGTTCAAGCCGGCCATCCTACTACCACTTTTTTTTTTTTTTTTTGCTCAACATACACATCCAAACACCCGGGCAACGCCGGGCTGAAATGCTAGTGTATATATATATATATATATACATATATATATATATATATATATATATATATATTTTTCCCCAAAACCTTTGATTTTGATAGAGGGGAGACTAAAACTTGCTGCTATGGTTTCAAATGATCTGAAATAACAGCAATTGGAAACTTGATTCCAAATATTTCTCATATGTTATAGCTCCTCTGTTTTGAAAATAGGCTAAGATTATGAATATCTCCAGTATCAAATAATCTTTATATACGGGAAAATTTACTTTATGTATGAAAACCAAAGAGAGGAGATATAACATATGAGAAATATTTGGAATCAAGTCTTCCCTTACTGTTATTTCAGATCGTTTGAAACCATAGCAGCAAGTTTTAGTCTCCCCTCCATCAAGACCAGAAGTTTGGAGGAAATATCAGATATTTTGCAATTCATGTGCAAAATAGGAAAACAAATGACTATGATTGAAATATTGGTAAAGGTGCAGTTTCTTTCCACCTTCCAAAAATTCTTTAAAATTATCACTACTCAATATTTTCGAGGGTGCTGAAAACGAAAACTAAAATCCAGGAAACGAGTTTTACAAAGTGGGGGATAACTTTTCTATATTTATTTAACGTAAAATAAACACCCACTTTATCGTCAAGTTAGCCATAAAATGGGTGCGCATTTTATGTTAAATTAATATAGAAAGTGATCCTCCACTTGTTTAAATAATTAGGGCAAATGTGACACGCAGCCCACTACACAATTCAGGCCATTAGCTTTCCAACAAACCATTTGTTAAATTCTGATCAATAGATGCTGAGATTTCAAACTCATAAAATTGCCAAAATAGTGACTGGGTTCAAAAACAGAAAATGGATTCTGATTTATGAAAGTATGATAGGTTATGAAAAGGAAAGGTTGTAAAGAGATAGCTCCGAATTTGGGGGTATCACAACCAAAGCAAAATATGATGAAAGTAAAAATAAAATAGATAAACTCCATAATTTATTATACCATACCTGTTCACACTGAAACACTTATCACAATATTCTGTGGATCTATATTAAAAACCTTTTTAAACTTTGTGACATATTTCCATTCTATGGAGGTCAGGCATGAACGAACACTCCATAATTTTATTATACCATATTTCTTCAAACTGAAACATAATTATCAAAGTATACTTATGCAGATAGATATGAAAAGTCTTTATTAAAATGTGTGCCTATTTCCATTCTATGGAGGCCAGGCGCGAATGCAGACACCACAATTTTATTATACCATCCCTATTTAAGTTAAAACATACTTATCAAAGTATTATTATGTATATCTATATCAAAAACACTTGTAAATGTTTTTTTTTTAATTTTTTAATTTTTTATTTCCATACTTTGTGGACGAGGCGCGTACACAGACCCGTGGTGAAGCAAAAAAAAAAATCAATGATTGTTTTGCTTCACGTGTGCGAGCAGTTTTAAATCATATTTCACATTTTCGTTTTTTTTTTTGTTTTTTTTTATACAAACACTTTAATTCACCATTAAATACTAATGTGTACTCCTTGGGCGTTGAGTTCCATGGCGACCAGCAGAAAAAATAATGGTCGCTCCCTTAGTCCCCCCCCCCGCACGTAACATTTTTTATTTACTGACGTTGCCGTAGTAACTACACAATTATTTGTCACATTTACATTATTTTTTTTTTTTTTTTACATTAGGTTCACCTCCACAAATGTTAAGAAAGGCGTTCAGAATAAACACCCTCAACCTCCCCATGTTAACAACGAATTTCGGAATAAACACCATTGGGGGGGATGAAAAAATATTTGCAAAAGTTAACTGATATTTGTCAGCATACCCACCCGCAAATACTATTAAAAAAAAGTCGATAAAAGTCGTCATTTAAAAAGAAATTTAAAAACAAATGTTTGTAAATGTGAGAAATTATTTTTTATTTTTTTTTTTTTGTGATGGCGGATGCTAGGCAGCATGGTTTAAAGAGACACTTGAAGGATTGCATAAAAGATGATCTTCAAACCCCCAAATGGAGAAAGCTAGTTAAAGATAAATCTGAAGTTTTTGAATGGGAAAGAATCGATCATGTTGAGCTCAAGAGAAACATAAGGAAAGGCAATGTGTCAGTTTAACTTTTTCTTAAAACTGCATGCCAGTGGAACTCTCTGCCGCTTGCCTGTTTCCCACCTGACTACAACTTGGACGTCTTCAAGTCCAACATAAACAAACTCCTGACAAACCGCCCCTTTAAGTAAGACACTCTATCAAAACTCCCAATACTAATGATTAATGATAAGTGGTGACCTCGATGTAAAAAAAATTACATTACATGACCTGCCCAGTGCAATCGATTCCTCATCACCATCGCTTCAATGCTCAAACACTCAGCTTTCTTGAGTATGTCCATGTCAGGTGTCAGTAACTGCCATTTCTGATGGAATCTCTCAAGTTGTATGATGCTCTGCTGTCCAGCACTCTGATGAGTAAAGTAAAACAGATCAAACACAGGTCGAGTAAACGCTAATCTTGGTTTTGACAGAGATCCCACAATCATACTACAACAACCTTCCTAGTATTCTGAATGTTGTGCTGACCTTTGGAATGTGAAGATGTATCTCCGCATCCAGGAAGCCATCTCTGGAGACTGTGCTACTTAAGTACACAAATGTGCCATCACCATTTCGCCTTATTTCTCTCACATAGATATTTGGCTGTATGTATGGAACACCAGGTGCAGGAGTGAACGTCACTTTTGTCTTAATGCTGATAGTTAAGTCAAATGCATCACATGCGGCTGGAAACAAAATTCATTATATCTTGCATATCTCGTTCTGAATGAGACACAAGATCAGCATCATCGGCATAAAGTAATTCCCTGACTAGTCCTCCAAAGGTTTATGACTTGGCATTAAATCTTCTTATATTAAATACTTTACCAGTAGTCTTAAAGCAGAGAAAGACATTTTTTTTGCAATCTTTAAATGTGTATACAAGAAGCATTATGAAGTAAATGGAATATACAGTTGGAGCTGGAATATCTCCCTGTTTCATGCCATTGTCAATAGCAAAATCCTAAGATAATTACCCGTTAAATGCAACACGAGCCTTAATGTTTCTGTGGAGTTCTTGAAACATCTTGACAAAAGTAGGAGGACGCACAATTTTCCCAAGAATTACTCACAAGGCTTCTCTGTTTACAGTAACAAAGATCCACAAATACTTGATAAAGTAGCCTCTGTTGTTCAATATATTTTTTCTTGCAACTGCCTTGCCTGTAGTATCTCTACCCTTAGCGAAACCGCATTGCACCTCAGGAATAGTCAATGGACAGATGTTTATGATGAGCATATCTAACAAGACTCTCACCAGCACCTTCCCTGCGGAATCAAGAAACGTTATCCCATGGTGGTGATCACAATCAGATTTTATTCCTTTACTCTTGAAGAAAGAAACTAATAGGCTATTCATCCAATCTCATGGTATTGGTGAACACAGCCAAAATTTCTTGATCCCCATGTGTAATGCATTGGTTACATGCTTACTTGTGTTGAAGCAGCTCAATGGAAATACAGACTGGTGCCTTCCTTTTCATTATCTTTTTCATAGTCAAGACCATCTTCTCAACTGAGGGTAACTTATCCATGTGAGGAAGAATATCAAACTGACGTAGACTTTTGATGACATTTTCATCAACAACTGATGGGTTGAAAAACAAATCAGCAAAGTGCTCCATCCATTGCTCTCTCGGATTTTATCTTTGATGAGAGTTGACATCCTTGGACAGTAAAGGTACAAAAGGAGAGGGCTAAATTAAATGTAACTGATTAAACAACCTACAACACTAGAATATTTCAATTAAAAGTCAAATATGACCAGGCAAAATTATAGAGGAATAAAAGGCAAATCAAACGAGGTATAGCTTGTTTAAACAGTTACATTTAATTTAGCTTAAATTTGCAGAAGTACAGATTTTCTTTTTGGTGCCACTGTATATACATACATACACACACACACACACACACACACACACACATATATGTGTGTGTGTGTGTGTGTGTGTGTGTGTGTGTGTGTGTGTGTGTGTGTGTGTGTGTGTGTGTGTGTGTGAATGGAAATGTATAAAAAAGAATACGAAAAGTATAAAAGCTTATAATTTTTCTTTATTCGCTTTCAATTGGTGACGTGCAGGAATACAAAATAATATTATGAAAAAAATTAAAAAACCTTTTTTACAGGTACATAATTTTCGACCGATCTTTCAGTCTTCATCGGTGTAGTGAAAGTATGAGCATGCACGGGGAAAAGAGGAATGGAAAAGGAAGGAAGGAAGAGGAGAAGGAGGAGGAGGAGGAGGAGGAGGAGGTATAGCCAATGAGAAGGTGCCACGTCAGTTTTAAATATATACGCATATAAGTACGCACATACACACATGCACACAGTACATATACTCATATAAACGAAAAATTAAAAATTAAACAGTAAATAAAAATGAGAACCGCGCCTTTAACTGTCCAATCTTTTGAATTCTAACGATATCATTTATTCCAAGAGAGAACAAGAATTCAAAGGATATAAGACGTTATGAGGAGAAACACTATGATGCTCATTTGTAAATCAACGGCTATTTCTCGTTCGAAAAAGAACGAACCCGTCGTTTCTAAATTCAACCGTTTTAAGACAGAAACAAAACGCTACATTTTATTAATTCATATATTAATATGTACATACACATACGTATACTAACAAATACTCACATGTACAAATATATACATATATATGCTGTAGAGAATAGGAACGACCATTAAGACGGGACACACAAAGGAGTGACACCGTCGTCTGATTAGTAGTATATATAGAGCACGCACGCACCGGAGGAAGAACGACGACTACGACGATAGTCGACTCGGAAACCTTACATGGCGCTACGAACAGGATTTATTTTTCAACATAATTTCTTTTGCACGATTTTTGGAGTATAATGGCGTCAGGACAACATGAGGACGGCCAATACATGCAGTTGATTCAACAAATAATAAATCTGCAAAGAGAAAACAATGAGCTTCGCGGAGGGAGTGCCTCGAGTCGGTCTAACACCAAGAAACTAGACCGGCCACGTATCGAACATGGATTCACCGACGCGGACTGGGCGCTTTTCATCGACTCGTGGCCCGATACAAACAAATGTGCGGCCTTACCGACCCCGTGGAAATCCGCAATGAACTAAGGACAGCCTGCTCAAATGAGGTAAATAAACTTTTATTTGACTTAGTTGGGCCTGAAACCCTCAATTCTGTCACAGAGGAACAACTCTTAAGGCATATACAGTTCATTGCGATGAAAGGTCTACACCCGGAGGTGCATAGACATAAATTTCATAACATCAGACAACAGACGGGGGAGGGACCCGCACAGTTCTTGGCAAAGCTTCGGTCCCAGGCACGGTTTTGCAATTTCACGGTTCTGTGCCCCAACGAGAACTGCCGGCAAGCCGTAAACTATTCGGAGGACATGGTAGCTGGCCAACTCGTAGCCGGTCTGGCAAATGCGGAGTACCAGTGTAAATTGCTGGCCGATGGCAGACCAACTATATTGTCTGGAAGGGATACCCATAAAAGGGGACAAAATTTTGATACCAAAACGGTTTAGAGCCGAGGTGTTAGAGGCATTACACTCCGCCCATCAAGGGGTGAATGGTATGTTGGCTAACGCCAGACAACGGTTATTTTGGCCTGGTTTAGACGCCAGCATCCGACAAACAATGGCGCAATGTCGGAATTGCAATTCGATCGCCCCATCCCAGCCTAGGGAACCACTAATGCCACCCATAAACCCGGAATTCCCATTTCAAAAGACAGTCACTGACTTGCTAGATATGCACGAGAAAAGTTACATGGTATACGCGGTTAGATTGAGGTCGCACCACTACCATCAGGAAGGGCTGCAGCGGTGTGTAACGCCCTGAGGGTTTGGTTTTGCACGTATGGTGCGCCGGAGGAAATATCATCCGATGGAGGGCCACCATTCGATTCACTAGAATACAAATCGTTCCTAGAAGACTGGGGCATAAAAAGGCGCATATCATCTGCACATTACCCCCAGAGTAATGGCCGAGCTGAACTGGCCGTAAAAACGGCCAAAAGAATGCTGATGGACTGCGTTGATGGCTACGGACACCTACATCATGATCGGGCAGCACGGGCGATGATAACTCATAGGAATACGCCCAGTCAGGACCTTGGATTGTCGCCGGCGGAAATACTATATGGTCGAACAGTAAGGGGCCATCTCCCCGCACTTCGCAAAAAATACTGTATCCACAAGCGTTGGACGGAGACCAGAGATTTGAGAGAGAGGGCAATGGCGAAAAGGCACGTACTTAACAAAGAACAGTACGATATACACAGCCGCCCCCTCCAACAGCTCCGAGTCGGCGAGTCTGTGCAGGTGCAGAATCAGGAGGGACCAAATCCACGACGATGGGCGAAAATTTGGAGAGTCGTCGAGACAATGGGTAACAGACAGTACAGGATACGGTTGGATGGTAGCGGAAGGATCACATTACGCAATCGCCGTTTCCTCAGGAAAATCAAACCGGTCATGGATACGCCGGAGTATCCACCCACTCAACAACCCCATCAACCACCTCCCCAAACACCAAGAAGGGAGGACAGCAAACCACCGTTCAACATGCATGAGATGATAGAGGTGGAAGAAGCTGATTGTGACACATCAGAAACAGATATGGAGGTAGACCAAGATCCGATCAACCACAAGCCAATGCAGACGAGTCCGGTCCCACGACGCAGCATGAGGGTAACACGAGCACCAAGGCCACTTTCCCCTCAAATGCAAGGACCAACTCACTACTACACGGAATTCTCCAGTCACATGACCACAAAACGACGGTAGTGTGGTCACATGGTGGGGGGGAGGGCATGTAGAGAATAGGAACAACCATTAAGACGGGACACACAAAAGAGTGACACCGTCGTCTGATTAGTAGTATATATAGAGCACGCACGCACGCACCGGAGGAAGAACGACGACTACGACGATAGTCGACTCGGAAACCTTACATATGCATATATGCATACATAAATTTTTGCATATATACACATATACATATACTAACAAATGTACATGCGCATACATAAATGCTTGTGCATATATTTACACGTAGAGACAGCTATACATATATACACAAGTTTACATAAACGAATGTAGGGAGAGAGAGAGAGGGAGAGGGGAAGAGAGGGACGGGAAAAGAAGTATAGGTGAAGTATATATGAGGAAAATTAACACTTAAAGAAAATGTGTTTTGAAAACACACACACACATACATGCACACACATACACATATATCCACATATACATACATACATATATATATATATATATATATATATATATATATATATACACACACACACACACATATATATATATATATATATATATATATATATATATATATATGAGCAAACAGTTAATAAAATATGCTAAAAAACACTTTGAAATGAGTTAAAAACATATTTAATCTGAAAAGGAAACACTAGATAAATGGATAGTCCTTAATCCGCGGAGTTTCGAAGAAATACTTTCCTTCTCATCAGAGGGTAGGAATTAGTAAAATGCGGGATCGGATTTTGCATGCAGAAGTATTTGATGAAACAACAAGTAAGTCAAAGATCTTACTTGAAAACAAAAAAAGTGAAGCAGAGGGAATATGGTAAAGAAAAAGGTGATTACACGCGAATGGATAGTCTGGTGGAAGATAAAAAATTCAGTGACGGTAAAATCCAAATGTAAAACTTCAAGAAAGTTAAAAGAATTTCCATTTGTACAAGTAAAATCCAAGGAAATTCCGTAATTGGAAGAAGATGGTCCATAATAATCCAAAGGCAGAAATCCATGGAATAATTCACAAAATTGTGTACAAGGAAAAAAAGAAAAGATTCCAATAATATTAATAAAAGAAAAATAAGATGTGCTTTTCCCTCTAATTCCGAGACATAAATAATTTATGTTTATAACTTATTTCAAAGTGTTTTTTAACATATTTTATTAACTGTTTGCTCATTTTATAAGGTCTATTTCCTATTTGGTTTTATCGAGCTTTTATATCTGGCTGAGATAATTTTATAAATATTAATTCTTTAATATTTATAATTTACTTTAATTTTACCATCTTGGATCATTTTGGTAAATTCAATTGTAATTTTCATTTTATATATACATATATATATACACATACATATACATATATACACATATACTGACTTGTATATACACTTTCAGGTACTTATACACATACACTCGCATAAATACATACATATATGCGTACATAGTACGCACACACATACACATGCAATGTGTATGAGAGTATAAAGAAAGATAAAAATTAGGGAAAATGTGAAGGTTTCGGAAAGAGTTAAAAAAAAAAAAAGTTTACCCCATCTCACCGTGCATTTTAGTCCTAAGGAAATGTTTATAGAATATCTTTGTAGTTATAAAAATTGTAGTCGCTGAGTAGTCCTAGGTTTTTATTAAGGCCTGAAGTGTGCGTGTTGAGTTTTAGAATTAATTTTTTTTCATATATATATATATATATATATATATATATAGAGAGAGAGAGAGAGAGAGACAGAAATAAAAAAGGAACAAACCGTATCATGTGTTCATCAACGTTTCTGGTCGTCCTGAACCTCCATTTGCCACTAGTATTCAAACCGTATTATGTGTTCATCAACGTTTCGTCTATTTCGAGACTTCCTCTCGAAATAAAGACGAAACGTTGATGAACACATAATAGGGTTTGTTCTTTTTTATTTCTCTATTTTGTCGGAATACTATTTCCATTATTTTCATCATGTATATATATATATATATATATATATATATATATATATATATACTATATATATATACATATATATATATCCATATACATACATACACATATATATATAAATATATATATGAACAAATGATTAATAAAACATGTTAAAAGACATCTTGAAAAAGAGTTAAAAACATATTTAATTTTAAAAAAGGAAGCACAAGATAAGTGGATAGTCCTTAATCCGCGGAGTTTCGAAGAAATACTCTCCTTCTCATTAGAGGGCAGGAATTAGCAAAATGCAGGATCGGATTTTGCATATAAAAGTATTTAATGAAACTACAAGTAAGTCACAGATCTTACTTGGTTAAAACAAAAAGGGTGAGGTAAGGGGAATAGGAGGTAAAAGAAAAATGATAAAAAGATTTCACATGAATGGATAGTCCGGTGAAGGGTAAAAAATCCAAGAATGATAAAATCCAAAACGGTCGAATTTAAAATTTCCAATCCAATGGGTAAATTCCAAATGGTCCAAAATGATCCAAAAGGCAGAGTTCCTTGGAAAAAAGCGCAAATGGAATGAATTCCAAATCATTAAAAGAAAAAGCACTGGAGAGAATATTTAAAACACGTCTGTCAAGGCTGGAGGAATCAAGTAAATTAAGGTTTAAAAAAAAAAACAAAAAAGAAAACCGAAAAGCGGTGAAAGTTTAAATTTGAAAAGCAAGGTCAAACTGACCCAGATAAAAAGCGCAAAAGTTAGCGTTAATAATTAGGTCAACTTAGATATGCACGTGAAAGTCCCAGAATTAAATTAAGAAAACTGGTCAGAAGAAAAAATAAATGGCTAAGTTTATGAAATGGAGCATCTATTATATTAAAAAAAAACAAAAAAAACTATATATAAACACACATACATATATATATATATATATATATATGTATGCACACATACACATACATATACATACATACAGACACACAAATGCACACAAACATATACATACATACACACACGCATATAAATATAAATACATATATGTATACATATACAACACACACACACACATATATATACATATATATACGCAAACACACACGTATGCATAAATATATACACATATCCAAAAACATACACAAGTTAAACAAAAACATACATACATACTTACATACTAATTAAGGGGAGGGACTGGCCGGTATCTACAAACTCCGGAATAAGGCAAATAAATGTGTATGTAAATGCATATAGTAAAATATAAGTAAACAAATACATAGAATAAAAATGAGTAGGTTGATGTATATATTTAATTAATAGGTATACTTATACCATAAAACGGAGACAGCAGATGGAAAACCGGCCAAAGAAATAAAGAAAAACAAATAAAATTAAAAATATAAAAAGCTTAGAAGTTAAGATCATAAAAAAATAAATAAATAAAAAAAATAAAAAATAAAAAAATAAAAAAATTATGGGAAAAGATATATATTTGAAGGGTTAAATTAATAGCTATGTAATTTAAAATTTACCATATTTAAACTTGGACATATGTTTGCAATAGGAGATCAGTTCGTTTTTAGAGTTTATTATATTACTACTTTGAGGGGAGGTTATAATAGTTATAGCTTCAGATGTACAGAGGTGACAAGACTTAGATCCTGGAGTGTAAGACTTAACTTTTTTAAGGATGGTCCATTTAATTGAAAAGTAGGTATTAGCAGAGTTAAGCTTTTTAACCAGTGTGGTTAGAGAAGCTCCCTGGTTATTATTTGAATTTTGGTTATTGAAAGAAGAAGTGTGGTTTGAAATTCTTTTCTTTATTAAAGTTGAAGTAGCACCTATATATGTATATGTTTTATTAATAGCTCGGGTTCGAGAATTAATATTAATTTGTTGATTTATACTGGGAAGAGAATTTAAATTTTGTTCATTTTGATGAACAGAGGGTAGGACAGTGATTTGCTTTTCAAATTTAAACTTTCACAGCTTTTTGTTTTTTTTTAAACCTTAATTTACTTGATTCCTCCAGCCTTGACAGACGTGTTTTAAATATTCTCTCCAGTGCTTTTTCTTTTAATGATTTGGAATTCATTCCATTTGCGCTTTTTTCCAAGGAACTCTGCCTTTTGGATCATTTTGGACCATTTGGAATTTACCCATTGGATTGGAAATTTTAAATTCGACCGTTTTGGATTTTATCATTCTTGGATTTTTTACCCTTCACCGGACTATCCATTCATGTGAAATCTTTTTATCATTTTTCTTTTACCTCCTATTCCCCTTACCTCACCCTTTTTGTTTTAACCAAGTAAGATCTGTGACTTACTTGTAGTTTCATTAAATATACAAAATCCGATCCTGCATTTTGCTAATTCCTGCCCTCTGATGAGAAGGAGAGTATTTCTTCAAAACTCCACGGATTAAGGACTATCCACTTATCTTGTGCTTCCTTTTTTAAAATTAAATATGTTTTTAACTTTTTTTCAAGATGTCTTTTAACATGTTTTATTAATCATTTGTTCATATTATAAGCTCTATTTCTTTTTCGGTTTTATTGAGCTTTTACATCCGGTTGAGATTACTTTACTTGTAAATATTAACTCTTTAATATTTATAATATATTTTAAGTTTACCATTTTGATTACCTTGGTAAACTTATTGTAATTTTTATAAACATATATATATATATATATATATATATATATATATATATATGTATATATATATATATATGTATATAAATATGTAGTGTATCACAAAAGTGAGTACACCCCTCACGCTTCTGCAGAAATTTAGGTATATTTCTTTATGGAGCAATGCTGACAAAATGACACGTTTAACACAATGAAAAGTAGTCTGTGTGCAGCTTATATAACAGAGTTAATTTATTTTCCCCCTCAAAATAACTTAAAATGTAACCATTAAAAGCTAAACCCCTGACAACAAAAGTGAGTACACTCCACAAAATATAACGATTAAAAACAAAACCCCTTCCAGCAAAAATCAATACACTCCTAAGAAATCCCTAAATGTCTAAATTGAGTAATGCTTATCATTTTCCCTCCAAAATGTCATGTAGTTCATAAGTGTTACTAGGCCCATGTCTGCATAAGGAGTAGGTGTGTTCAAATTTGTAGTGGAGTGCTCACTCTCATACTGGTAACTGAAAGTTTCAACATCGCAAAGAACTTTCTGAAGATCTTAAAAGACGTATTGGTGCACTAAATGAAAATGGTCAAGGCTACAAAAAGATTGCTAACACCTTGAACCTGAGCTGCAACAATATGGCTAAGAACATTTAGCGTTTTAAAAGAACAGGGTTCACTCAAAACAGGTGCATACATACATACATACATACATACATGTATATATATATATATATATATATATATACACACACATACACATATACATACATACATGAAAAAAAGGCTTCCTTCAGTCTTGACAGACTATGGATACCAACTATAAGGGTGCCTGTGCATGAAATTTTTGTCGCAAGAGTTGCGCAATCTCCAACCACACTTCTCCTGAGTCGACATTGTTGAATATCAGTGACAAGTGGAGGTTCAGGACGACCAGAAACAGTGCCGAGATAAACAGAAAGCACATACAGTGCCAAGAATCCCCAAATGGTCAACCATCTGCTACTAGCCAGGCTAAACGTTGCTTAACTTCGGTGATCTGACGAGAACCCATGTCTCAATGTGATTATGCCATATATACATACATACATACATACATACATACATACATAGGGTGACCAACGTCGTCCATGATTGAATGAGATGTTCCACTCTCCTATATATTTATAGTCATCGAAATCGATGAAATCGCCCAGTTTTTTTTTTTATCAAATCGATGGATTGCCTGCTCTAGTTAAGGACAATCCTCCCTGCAGTGACTTCGTTCACAAATCATTGTAGTCTATATTGCATAGAATGTACTGTTGATTTACAAAATTATCGGTAAATAATGGCTTCACTTAAAGTTTTAAATGCAAAAGTCAAGTATCATAGTTCAATTGTGCTTTAAACAGAAACATTTTGAATGCACCCTTTTCTTAACATAAAACCCAATTTATTTTTACATAATCACTTGAATTAAAATCACTTGAATTAAAATCACTTGAATTAAAGTTAAATGTACAAAAGGCAAGTATCATGGTCCAATTGTAATCTAAAAAACATTCATTTCAAACGCAGCCCTGTCTTATAAAGAATCTACAGTTGATTTTATAGGTGGGCCTTTCTGCTTGTGCTGTGATCAAATGCACTTGTGATGTTAGGTTGTATAAAAGTGTTAACTTTGATCAAAATCGGAATGCCTTCTTTAATCGGATTCTTTTCAATTATCAATACTCATTGGGCGCAATCTAATACAAAATCTATGTAGCAATATTCCGAGATACATCATGCGAAATTTTAAAGTTAATAGGGAACCAACACACACACTAAGTTCAGATTGTATATATATATATATATATATATATATATATATATATATATATATATATATATATATGTGTGTGTGTAAAGCATACACATTCGTGTCTCCCCCCCCCCCTCATATGATATAAGAAAAGATGACCCACTCATAAAAATTGATTATCAGATATGTTATCAAACTTGCATTCGTTATGCATTGAATGAATATTTGTAAATAATTCTGATATCAACATTGGATAACAGGTGTCTAACGTCGAATTTAGATGTATTATGATGATGAGAAGAAGAAGAAGAACAACAAGAAGAACAACAACAAGAACAACAACAAAAGCAACAACAATAATAACAATAACAACAATAATAATAATATGCGAATTCCCCTTAAAGTAATAAATGGAACATCCCTTAAAGTAATAAATAAAAAATTGCATCAACCGTAATTATACTGAATTCCTTTAGTATGAAAATGGAATATTCTAAAATGCCCAATAAACAATTGCTTCCAATAGATAAGTTATTGCCAGCCAGTGTATGGTGGGTGCAGATTGCAATACTAATAAGTTATTTATCGCCAGCCAGTGTCTGGTAGGTACAGATCACAATACTAATACTAATAAGTTATTCATCGCCAGCCAATAAATGGTGGATGCAGATCACAATACTAATAAGCTATTTATCGCCAGCCAGTGACTAGTGGGTACAAAAAAGGACATGATCTTATTCCAGCTGTACTATCAAAAAAATACTCGTCTGAGGTTGCTCCAGTCCTCTCCAAACTTTACAACAAATGCCTTAACGAATCTTGCTTTCCTGGCTGCTGCAAAACTGTTTCTGTTGTACCAGTCTTACAGAATTCGGGCAAACGAACTGACCCATTTCCTAACTGTAGTCTCTAGACGTATATACAACACTTTTCTAAAAGTTCATCCTTTTTATTTCAAAGGGTGATTTTTTTTTTGTTGTTGTCTTGAAATATATCATTAATGATTATGCTTACAATTATGTACTAAATTTCATTTCCGGTTGCTGCTTCAGTAACCCTACAGAAAGAGTGTTTCATGATAATTCACCTGAAATCAAATGTTTCTATTCTTACGGTATCTTCTGATTATAAAAAAAAAAAAAAAAAAAAAATCAATTCCTCTTCTCCCCATTTTCTAAATAGTAAGAAAGCCATTCTTAACATGTGGAGAGAGCATTTTTAAAACTACTCTGTACTATTACCTAACAATTAACAAAAGATACCATAAATTAATTGTTTTGTTTTTGTTTTTACAAATGCTAATGTTTTACAATAAAATTTATAATAAATTATATGAAAAATATTTCACTATGATTTCACATTATCTGAGATGAAGAAGAGACCTTTTCTGCATTGTCACCATGTAGCCATTTGTGAAACAGCAATTCATTAGTTAATCATAACCATAACCTTCTTAATTTATTTGTTCAAAAATTTTAATATATTTTTAATGGCCCTCTTTTAGTTTAGATAAACCAAAAGATGAGGAATATACGAGGCGACATTTGGGAGTACACCGCTTGCAAGAATGTCATTTGATTGGCTATTGAAAATGACGTATTTTTTGTAAAAGAGTTTAAAAGTTAAAATGAAACAATATTGAAATTGACGTAATAAAATTAAATTGAAACAATATTTTTTATTAAATGTTTTTTTTTAAATACAGATTTTTTTTTATTACACGAATTTTATTAAATACAGGAACAAACAAATAGACATAATTAGAAATTATGTTGTTCTCGGATACATATTAATATACTGACTCGATTTTTTCCCCTACCAGAAAAAATATTTGAAAACCAAAATATTTATTGTATTAAGATGAATCAATATATAGCCGCAAAAACATTTATTTAAAAGTCTGCGTAAGAAAATATAATTTTAATAAAACAATTTGGTTGGAGGAAGCAACATTGGATTTTTATAAAGTAAAGTTGTTTTTCTTTTTTATTGAACAAATTAGTAATTTAAATGAAACATTTTTCCGAATTAAAGCAACATTGGATTTTTTTCCGAAACTTTTTTTGAATTGAAGTAAACGAAAGGACTGAGAAGAGCCACTTTTACAATAATATTTTCTATGATAATTATTATTAAGTAATTCATAATTGAACAATAATTGAATTCTTTACAAATAATTCAATTTTTAAAAAATTCTTTTACAATAAATACGTTAATTTCAATAGCCAATCAAATGACAAGCGGTGTAGGCCAAACTACGTTTCCGCTTATTCTTGATATTTTGGTTTATCTAAACTGCAAAAGGATCTTTTTAATTCATAAAATAATTATTTGAAATTTTTTTAATATTATGCTTCAAACATCTGCTGAGGATATTTTTCAATAAGTAAACTGTTATGCGAACTTTTAATAGTATATGAGATACTCCTATTTTATCTTTTGCTTATCTATTGCTGGTCCAAATGCCCGTTACAAATACACTTCTTGTATCCAGTAATACAGTGAAACTGCAGTAAATACTAAGTGGATTTTATTATCATTTATGTGTGTGCGCGTGCGCGTGCGTGTGTGTGTGTGTGTGTGTGTGTGTGTGTGCAACAGTTATTAACGTATATTTAAGGGGGGGGGATAAAAGAAAAAGTCGCAGTTTACGCAGTATAGAACTAGAAAGCTTAAGTTTATTTTGTTGTTCGTAATTGAAAAAGAAATGAATTGTTACAGAGAAACTTAAGACAAAATGAGGAAATTCGAAAACTTGATGACAATGATGAGAAAAACAGGTCGAAATGCAGTGAACTATGTCGATGGTATGCAGCCATCTTGACTGGTCGTGTGAGGCTGCTGCTTTACTTGAACAACCATATTCCAAAACAAGACAGGCTGCAAATTATAGCAACTACTGCTACAGAAAGTCAAGGTCACAGCTCAAAAGATCGAGATATTCTGGCTTTCTTTCTTTTTCTTTTCTTTTTTTTTTTTAACAATTTACAAGTAGAAATAATAAAAACAGGCTCAAATAATATTTAAGAACACCTTTTCAAAATGTGAAAATAACTGGATAACCGATGTTTTGTTGTTGTTTTTTTCTTAAATGAATGCAAAGTAATAATTCAACAATTAACGATGACGAAGGATAAAGTGTAGTATCTGTTCTGATGTTACACTTAGTCTATGCTGTCCTCGGTCAGTAAAGGAGAAATCCTTCTAGACTGAGGTAATTGTTGCATTTCTTCCATTCAAGAATGTCCAATTTTGAGGAAGCTGGAGCTTATGTTTAACTTTGTTCTCGTGGTGAGGCAATAAAACGCGTCCACCAAAAACATCAGTTCGAATATTACTTTTTTAATACATATTTTTCATTCGCTGAAAATTCACAGAAGAGTTTCGATCGGATAAGAACAACAAAATTGCAGGATAAAATTGTCAAATTAAAACTAAATTGTCCTTTATTTTTTTCTCATGCAAACACCTGACAGATTAGTGAAAGTGGATGCGGGTTTGTACTGTTAATACTGTTAGAAATTCGCTCATAATATGTTACCGTGACATAAGTTGACATATATTCGGTATTTTTTAAATAGTATTTTGTCTAGTTTATTATTTATAACACCTTTTCCCAAACTTACCATGTTAAAGAGAGTGTCGGGCGCCATTTTGAATTTTCCAATACATCGGTAAACACTGCATGTTTTTCGAGCTGAATAAACATGTTACATTGAATAAAAAAAAAAAAAAAATGTATCCAGTTTGGTAGAAAAGTAACTTATCTTGCCTTTGATAATATTTATTTGTTATATATTTGTTTTTTGACAACTTTTTCGAATCTATGTGTACAGTAATACAAACCCGTGGATGTAAATGTAAAAAAATAAACCAGTAAGATAGATTAAGTATAACGCCAACATTTTTGGTATGGTGATTATGTTTTCGTGTCGTTAACACACATATAGATATACACATACATATATATATATACATACACACCCACATATATATACACATCTACACATACATACACGCATATATATTTACATATCTACACATACGAAGGCGTGCAATAAGTAATGCTCCTGACCCACTTCCAGTTGTTTGATCTAGCTGAAATTTTGCATGTGCAATGATTTATATCTCTACGGGTTATGTGGCAAATTACAGCTCTGAACTAATTGTGGTTCCTGTTTTACAGGTGTTTGAACTGAGTCAGGTGTGAAATGGAGTCTGCTGAATGTCGAGCAGTGATCTGGTTTTTGTATTTGAAAGGATGCACACCACAGGAGACTGTTGATGAAATGAAAGAAACTTATGGTGATAATGCCCCATCATATGACCTTGTAAAACACTCACATCGTGAATTCAAACATGGCCGGAAGTCTGTGGAAACAGCTCCTACACCTGGTCGCCCCCCTTCTGCCATTGATGAGGTATCTGTCCATCAAGTTGAGGCCGCCATTTTGGAAGACCGGCGCATTACTATTCGACAAATAGCCCAAGATGTCAAGATTAGTACAGGATCTGTGGAAACTATCACTCATGACCATTTGCATATGTAAGGTGTTTGCCAGATGGATTCCCAGGTTGCTCACACCATTCCAGAAGCGAGAACGTGTTGAGTGCTCAAGGATGAATTTGGAGATGTGCCAAGAAGATGAGTCAAAGTTTTTCAAAAGACTGATTACACAGGATGAACTCTGGCTCCATCACTATGATCCAGAGACCAAAGTCCAGTCAATGCAGTGGAAGCACTTGGACTCACCACTTCCAAAGAAGGCAAGGATGCAGCCCTCCGCTGGCAAGGTCATGCTCACAATCTTCTGAGACCAGGACGGAGTAGTGATGACAGATTTCCTGACAAAGGGTGCCACAATTACAGGAGCCTATTATGCTTCCTTTTGAGGAAATTAAGGGAAGCTATCAAAATCAAGAGGCCGGCAAAATCAGCAAAGGTACCTTCCTCCTGCAGGACAACGCTCCGGTCCACAACTCGCATGTCGCCAGATCAGAAGCACGGGTGTGTGGTTATGAAATCCTTCCCCATCCTCCCTATTCTCCTGACCTTGCACCCTCTGACTTTCACCTCTTCCCAGCCAATAAGTTGTTTTTGAAAGGAAAGCGTTTCCCAGATGATGCAGCCTTGATTTCTGAAGTCACGTCGTGGTTGGAGGACCAACCTGGGGTGTTCAATAAAAACGGTCTCCTGAGCTGCATCAAACGATGAGTGAAATGCATAATTCTAATATTCTATTGCCTTACACATATTTAGTTAAATAGTAGAAATCTGAAAAACAACTCATCAGAGACAGTTCATCAGAAAAAAACAAAACTTTTGAAGATATTTTTTATGCATACATATGCATATATATATATATACATATACGTACATATATACATATCTATATATATATACACACACACATATATATATATACATATATATGCACATATATAGACATATATACATATATGATGATTGCTACTTCTTGACAAAAGTTAGCCATCTCTTCAGTGTGTCTGTGTGCAGGTAGATGACTTTTTAATCCAGCTTTAGTCCTACATGAAAGTACACATATGTGACATAAAAACTTTCCTTGTAAAGGTGATCGCATGATAATATTGTTATTCTTCAAATGTCGTGCCAGGCCACTTTCAGATTTGCAGATTAGACAACACATATGACAACTTAGCGTTGCCAGATACACTGTCATTCCTGTCTTTGATTGTATGATTTCTTTGATTGTATGATTTCAGATGATTTACAAAACATGATTCAAGACAGCAAGATCTACACGCTGCTCCTCAAAAATCTTACAACTTTCTCTGATGATGTTTTTCTACAGTGATCAATCTTTCGCTTGGCCTTCCCAGTTATGTACATTCATCTCAAGTATTTTAAAGTTGTTTTTCAGACAATCATTAAACCTTTTTCTTGGTTTATGTTGTGGTCTTTTACCCCTATCTATCTCAACATAAAACAGTTGTTTAGGAAGTCTTTTGACCATCATCTTAACCAAGTGTCTAGTCCAGTGTATTTGATTTTGAATGATTTTCATTTAAATACTAGTACTATTTGATCATTCAAGAACTACAGTGTCAGGTGTTAGAGTCCTCCAGTTAATATTAAGTATTCTCTGAATACTACTTTGGTGAAACTTTTCCAATAACTTCTCTATGTTGTCCAAATTTCTGACCCATATAGCAGCATAGTGGTAATGCATGCTTTATAAACACTTAGCTTTGTTTTTGATGTGATTCCTTGATCTGAACACACGTGTTTCTCCAGTTTGCCAAATGCAGAACTGGCTTTGGCTAATCTGTGATTTATCTCAGCATTAAGTGTACAGTCCTTACTCAGCGTACTACTCCGATATACAAAATTGTCTGTGACATTTAACTACTTACCTTCAACCAAGATGTTTGATTCAACATATGGCATTCCTATAGGAGGGGAATGCATAACATGTTTTCTTGAAGCTGATGGTAAGTCCAAAAGCTTTACATCCATCTGATAACTTGTCCATAATCATCTGTGTGTCTGCTTCTGAATGTGAAACAAGGTCTGCATCATTTGCATATAAAAGTTCAAGAACAAGATTCTGAAAAGTTTTCGACTTTGTGTTGAGACGTCTAAGGTTAAAAAGTTTACATGATGTGTGAAACCAAAACTTAGCCCCAATATCACAATTGTTAAAAGCATGCATCAGCATCACAGCGAAATATAAGGAAAATAATGTAGGTGCAAGCATATAACCTTGTTTCACACCATTTTCAACTGATATTGGATCAGACAGATATCCATTAAAGTTCACTCAGGCTTTCATATTCTAGTGTAACTGCTGAAGCAACTCCAGAAAACTAGTAGGACAGCCTAGTTTCCTAAGAATCTTCCAAAGTGCATTGCGATTAATAATATCAAAAGCTTTTGTCAGATTGACAAAAACTTGATACAAAGGCATTCTCTGCTCCATACATTTTTTCATTAACTGTTGTGCAGAGAATATCATGTCTATTGTGTCGCAGCCAGATCTAAAACTACATTGATTGTCTGGGATGATAGAGAGACAAAATCTATCTCAGCAAATGATTTAACAACATCTTTGCTAAAAACTTTCCTACTGAAACCTAATGCCTCTATAATCACCACACTGAGATCTTGACCCCTTTCATTTATAAATTGGAATCAATATTGCATCAATTCAATCTTGAGGGATAGCATTACCATGCCAAACAGTGAGGATGAGTGTATAGACAGCGTTGATAACGCTATCACCTCTGAATTGCAATAATTCAACAAGTATCCAATCAAGTCCATTGCTTTTCTCTTATTAATCTCTAGTAATGTGTTTTTGTTCTCATCAATGCTGGCATCAGTCATCATCTCATCAACGACATCCTTTTGAAGGAAACAATCAATAACTATATCATTTACTTTAGACGGATTATCAAAAAGATCTCAAAAATGTTCTGTCTATCGTTCCATGATCCTCTCAACATTGTTTAAAAAGGGCAGAACCATCTTTGGATTTCACAGATACCAATGTTGGAGGCTGTGCTCCAAAATCTTGTTTGATTTTGTAATGGATATCTTTGGAATTTTTCCTGTCATAATCTGGATGTCTGCTGACAAATTGACCCATCACTTCATTCGGCAAGTTTCATGCTGTATTTTTAATTTTGCGTCTTTATGCACTTTTTCTGCAGTTATTTTAGCTGATCGTTTAAAACACAAACATAAATCGTGAGCCTTTTTTCTCTTCCAAAAGATGTTTTTCTTAAAGAATTTCAGCTACTTTGTTATATACTTGTGACTTCAATTGTTCCCAAGTTCCGTCAAATGAGATATAAATAAATGAGGTCTTAAGAGATTTACACACTTCCTTATTTTGTAACTTGGAGACATCAATGGGTTTAGACACTTTTACTCCATTGGCTCTGACCTTTTTCCTTGTACACAACTTAAGTTTGGCACAAACAAGATTGTAATCAGCGTCACAGTTTGCGCCCTGTGTAACTCTTACAGTACACATATCCTGAAGATCACGCTTGCACATGATGACATAATCAAGAATATGACCATGTTTTGATCAAGGGTGTATACAAGTTACCTTATAAATGGGTTTTTGTAGGTAGAAGGTGTTACATACTGCAAGATTGTGTTCACTGCACAGCTGCAAAAGAAGAATCCCTTACCAAGGCCATATGTTGTGGTCACTTCCAACCCGTGCATTAAAGTCTCTAAGCAACAAAATCTTATCTGCTTTTGCTATCCCTTTGATACAATTCCCTAGATCTTGATAAAACCCCATTTTGAAATCCTGCCTACTATTCAAGCTAGGAGCATATACTAAGATAAGTGACACGTAACAATCACAAGGTAATCATACCCACAGTAATACGATTTGATCACTAATTCCACAAGGTTGTTCTAACTGAGATGTGATCTTTGTCCTCATAGCAAAAACCATTCCTTCTTCCCTTTTTACTCCCTTGGTTTGCCTTTCCAGAAAAACGTGCACCTTTTCAGTAAGTTGATCTTTATTACTAAAACGGGTTTCAGATCCACATTCTATCTAGCAAATTCTCTGGCAAAAATAGCTGTTCTTCACTCTAGATTAACTGACTCGTTCATATCAAGAAGTATCCTTACATTCCAGGTAGCTAATTTCAATTTAGTTTTCTTTTTAGAATAAATCACATTGTTTTTTCTTTTGTTTCTCCTGCAGAAATGAAAAACCGTCAGCTACAGGTAACTGGGCAGCTGAAAATAGGAACAGACAAGTTTTAAGTAACCTTTTCTAGATCTCTCCCATGATCTGGGTGAGAAGCACCATCCCTTAAAAGGCCTGCTCAGTCGCAAAAAGCCCCACCAAACTAGTTCCTATTCCTCCAAACTAAGAGCGATATTAAGATAAACTTAAAGCTACCTGTGTGTAGATTTGTGGCTACGTACACATCGCCTTGTCTCTATCGCTACAGGACTTTTAAAGACGAAATATGTGTACAAAATGATCTCAATGACTATTGTTTGTATGACACATGCATCACTCTCTGAGCACCCACCGTCAGAATCCAATGACAAGCAAGTGCAAGATAACTGGTAACTGAATCAGGCGCAGGTTTTCTTGAGTTTCCTTCTCACAAAAGCACTGACTTCTTGAAAGATACTTTGATACAGATGTCAGGCCATCACTAGCCACCAAATGCTGCACAGACACATCATGGATTTGGAAATAAAAATGTAATGTAACCTATTTCATAGACATTTGTCTATACTGATGTAATATATGATGCATAGATACATATTGTACACATATATATGTACATATATATATATATATATATATATATATATACATGTACATATATATATGTACATGTATATATAGATATATATGTACATATATATACATGTACATATATATATGTACATATATATATAGATATATATGTACATATATATATATATATATACATGTACATATATATACATGTACATATATATGTACATATATATATGTACATATATATATACATGTACATATATATATACTTGTACATATATATATACATGTATATATATAGAAATGTGTGTGTGTGTGTGTGTGTGTGTGTGTGTGTGTGTGTGTGTGTGTGTGTGTGTGTGTGTGTGTGTGTGTGCATACATGTACAACTCATGCTCTCTACCGATTCAAGTTATGACAACAGGATCATTGTCAGCATCCTCAAAATGCATCGTTGGATTGCCACGAATAACAGAGACTTGCTCAGGGTGATGAAAAAAGTTTCCTGCCATGGTTATGGTGTTTGGTATGATTCCAAGTGAGGGCCACATCATGCCACCTCACATCTTAGAAGTCGGCCTAAAAGTCAACACCAAAGTGCACATGGATGTGCTAAAAAGACACTGAATCTGCTGATCTACTTCGTTTGGTCATATGTTGAGAACATCACACACATGACCTTCCACAACATCAAAGTCAGCCTGATCTTCGTCATCTGCCGAGTATTCGCTGAGCTCCTGCTGATTCTTGTGAAAAAGGCATGCTTCAGACCTGCATCTAGACATTGATTGAAGCTGAAAGCAACTTCATTAATTAGATGTCAGCTCTACTACATAATCAAGTTATCTGAATTGATTTTTTTAATAAAAGTTCCAAATTAAAGCTGTAGAGTTGTTTTCTTCGGGGTGGCAAATTTATCGTTCCACCCTGTATATATATATATATATATATATATATATATATATATATATATATATGTACATATATATATATGTACATATATATATATGTACATATATATACATGTACATATATATATACATATATATATATATATACATATATATATATATATACATATATATATGTACATATATATATATATATACATATATATATATATATATACATATATATATGTACATATATATATATATATATGTAGACATACATACCTGTATATGTAGATACATATATATATATATATATATATATATATATATATATATATATACATCCACATATATATAGAAATATATGGCTGTCTTGAAATTTACGCTTTATATAAATGTTAAGTTCAACTGTATTTCTTGCGGTTAACATTAGCCGTGCGGTTTGTTCATTGCTAATAGAGCAAGTGATTACTTTGTGGTTGGGTTTAAATCTCCCCATCAGCTGTAATCGTAACTCGTTGCATTGATGATTCCTGAAAGGATAAAAACACTAGTGTTTATAGATGTTAAACTAATTATAGTAATAATTTTATATATATATATATATATATATATATATATATATATATATATATATATAATATAAAGTTGTGTGTGTGTGTGTGTGTGTGTGTGTGTGTGTGATTTCTTCAGAGAGTCTTTATATCTTTTCTTCTGTGCTCCTCTATTACGACAGCCAGTAGAGAGTTCACCATATAGGTGAACTCTCTACTGGCCATCGCAACCATATGGTGAACTTTCTACTGGCTGTCATGACAGAGGCGCACCAAAGAAAAGATATAAAGATTCTCTGAAGAAGTCCCTCGGTGACTGCCACATTGACCACCTCCAGTGATCTGCTCTTACTGCTGAACATGTTACCTAGTGACTTACTGTCTACCGGGTTGTCGCCTCCTTTGAGATCTCCCACACAAAGAATCTGCGGGAAAAGCGCTGCAGGAAGATTTGGGAAGCCTCAGTAGCCACACCTAGCATGACTTTTGACTGCAGCTGCTGTGGCCAAACCTGCTTTTCCCGCATCGGGCTTGTCAGCCACAAGCGTGCCTGCAGTCAACGTGAAAAACCCCCTTCATAGAATCTTCATTTGCAATGAATCTTCATTTTCCAAGATATGAAGTACCTGAAATTGCCAGGTTGAATTTTATATATTTGAATATTCCGTCCTCATACATAATTATCTTATTGATTAAACGTAACATTAATTCATAATGGCTTCTTTTTCCATGTCCCCATGAAGTAGGAGCAATACATGTGTTTTATTTTATAGAAGTCTCATCAGTACCCTAATTCTCTTTTCTAGTTTATCTTTAATCTTTTTTCTTTTAAAATATGATTTAAAAATTGGAATTATTATTTTATATCTTAGTGCTTATCTTCAAACTGTTAAATATCCTTTTGTTTTAACTATTTAATATATATATATATATATATATATATATATATATATAGATATATAGATATATAGATATATATAAAGATGATATTAGTAATCTATTCCGTTAATGAAATAATTAAAATTTAGTTTCAAGCAGTGTATTACTTTTGAAGAACATCTATATAAACAACACGGTGGGTGTGACCTCTAAAAGGTGTGTAAGTGCAGAGTTTTTCAGGAATTTCAATGTGTGAGCAACCAACATACAACTGGCCATGAGAAAAGCAAGGTGATTGAAGATTAAGTCCAACAACTTTGAGGCTTTGTCCTTGAGCTTCATTTATAGACATGCCAAAACTATTTTTTTTTATAGTAAACGCTTGAACTGAAATGGCATGTCAAAAAGGAATAAGGGGAATCCAAGGAATAAACACTGTTTCATTTTTAAAATTTCATTATTATAATGGCTTCCAAAACATTACTTTTCAAAGATTTTATTGCTAACCATGTGCCATTACACAGTTTAGGTGGATCAAGATTTCTTAATAATATAATATCAAGTTATGGTATGGCATTCCTAGCGGTTATCATGAATTCTACAGGAAATTCTACTGTTGGATCTTCATTAATAGCACAATTAATGGATTGATAACTCTTGCAAATGATTATAATTGAACATATCAACAGCATCATTTCTAGGGGCCAAGATTGCTCTTTCATGAAGTCATCTAACAATGTGGAAATTTTTAGCAATATCTGAGAAATTTGGAGCAATATCTTCGTCATCAGATCAACTATATATATGATATAATCAATTATAATCTTTTGCAAGAGTTATCAATCGATTGATAGTGTTATTAATGAAGATCAGGCACTAGAATTTACCATCTGGCCACATGATAATTTGTGCAATTGACGATCTTTATCTAATGTTATTAAACCAGTGCCAATGAAAAAGAGGTGATTGGAGAAAATACTGCAGACTGATCATCAAATAAATGTGTCCTCATAATAATGTTTTCTTAACTGAAAACCAAAAATGTAGTTACCACGCAGTATTGTAGAAGTGCCGGATTTTTAGATCACATTTTAAATGGAAAGAAAGAATTCGGGATCAAATGAAATATTCAGTTCCCAAGGACAGCAAAATTTTGTTTGACAGATAAACTATTTATTGCAGACTATAACATTTTGTTAGACCTATCTCTCTTTTTTATCATTCTAAGGGTAACTTATAGTAGTATCATAATCAAATATTAATTAGGATGATTTCAGAATACAATGTAAAAAGAATAGAATAATACTTACAATATTGTAATGACTTGGCAACTGGCACTTGGCACTTCTATCTACACGGGGTGAATGAACATGAACTTTATAAAATTTATTGTTTTTGAGCAAATTCAAATTTTATTGAATTTCATTTAAAAATAATGGGCAAGAAAACTTCTGTTTATGTTTGAATGATTGCTTTTGTGTCAACCTTTATTGGTTGATTTCAGTCTCGTGATAGTTTTTGGATTGTAAACGTAGACTTTTATAGGTTTTTGGGTATGCTGACAACGAATATCACAGTTAAATTTGGGACTGATAAGTCGTTTACCAGATATGAAAACATACGATATCCGACATTAAAGCTAATGTAATATCTGGCAGCCATTTTGTTTTCATAACCCAGTAGTTAGTAATGTGCATGTGTGTAACCGAAGCAGACGACAAAGCAAATATTTTTCCACTTCCCAAAATATTAAAAAATGAGGTGTTTATTCCAAAAGTTGTTCCTAATACAGGGATGTTGGGTGTGTTTATTTCAAAAGCCGTTCTTAACATAAGTAGATTGGAGGTGTTTATTCCAAAAGCCGTTCTTAACATGTGGAGGTTGGGAGTGTTTATTCTGAAAACCGTTATTGCATGCGCGTTACTAATTCCTCAGTTGTGAAAAAAATGGCTTCCAGGGATTACATTAGCTTTTACGTTGTATAACAAATGTTTTCATATCTGGTAAACTACTTATCGGCCCCAAATTTAACTGTAATATTCGTTGTCAGCATATCCGAAATCTTATAAAAGTGAACAATGTGAACGGTGAGTTGTAGTTAGTATAAAAAATAGATACTGAAAAATTTATATTTTTGTCAAAGAGAACAATTATTTAAAAAGTGTCATTGAAATTAATATTTGTTTTCTTAATATTTAATGCTCATTTATATTTTATGAGTTAAGAAAATTTCTATTTTGTATTAAAACTAGCAGAGGGTTCCTAGCGTTGCCCGGATGTTTAGAGGTGTGTGTGCTCGGGCGGGGTGTTAATCAAAACATAAGAATAAGCGAAGTAAATATTTAAAAACTTTAAAAAAAAAAAAACACAAAAAAACTAACATAAGGCAAACGAACGATGTTAAATGTAAAAATGGGAAAAACAAAAATAGAAAACGCGAAAAAGGAGAACAGAAAAAAGAACGTTAAAACTGCTTTAAAAAATCTGAAAAATAAAAACAAAAAAAAAACATGTGAAAAATGACTTAAATAACCCCAGGGGGTACCCGGTGTTGCCCGAGCATTTTTGGGTGTGTGTAGTCAGGCGGAGGTGTGGAGGGTGTTAATGAAAACCTAAGAATAAACAAAGTAAAAAAAAGAAAAAAAAACACGAAACAGAAAAATGAACATTAAAAAATCTGAAAACACGTGAAAAATGGCTTAAATAACCCTGCTTCAATATTAAAATTTAAAAATCGAAAAAAAAAAAGACATCTCACACCACGATTCGAACCCAAAACCTTTAGATAATGAAGCCGCACTCTAAGCAACTGAGCTAAGACAATGTCGACGAAATTCTGTCACTTTTTCAAATATTTAAACTAAATCAGGTTACGACGTCGTATGACGCATGTAAAGAAGCGAACTCGTCATGAGAGGACGGTTTTTGCTACCCCCTCCCTGTAGAAAACTGCTGATTTTAGGGTGAAGGAATTAACGTTTTTGGCCAATTTTTCGATATTTGTCGGGCGAAGTTGGAACTTTAAAATGATACAGATCTGGCGAAAATCCATGAACCGTGTCGAAAGATTTTGCGAGACATACAAACATACATACATACATACATACAAACACACATACATACATACATACACACATTTTTATATAGAATAGCGGGGGGTACCTGGCATTGCCCAGGTGTTTAGAGGTGTGTGTGCTCGGGCGGTGGGGGGGGTAATCAAAACATAAGAATAAGGGAAGTATATGTTTTTAAATATTAAATATTAAATTATTAAATATTTTATATACAAAAATGTTGAAACTTAAATAAATCGAAAAAACACCAAAAAAAAAAAAACTAATGTAAGGCAAACGAACGATGTTAAATGTAAAAATCGGAAAAACAACAAAAGAAAACGCAAATGTGGTGAAAAAAGAAAACAGAAAAACGAACATTAAAACTTTTTTAAAAAATCTGAAAAATTAAAAAAACATGAAAACACACACATTCAAAAACTTTCGAATTTTGGTTTGAAATTAATATTTGTTTATTTAATCGATGAATAAAAAAGAAAATATATATAGGAATGTCTTTATCTTATTTCTTTACAGAAATGAAAAAGAGAAATTATTTATAGAAAAAGGAGAAGTTATTTAAAGTAAATGAAAAGTTATTTAGAGAAAAGAGAATTACTTAAAGAGAGAAGGTGTAATGATTAAAATAAAAAAATAACATTATTAAAGTTAGGCCAGACTAGAAAGATTTTTAATTTCAGAATCTCGAGCAATATTTATGTATTATTTGGAAAAAGATGAAAGAAGAAAAGAAACGTAGAAATCTGACATTAGTCCAAGTAAGCTTTTCTATCAAAACTGTACTTAGAACTCGGCCCCTGTCATGAAAGATTTATGTAAATTTTCTTGTCAAAAAAAATTTATCGTCTTAAAAGATCTGTAAGAAATTAAAAAGGAAAGCTTTATTTTCCAAATAAATATTTTGACTCCGCTTGCCATAAAATATGCTTCAACATTTTAAAATCATGGAGCTATTCGCATTTATTAATAAAAAGATATGATGCCAAAAATTTTTTTTTAAAATGACTTGGTGCCATTGGCTAGAATCGAAACCAAAGTATTCAGCATTCCAGCTGCGTACTCTACCGATATTGTTATCAAGAGAACTATTATAAAGTCGAAATATTAACACACTTGAAGAAACGTATTTTATGTGAGCATGCGCAGAAAGAAGATATGTTGGCCAGTTGAAGTGAACATTTTGGATTTCAATTTGTCAATATATGTCTGTACGCGACCCAATCAAAGATTTAACCCATTATAAACCACCGTCGATGTATAATTACTATTTCCTGTTAATTTCAGTGTTATGTTACCAGTAGTTTAAGAGTTTACCTGTTAAAAATTCACACACACATACGTCTACAGTTTTATTTAGATAGATAGATATATTATAAAAATAAATATACAGTCATCTTCATTATACACTATGAAAGAGAAAGAGAGATTACAGAGAGAAATGACTTGAATAAATCAGCTTGAAAACCCTCCAGAATAACTGAAAAAAAAACTTAGCCAAATAAAAGCGCCTTATTATAGCCGAAAGCTAGAAAGTATTATTGGCTAATTATAGGTGACCATTTTGCTTAAAAAATATGAACTTCATGAAAGGTAAAAATAAGATTTTTAAAAAAAAGCCAATTCTCATGGAAGTGCACTTCTAATAGAAAAGTTTCAGAAAAGTAAAAACATAGAAACCCTTAATGGAAGCAGAAAGATGGGCATGCCTATTCAGCAAATTTTAGGTTTAAACATTGGAAATTTATATATAATGGGTATTCAGAAATGCAGCAAGCTTTTTAATCAGTTTTGGGGCAAACATTTCCTTGCCAAGAGGTCAAAGATGAAAGAGTTGACATTTGCAGACTCAACCAAATTCCTCGGCCAATTTTGGGTCTAAACACTTGAAATTTTACATGTAGGTTACCTGGACATGAGTCAAACTTTTTAATATATATATATATATATATATATATATATATATATATATATATATATATATATACTTGTATGTAATGTACTGAGTTCGTGTAATCCAGTAAATTTTCATATACCAATAAGTTTTAAGCCAAAAAGAGATGACTTAAAAAGTAAGCTACAAAATTATATTTCATAATTGAGCATTAATATACTGTGTAAGCAAAATCAAGACTTCAAAAAAGGTGTTAATGGCAACAAAAAGTGTATTTCATTTTACATTACAATTGTTTCCATTTCTGCTTGACAATTTCAAACATTATATCATTTGAAAATTTTCAAAAACCAGCATTTCTTCAGACTTTATGAATAAAAACACTCTTGACAATAGAACATTGTTTGAAGCGAAAGAAAAAGAAAGAAAAATTCTCCCAACGGAAAAAGCATGTGAGAAACATTTACCCTTGGGGTAACCTCCACGTAAAGCCCATTTAAATATTAATATATCACCTAATTTTCGTATCCTTATTTAAGAACAAAGTCATAAGAAGTTTTCACAAAAAACCCTTAGCCATTTAAAAAATTTTTTATATGTCCCATTCGTTCCTAAATTAGATTTCACTATTTCTTTATTTCACATAATTAATTTTTTAAACACTTTTTTTCCAATAACTAACAATCACTTCTGCGAGGCCTGATGAAGCTGTTGGATCGTAAACATGGTCCAACATCTGAAACATATGTAGCCAAACAGCTAAAACGGTAATAAAAAAATAAAACACATATTTGCTCTGCAATAGTATTGGAGCACTCTCTTCACGTTTTTACTAATTACCAGTTTTACCATATATATATATATATATATATATATATATATATATATATATATATATATATATATATATATACATATATATATTGAATTTGAAGAGTTTTTGGTGCCTAACCATTCTATACAAGTCCTAAATATGAGGAATTTTCAGTGGTTCACTGTTCTGTACACGTTATGGACTTTATAACTTTGCAAGCAAAGAGCAAAAGATCTTTCCTGTGTTGACACGAGAAAATTAAGTGTTGGAATGCTAAAAAAATTCAATTTTTATGGACCAATTCTGGTTTCTGATTGGTTGATAACAAAACGTGAATTAATTTGATTCATCAGTTCCTATCCACAGCATTTATAAATAGAATCTCCCAACTTTCAGGGGTAATACCTCTATTATATATCAAAAACATGACAGTATCCTCTATATGTTTTATATAAGGGGAAAGTCCATTCAGTTCATGTTTAATTCTGTTCAAAAATAAATATATTCAAATATGTAAAATAAAACAAGTTATGGCATGTAAAATAAAAACAGAAGTCATCTAGATCTTAAAATTTGAGCATGTAAAAAAGGAAGCCATTTTTTAATTTTATTCAAATGTCAAAGAAAAATATGTGTGTAAAAAAAGGAAATATAAAAGAAATTGATTTTTACTTTTACCTTAAAAAGGTGGGCATGTGAAACTGAAGCCATTTTTAATTTTAATTATGCATTCCCATTCTAAAACACACACACACACACACACACACACACACATATACAAGTACACATGTAATATGTATCTATAAAAAAAGAATTTACTTTTTTGTTAAGTAAAATAAAAACAAAGCAAAAGGAGAAACTACGAAAGACTTGTCAAAATTTTGGTATATTAGAAAGAGAGTATCGTGCACAAAATAAGGGTAAAAAAGTCAATTTTAATTTATGCATGCTAAAATTAATAAAAGCATGTTAAAAATATTTGTCAAAATATTTTTAACAAATATTTTTAAAAAGTGATATTTTAAATTTTATTTTATATATTTTTTATTTTTATTTATTTATTTATTGTGTAAAAGTTTAAACATTTGTTACACATTAGTATGTTAAAAGTGTTAATACAAATAAAATGGATGCTGTTTAACGTTTTGCTCAGGACAATCTTTCCTTTCTCAATACATATCTGGGCTTGTTAAAAGTTATTTAAAGTCAAATTTTGACAAGTTTTGAAGCAAAACGTTTCAATTTTTTTTGTCGCCGGTTTTTTAAATATATTGGTGATGTATTTTGTTCTGATGCTATGTAATTTACAATAATGGATTCCTTTTTTACTTCATTTCTTATGAAGTGATATTTGATATCTTTGGTGAATTACTAAGACTATGCTGGCTTGATTATCACAATTAATTGCTACGGAAGTTTTAATTCTGGTTCTAAAAGTTTTTAGAATAGCTTTTAGGTATAGCGCTCCTTGCACAGTATGTGTAATCGCAATGAATTCTGCCCCAGATATAGAGAGAGATACAATCTGCTGCGTTTTTAGGTTTCTATGAAATAATTTGCCCATTTTTTTGATAGTCTAAAACAATATCTAGATATACTTTTTCGATCTTCCTCGTTTCTCCAATCTGAAGCTGAAAACCCCTCTAATTTTAGAGGATTTGTAGATTTTCTAAATACTAAATGCTGTTCCTTAGTTTCTCTTAAATAACGAAGGACTTGTTTAGCTCTGTTTAAATCCTTCATTGTTAGTCTTGATAATTTTTGTGATAGTTTTGTTTCTTGATAAGATATGCTAAGTTTCGTAGCAATCATTAAGTATATAAAACTTTCTATTATCGTTTGATATAGTTTATTGTCAATTATTTCAGATTCTGTGTCTGTATTTTTATTGATATCATTTTCCACTGGTGTAGAACGTTTCTTACATTCCAAACTTTAATAGGATTTTATCAATGTACCTCGATTGATTCATTTTAATAATTCCTTTTTTATGAGTAAATTGTATGCCCAGAAACCATGATATTTTACCAAGATCGGTTATTTTCAATTTTTTATTTAATATGTTTTAAACATCGTTTAACATTATATTACAATTTGATGTGATTAAAATGTCATCGATCCATAAAACTAAAATCAGTAGTTTATTGTCTTTGTTTTGGGTATACAAACAAGGGTCCACTAGGCATTGTTTGAATTGTTGTTCAATCATCTAATCATGAAATACTGTATTCCAGATTCGACCACTTTGCCTCAAACTGTACAGTGATTTGTTAACATGCTATTTCTATTTTTCATTATGAATTCATCTGGAGAGATAATATAAATTCCATAGTCTATTACGCCATTTAAATAAGCATTTTTTACATCCATTTAATGGATGCTAAGGTTATATTGCAATGCGATTTGCAATAAGATTCTGATTGTGGCTAGATTTGAAATCGGTAAAAATGTAGAAAAATATTCTATACCATAAATCTGAGAGAATCTTTTAGCAACAAATCCAGTCTTGTACTGTTCAACACCTGACGCTGTAGTTTTTTTTGTAAAGAACCATCGAGAAAAAAATTACATGTTTATTCTTTGAGAGAGGCACTACCAAATAGGTATTATTTTGTGTTAAAACATCTATTTCGCTTTTTATTGCTACTTTCCATTGCTTGTTCTGAATTAATTGATTCGTTAAAGCTTTTTGGCATATTATCCATTAACAATAGTTGACTTGATAATCTTCCAAATTGTCCACCACAAAAATATCGGTTGTTTTCTCATTCTTTTTGGGTAACGTTCTGATGAATTTTCGACTTTAAAAAGCAGCATCATCGCTATCATCATTATTAATACTCTTGGCCTCGTCAACGGCGACTTTATTGTCGTCATTTGTTTTATGAATTTGAGGAAATATTAATTCATCATTTTCATATGATGAATTTTTATCTTTAAAATTAAACGTGTCTGTGAATTTTACACATTATATGTTTTTTATTTTATTTTTCTCTGGAAAAAATACTAAGCAGGCTGGCCTGTTTTTATCGTACCCAAGGAATATACCTCAACCAGTTTTGATATTCAATTTGATTTTCTTATCTTTAAATGTGAAGCAAAGTGAACCGAATGCATGCATTCTGCTTAAATTTGGCTTTCTACTGCAGAAAGCTGCATATGGGGGTCTGGATAATCTTTCGTTAAAGGATCGGTTGCATTTATAATATAGGCAGCAGTCATTAGTGCATACTTCCAGAGATTTTTTTTTTGGGGGGGGGGGGCATTTCAAAAAGTGTCCGGCATGATCTTTCCACAGTTCCATTTTGGTGAGGTGAATTAGGGGTGAATTTTTCATATTTAATACAATGGTTAATTAATAAAAGTTCAAAGTCTATTAGTGAACTGTGTACCATTGTCAGAGCAAATACACTTTACTGCACCATAGAGGGCCAGGTCAGCTAAGTATTTTTTAGTTGCTAGTAAGGTATCAGATTTGTTCTTTAAGAAATAGACCATTATTAAACCAGAATAATTGTCTACAAAATTTAATGCATACCTGAAATTTTCTCTACCCATCGGTTCCACAGAACCATTCAAGTCACAATGCACCAGTGATAGGATTTTTGTGGCCTTCTTGTCTGGCATCTTGCATTTGTACTTTGCCATTTTTCCTTATGTACAAACACTGCAGTTTGTCAAGTTTTTTTTTTCATTCTGTCAACCACATTCGGCAACTTATCTGGAATATTGCAGTGTCCAAGAATTTTATGCCATGTCTGTAAATCATGGCAGACGGTTTTTGATGGGACTACACTGTTTAAATACACATTATCTTTAATATCAAAACAGTTCTATTCGGATACACCAGTTTTGATTTATTGGGGCTAAAGTTTATATTTGCACTTTGTTTAATGGCAGCTAATGAAAATATATTTTGTTTAAATTTTGGGATTAGAAGAGTGTTTTCCAGAATATAGAAACAAAGTTTACCTTTATTGTTCCTTAGTGAAATTTTAGCATTGCCTCTCTTCAAAACGATATCATTTACTTGACTGCTGTCGGCTAGCTCTATAAAGTGACTCTAAAGGTTAAAGTTGGGACCAAAATTTATAAAGGCTGATTTATTCGTAATTACATGTGCTGTTGTCCCACAATCGACAAGAAAGTTGTTACTGCTTGCTGAAGTGGCAAACCTACATGAAAATAAAAATGTATGTTCACTAACGGAGTTCTCCACATTTTTAAAGGAGTCCCATTTGAAATTTTTGTATCTACATTGGAAATTCTTGTAATTGGATCACCCACAATTGCAACAAATAATGTTCATCCTTTGTTTTTGAAAAAAGCAAATAATGTTCATCCTTTGTTTTTGAAAAAATCAAATAATGTTCATCCTTTGTTTTTGAAAAAAGCAAATAATGTTCATCCTTTGTTTTTGGAAAAAGCAAATAATGTTCATCCTTTGTTTTTGAAAAAATCAAATAATGTTCATCCTTTGTTTTTGAAAAAATCAAATAATGTTCATCCTTTGTTTTTGGAAAAAGCAAATAATGTTCATCCTTTGTTTTTGGAAAAAGCAAATAATGTTCATCCTTTGTTTTTGGAAAAAGCAAATAATGTTCATCCTTGTTTTTGAAAAAGTTGCAGTTTTTATTTAAGGTAAAAGTATAATTTAATCTTGATATTTTTAAGTGAGCATTTTTAAATTTCATGATACTTGTACATTCGTTTTTTTCTATGATCATTTTTTCAGTTTCCCTTGTAACTCCTAAGTGCTACCTAGATTTGACTAAAAGTCATGGTTTTTCTTTCTGAATTATCACAATGGTAAACGGCTTAAAATCACTCGGCAACCTTCTAAGGACCATGCAGATTAACAGACTGTTGCTAATTCTTTCACCAGACATTTTTAATGAATTTGCTGTTGTTTCTGCCCTTATAATATTATCTGTAATCGTTTCGGCTTCTGTACATTTTAGAGATGTCAGTTCAGTATATAAAAAGATAATTTTGGGTTTTCCTTTCGATAAATAATGCTTTCTTAATATGTTCAATGCTTTGCAGCCATCGTCTAAAACTATTTGCATTACTAGAGATAGAGTTCTGTCATCTAAGCACTGTATTAATTCCACAAAGATAGTTGCATTCTTTTCAATAAACTCAGGGTCGTTTCTGTTTTCAGGTTGTGCTTGAATTACCTTGTGTAACTTTTGGATTCGTAAATATCCTAAAAATTTTACTCGCCACAATTCAAATTTCGATTCTGATCCATCAAAGTAAAGTGTTCGCTGAGACCCTAACATCTTGAATTGGAAGTCATGTTTAATTCCAGATCGATAGTTATTCTATACAATTCCTGGAGATGAAGAATTTTCAGTGAGCAGCTGTTCTGTACAAGTTCGGGACTGTATAATTTTGCAGCCAAATATCAAAGTATCCTTCTTATGCTGATACGAAAAAATTATATACTGGAATGCTAAAAGATTTAAGTTTTATGGAGAAATTCTGGTTTCTGATTGGTTGATAGCAAAACGTGAATTAATTTGATTCGTCAGTTTCTATTGGCAGCATTAATAAATAGAATCTCCCAACTTTCAGAGGTAATACCCTATTATATATCACAAATACTATAATATATTATATATATAACACTAAAATAAGTGTGCTTTTTAATTTATATTCTGCAGACTTTACACATCTCCATTTTCTTTTATCTTTTCTTCCCCAAATCATTTTTCATTCCATATAATAAACATTCTAACATTTTTTTTGAGAAAATACATTGGTCTCTGGGTTTTTATTTAGTAATCTTCCGTTATTAAACAAAAGATGTGTAAGATGTACTATAAAAAAAATAAATACTAATAAGTAGTGCGAATAAACTGTCTTTTGGTTTTGGAATGATGACTAATGATATATCTAAATATATATTTGCAGCATTGGTACATATATATATATATATATATATATATATATATATATATATATATATATATATATATATATATATATATATATTAATCTAACCAAAAACAAATTACTTTCCACATATTATTTATCGTATATGACACTCAAGACTCTAACAGCTGAGGTTTTGTCATGTATTTTCATTTAGCTGCGATAGTCAACTTTCATTTCTTATGTCTCGTTTCTATGCTAAAACTGAGAGAGAATAGTAGTAATCATCAGGTTATCAAAGCATTTTGATTTGAATATTAACTTCTGATGTCGGTTAGTTCTTAATTCAAGTTAATATGAGTATTTTAATTTGACATTGGAATCTTCAATTAATAAAAACTAATCAATTGTATATATGTGGCATCATCATATTGACTCACCAGTTCTCGTTGATCATCCAAGTTAAGCATTTTTGAGCCTGGTCACTAACAGATGAGTAATTATTTAAGAAAAGTGAGTGCCAGATGTCATCTAATCCGGTCAGGATATGAAGTTAACTTCATATCCTAACCAGGGTAGATGACATATTTGGCATCAAATTCACATGCGGTCCCTTAAGGGACCGCATGTGAATTTGATGTTCTGTTAAAATTTCTTCTATTAGTGGAAATCGGCTGCCTGACCTGGATGAATACTATACCAGGTATTTTTTTTATGAGACGATTTGCTAGAAAAAGATATTTTTGTTTATGATTCAAATCAAGAATTCAAGTCAAGAAATTCTCAAGATTAAGCGATCATCTAGAATTTCTAGAACTTCTCTGTTGCAGCAATTGCAAACATTCACTTGTCTTGTTTAGATTAAAAGAAATGCTATGTCATCAAAGTATCAAAGGTCAAACGGATTTCTTGTATACAAGCAACCAAAATGCATTGATTCGTTAAAATGTTTTAGATAAGACTGTTTATTATTTATGTACAGATTCAGCAGGGGTGTTGACCTTCGTATGAAAATAAACAAAACCCAAGATGTTATGAGAAAAGGCATTTTATAAAAAATGACAACTCAAATGGAGGCCCTTTATGAACTGAAAATTGGTAAATGGAAAACACTGAAAAAATAAAACAAAAAACTGGCAGTGAATCTGACCATATTTGAATTGAATATCAAACTGAGGGGGAGGGAGTCTGCTTCTATTTTAAATATTCCTTAATAACATTTAAAATTTTGTGAAATTTTGTTTTTGTCCATTTTCTTTTTATAGCATTTCATAAGGAAACTGTAATAAAACAAAGGTGATATTGCATTAAAGAAATCATAGAACATATTGTATTCAGCTTAATATTTCCTCTCTTCCAATTTGTCTTTCCTATTATTTTCATGTTGGCAATGACCCTAAGCACTCCATCCGGTTGGGTAGTCTCAAATCAAAGTCATGTTTATAATGTACAAAACAATTACAATATCAGAGAGCCTCTAATAAACAATATTAAAATTTCTACCAAATTGTTATGTAAAAATATTCAAATAACCTCTTGTTAAAAATAACTAAAAATGTACGTTTTTATTACTCTCAAATTAACCATAATATTTCGAGACTCTGTGATAAATAATATATAATGCCTATATGTGATTAGAACTGCATCACATCAAGCACAATCTTGTTCAAGGTTCAAAAGATCTCTTTTCATTTGAGCTGCTCATATTTGATTAGACTATAGGAACATGTTACACTTCCCTGGAGGAGAACTAAAAGTTACTTAAGAAAAAAACAAGAAAATTCCAGATAACCAAATGAATTCCCCAAAGATTTTACACTCTGAATTGTAAATTTTCTTTCTTTGTTTTTCGTTAAAATAAATAAAATATTTACTAAAGGTTCTGAATTTTTGATATAGAATGTTCTTTTTCTCTTTCTACTTGTCAGAGATTAGTCAGAATGATACAGTAACTTTGATAGAACTCGAACCCAGCACACCAAGCTCACAGTTCACACCAATAAACATTAGACCACATAGCTTTTTTATTATTTTATTTATTTATTTTTTTACATAGGAGTTACCACTTATCAAGGCCACGAGGCCACGTGAGGATAAGGTTTAAGGAGTGCACAGTAGTCAATGGGATAATATCATAGTAATAGTTAGTAGTGGAAATTTGATAAATTGGTTACTTAATCACGTGCTTGATCAGAGGAGCGAGAATCAGAGAGAACTTGGTTATTTGCGGTTTTTGATGTGTTGCTATTGATGGTAGTGTTGTTTGTACGAATGATCTTAGGATGTGATTTAGAAGATCATTGATGTAGATCAGAAAGAGAGTTGGGCCTAGAATGGACCCCTGAGGTACTCCAGCATTAATACTGTGAGCTTCTGATCTCTGCCCATCAACCACTACGCTTATGAACCTATCAGAGAGAAATGATTTAATAATAGAGAAGACATTTCCAGCTATACCATAGCTGGAGATTTTGTGAAGTAGACCTTTATGATATATTCTATCGAAGGCCTTTGAGATGTCAAGAGTAATTGCCCGAGAAAGGAAGCCTTTATCAGAGATTTACTAATCCTATGAGATATCACTCTGTTGTAGATCCAGGAGAACAGAAACCATATTGCATGCCACTAAGAAGATTATTTTTGTTGAGATGGTTGATTACTTCTGTATTTAACACAGATTTCAGCAACTTACTCATGACACACAGAAAACTTATTGGTCTGTATTGAGAGAGAGATCACCTAAATTCTTAAACACAGGGCATACTGATGAGGTTTTGCAGGATGTTGGGAAGCAATTCTTCTTAAGACAACGCTTGAACAGCTTTGTAAGTATAGGAGCTAGTTCTGGTTGAAGCTTTTTCAGCACAATAATTGAAATGCCATCAGGGCTAGTTGCTTTATTGGAGTCAAGGTTTTTAATTAGCTTGACAACATCATGCACAGATATTTGTATGTCGCATAGCATGTTTTCTGATACAAGAGGAAATACGAAGAGTTGACAGCCTTTGTCGAATTTTATTTAAAAACTATACATTAGTATCTATGGAGAATACCCAGGTTATATCTGGTCATCTTGAATTCATGAGAAAATCTGACTAATCCAGCAGGACTGAAGTATCATTTTGTTAAGATTAGCTGGATTTTATTCTAAATCTAGAATGACCAGATTGATGAAATCCGGTTATTCCCATCAGATAAATTACCGTATTTAAATAAAATCATTTATGTCAACTTTTGTAAAACTTACAATCGAATATTTTTCATACACACACAACAAAAAAAGGAGAAAATATTTGACAATATGATATAGAACATTTTTCTTTATCAAATAATTGTATACATTCTTTAAATATGATAACTAAAGAGAAAAAGATTGTTATTAATTTGTAGAAAATATTACAAAATGAATGTGATTAAATCATTGAGAACATGACAAAAAGAAATAAATGCATGTGATATAAAAGAGGTAGGAAGAAGGCAAAGAAAATGAATGACGATGTTTTTTTACTTTTACATATCTCTCTCTCTCTCTCTCTCTCTCGCTCTGTGTGTGTGTGTGTATATATATATATATATATATATATATATATATATATATATATATATATAGTCAAATTGTCTGTACATATGTGTTACTGTATCACAGTTAAACAGTTGATCTTAGAAGTAAACCACTCACAGATTTGGAATCAACACATTTAATCCATTGTCATTACTGATGTCAGAAGTTTTTTTGATTTTTCTTAATAAGGCCCAAAGGCCACTCAAGGATAAGGGTTAATAGATGTAATGTGGTAGTGTAGTATTCGTTAATGGTGTAAGTTGGGTACAATTTTATTATTTAAGGGGACAGTTTAACAAAAACTTGTTTACATTAGACTTGGAGGCTACCATACTGTAGTCTGCCAGGAATCAGACCAATGGAAGCGTGTTCCACAGGCGGATAGTTCTAGGAAAGAAGCTGTGTTCGTGGAATTTGCATTTAGATTTAGGCACAGATAGAGAGTGGGGGAAACTGTTAATAGTCGTTGTAGCTAGTCGAGTGTTTTTTGTGAAAGTTTGGCAAGGAGGGTACCATAGATTGGAGTTCAGACGAGCAAGTACTTGCCATGAAAATAGCAATAGTGCAGAAACAGGCTCGTGACAACCCTTCTGCAGGAATCACTTTTTCCACTGCTTCCAACGTAATAGATGTATGGAAACTAAAGCCGCTTTCAGGACTGCCAGCAACCATTGTAAGAAAGTAATAAAGAACGCAAGAGAGTTGTATGCTCACTCCGTCAAGTCCAAAGTAGCTGAGCAGTGGCTTGGTTCCCACCAGTTTTGGCAAATTGCAAACAGAATCCTGAACAGAAGCGTGTGTTCTATCCCAACTATCATCAATGGACCTGAGTTAATCTCGTCAGCATCAGACAAAGCCAAACTCTTTGCCAAGAACTTTGCAGCCAATTCTACCCTTTGCAACCAAGGCCACCAACCCCCAATATTTCCTCCTGTATCAGAAAACACACTATGTGATATACAAATATCTGTATGTGATGTTGCAAAGCTAATCAAAAACCTTGATTCCAGTAAAGCAACCGGCCCTAACGGTATTTCAATTATAGAACTCAAAAAACTTCAACCAGAACTAGCACCCATACTTACAAAACTGTTTAAACGTTGTCTTAAGAAGAATTGCTTCCCATCACCCTGGAAAATCTCATCAGTATGCCCTGTATTAAAGAATTCAGGTGATCGTTCATCCCCCTCTCAGTACAGGCCAATAAGTCTCCTGTGCGTCATGAGTAAGTTGCTGGAATCTGTGTTAAATAGAGAAGTAATCAACCATCTCAGCAAAAATAACCTTCTTAGTGACACACAATATGGTTTCCGTTCTGCTAGATCTACAGCAGATGTGCTTACAGTTATATCTCATAGGATTAGTGAATCTCTCGACAGATGCAACCTTTCTAGGGCAATTGCTCTTGACATATCAAAGGCCTTCGTTAGGGTATGGCATAAAGGTTTACTTCACAAGATCTCCAGCTATGGTATAGCTGGAAATGTCTTCTCAATTATTAAATCATTTCTCTCTGATAGGTTCATAAGAGTAGTAGTTGATGGGCAAAAATCAGAAGCTCACAGTATAAATGCTGGAGTCCCTCAGGGGTCCATCCTGGGCCCAACTCTTTTCCTGATCTACATTAATGATCTTCCAAATCACATCCTTACATCATTCGTAGACATTTTTGCTGACGACACTACCATCTATGGTAGCACATCTAAGACAGTAAACGACCAAGTTCTCTCCGATTCTCTCTCCTCTGATCTTGATCACGTTGTACAATGGGGAAAGGAGTGGCTGGTTACTTTTCATGCATCTAAAACCAAGCTTCTATCTTTACATCATCAATGTTCTGATCCCCATCTGGCATCAATTGACCTTGACTTGACCTTTACTCCTGATCTTAAATGGAATACGTACATCAAATCTGTTGCCAAGGCTGCTGGAAAAATGGTCGGATCCTTCTATCGATCCAGTAGATATCTCACTGCTGATGCAATTCTCTATCTATATAAGAGCCAGATACGTCCAAGGATGGAATACTGTTGCCACATATGGGCAGGAGCTGCTAGAAAAGACTTGTTCTGCCTTGATAGGGTTCAAAATAGATTTCGTGGCCTGGTGGGAGATGTCCTTTTCTCTTTGCTGCAACCTCTATCTCACAGAGGAGATGTTGCGAGTTTGTCTCTGCTTTATCGTTATTTTCATGGAAAGTGTTCGACTGAGCTTCAATCTATGGTCCTCCCTCGCCAAACTTTCACAAGAAACACTAGACTAGCTGAAAACATTATCAATAATTTTCCCCACTCTTTATCTGTGCCTAAACCTAAACATAGATTCCATGATCAAAGCTCCTTTCTTAGAACTGCACGCCTGTGGAATTGTCTTCCGTTTTCCTGCTTTCCAGCTGTCTATAATATGGTTGTCTTCAAGTCCAACGTGAACAAGTTTCTGATGAGCCGTTCAACTTAAGTTAACAAATTTACCGAACTTCCATTACTATCGATTACTATATTGTCCTTTTGACTACTGTACACTCTTAACCCTTATCCTTGAGTTGCCTATCGGCCTTGATAAGTGGTGACTCCTATGTAAAAAAAAAAAAAAAAGAGAAAAAAGTGCATCACTTACTAAGCTTTGAAGCCAATTTAGAACTATAGTGAGGCACGATAGGGCGCACCAAGCAGCTCCTGGCCAGATGTGGCCACAGTACTCCATTTTAGCACATACTTGGCTCTTATGCAGATAGAGGATTGCATCAGCAGTGTGATACCTACTGGAGAAGTAGAATGATCCAATCATTTTTCCGGCGATCTTGGCAACAGATTTGGTGTATTTGTTCCATTTCAAATCAGGAGTGAAGGTCAGTTCCAAAAGCTTGTTAAGACATGGAGTTTCCCTAAAAAGAGAGCCATTCATTTCAGTTATGACGAAAAAAGAGAAGCTTGGTTTTAGATGCATTCAAATTAACCAGCCACCTTTTTCCCCATTGCATCACATTCTCAAGATCAGAAGAAAGAGAATAAGAAAGATCTTGGTCATTGCTGGCCTTTGAAGTGTTGCCATAGATCGTGGTGTCGTCTGCATGAATGTCTACAAATGACCTAAGATTATGATTTGAGAGATCATTGATGAAGATCAAGAAGAGATTTGGGCCCAGGATGGAACCCTGAGGGATGCCAACATTAATACTATGAGCTTCTGATTTTTGCCTATCGATTATTACTCTTATAAACCTATTAGAAAGAACGGATTTCATAATTGAGAAGACATTTCCAGCTATTCTGTATCTGGTAATCTTGTGAATACACATTTATGCCATACTCTATCAAAAGCCTTTGATATGTCAAGAGCTATTGATCCAAAAACAAAGCCTTCGTTAAGAAATTCACTAATCCTCTGTTATATTACAGCACCAGCACATCAAATGTAGATCTAGCAGAATGGAAACCATATTGCATCTTGCTGAGTAGGCTATTTTTGCACAGGTTGACCATTACAGATTCCAGCAACTTGACACACAAGAGACTGATTGATCTGTATAGATAAGCAAATGACCGATTTCCAGAATTTTAAAATATAGGGCAAACTGATGAAGTTTTCCAGTTTGTTGAGAAGTATTCCTCTTTAAGGTAATGTTTAAACAGCTTTGTAAGTATGGGAGCTAGATCCAACTGAAGCTTTTTAAGCACTGGAATCAAGATTTTTGATAAGCTTGGCAACATCGTGCTCAAATATTTATATGTCACATAGTACTTTTACATTCACAGGAGGAAATACAAGGGGGTAGATGGCTATGGTCACAAAGGGTAGAATTTGTTGCAAAGTCTTTGGTAAAGAGTTTGTCTTTGTCAGATGCTAATGAGATTACCTCAGGTTCATTGATAATGGTTGATATAGAGGACCCACTTCTGTTCAGGACATGTTATTTGCTAAAACTTGAGAACCAAGCGAGAAATAAATGTTCTGACATTTTTATCATTATCTTTCCAGTTGGAGATTTTCTATTATTAGTCAATATAATAACATACTTATAATAATCTCAACTTTTTACGTGAGAAAAATAAACATTAAGAAAATCAATTTGATTTTGTTTAGTCAAATTGGGGTACATATTTGACATTTTTTTTTTTAATTAAAAATTAAAATATTTATTATAGACAATGAACCTATTTTAGACCTATATTTAAATTTTGTATGCCTCCATTGAACTCATAACCTGTTTAGGTTTAAAAGAAATATTTTTGTCTGATCAGTGGCCATGTAGATAAGCATTCAATATTTCTAATATTTATGTCAATTCTTTTTAAGGATTCGAATCTTGTACAAGACAATTGTTTTTTTTTTGTTTGTTTTTGTTTGGATTTTATTTCCTAGTCAATATCAATTATCATCAAAAACATGAATATTATTTTTTTTAATTTAAAGTAAATAAAAACAAATGATTTATTAATTTAAACTAAATAAAAACAAATGATTTATTAATTTAAACTAAATAAAAACAAATGATTTTTTAATTGAAACTAAATAAAAACAAATGATTTTTTAATTTAAACTAAATAAAAACAAATGATTTTTTAATTGAAACTAAATAAAAACAAATGATTTATTAATTGAAACTAAATAAAAACAAATGATTTTTTAATTTAAACTAAATAAAAACAAATGATTTTTTAATTTAAACTAAATAAAAACAAATGATTTATTAATTTAAACTAAATAAAAACAAATGATTTATTAATTTAAACTAAATAAAAACAAATGATTTTTTAATTGAAACTAAATAAAAACAAATGATTTATTAATTGAAACTAAATAAAAACAAATGATTTATTAATTGAAACTAAATAAAAACAAATGATTGTTTAATTGAAACTAAATAAAAACAAATGATTTATTAATTGAAACTAAATAAAAACAAATGATTTATTAATTGAAACTAAATAAAAACAAATGATTTTTTGATTTAAACTAAATAAAAACAAATGATTTATTAATTGAAATAGCACAAAGAAAGGTTTGAGAAACTTGTTGATAAGTTCTTCATCTAGTATACATATCATAGTTATACTTTGATAGTTTTACTCCTTTATTTTTATTATTCGAAACTCTTAGCTTGTAAGCATAGTGTGTTTAAATTGGTTTTTATTTTCTGTTCCTTATTAATATAAGAAATGTGCAAGTTTTTCAAAGACGGAATTGAATTAATTTTGAATTAAACTCCTCACTTATACTGAATAATTCTCGCTCATCCCAAAATATACTTTATTTTAAGATTACCTAAAAAAATCTGACTTTATTCATAAGAACGTATTTGTCTGATGAAAAGGAGGTCTGATTTCCCACATCCAAAACTAGTTCAAATAGATGTCAGACCACCATAATTCGATGACAGTGATTTTTAATTTCAGAAAAGATATTTTCCTACCAAAAAAGCAACATGATAAATATAATTATAGGTACTGACTGTAGTCTGATAAACATTTCTTTGGCATTCATAGTTAATTATAAGGAAGGAATCTCTTTCTCTCTCTCTCTCTCTCTCTCTCTCTCTCTCACTCTCTCTCTCTCTCTCTCTCTCTCTCTCTGTTTCTCTCTTGTTAATTCATCTCATTTCCTTCTTGCACAATAATGATTGTTATTAATCACAACAAGGTTTCTATTGTTCACACGGATCAATGGCTGCAGACAAAGATTCCATTGTTCAAAGTGTGGATTTACAGGTAACAGCGTTTTTGATGACCTCAAAGACGAATCCAGTTCCATTCCAACCAACAACTCAACCAGCAAAGACACGTTTATTGTCACTAAATATTCTAAACAAAAATTTTAGGGAATGTGTACTTCTCGCACATACTTATATATTTTTATTATTTTTTTTTTCATTTTTATTTATTTTTACTTTTTTTTTTACTCATTCTTAACTCGATTCCGATTTACTGATTTGTATTCATATCCTTCATTATTTATCGTTGATGCCAGCAATATACTAATAATATACTGTTATTTAGTATAAATTTTAATTTAGTATTCCTCAGGTTTTTTTCATTTTCCTCCTCTATTTTTTCATTTTCCTCCTCTATTTTTTCATTTTCCTCCTCTATAGTTTCCTTTTCCTCCTCTATAGTTTCCTTTTCCTCCTCTATTTTTTCATTTTCCTCCTCTATAGTTTCCTTTTCCTCCTCTATAGTTTCCTTTTCCTCCTCTATTTTTTCATTTTCCTCCTCTATAGTTTCCTTTTCCTCCTCTATCCAACTTCACCTAATCTATGAGAGGAAATACTTCTGAAACTTTATAAACTGTAAATCTCTTTGTGTTGGTTGTTTGAGAATTGATCTATTATGTAATTCTTTTTTGTAATTTTGTAATTGTAATTCATTTTTACCAAAAAATAATCTGTAATTAGCCAAATGTCATTATGCTTACCATTCGATTATGGATAATATATATATATATATATATATATATATATAGTCTTGGAAGATTTTTAACCTTAAAACTATATTAAAAAGCTTATTTAATTTTTATATTTTTTATCATTCGTTGGAAAACTATTTAGTCAGAAAATCATTTAATCACCTGCATATATATTATATATATATATATATATATATATATATATATATATATATATATATATATATATATATATATATATATATATAACATCCTAAATTATTCTCTAATTGCTTTGATACACTCTTTATACAAATTTTTTGTGAGGTAAATTATATTTATCTCTCTTTAGCCTATAAACTTAATGATTTGCTGTATAAACATTGGGTCTTGATTAAATGTTTAAATGTTCTGCTTGATTCTAATACATGCCCTGATGAAGAGACTTTATTTCAAGAAAATTTGGATCATCTCAGAAACAATCGTACAAAGATTAATTGTTTATGTTGAATACTTGGAGTCAAAATGAATGAGTTTCCCATAAATTATATTACATCATACCATATGTGTGTGTGTGTGTGTGTGTAATAGTTATCCACGGATACATGTTTCACCGTATCTACTGCTCATCAATACGGTTGACTATATATACATAACGTTTGGTACATATATGTTTATATATTTTTATGAATAGGATTATATTTTAAATAGATTAAGCAATCAAAATTTAAGAATGCTGTATTCTTAAGCGTAAAGTGTTCAAAAGTGGGCTACATTTAATTTAATTTAGTTTTAAAAAAGGGAGTTAAAAAAAATGAAAATGAGAATGAAAGCCCTTGGTAAAAGTCAGATATATCCAACTTTTGTTAAATTTTAACAAAAAATAGTAGTTAATGTAAACATATTAAAGGTATTTTTCTCTTCCAATTTTTCGGATTTTAATCATGTCAAATCACACTTTATTTCCTTTTGATGGATTGATTGTTGCTATTTCTTCTGATGAGTTATGGGCAAAATAGATTCACTGCATGATATAATAATTAAGTGATTGATTTTGTGCTACGAAACAGATACTGTCAAGAATTGTAAATGTCAACTGGATTAAAGGAATAAATTGTAAGATGGTCAATATCGTGAATTTTGGAATAAAGACTTTTGTCATTCATTCATTCATTATATATATATATATATATATATATATATACACACACACATATACATACATATACACATATACATATATACATACACACATATACATATATATATACACATAGATATATACATACACACACACATATATATATACATATATACATACACACATATATATATACACACACATATACATATATACAATTATAATTTGTTTTATTTTAATTATTTATTTTATTATTTATTTTATTTTTTTAATTTATTTCGTACATTTAAGCACATATACATATATACATGTGGAGATATGATCAAGATGCAGTTTTGATCTTTTATGGGACCGAAAGTGACTCTTTAGACCAACTTTGCTCTTACACAGTTTGTTGCAGAGGCCACACTTATGCTGAGATTGAGGGACGCCAACTGGTACTGCTTCACTATGGACATTCATATGATGTTTCAGACCTCTACTTGACTTGCAGACCATAGAGCAAATAGAACTTCTGTGCTCTGCAGTGTTTTCCCCGTCAAACAAAGACTGATTTCCATGTGATCTCTTGTGGCTAGCTAGACCAGCTCCAGAAAATCATTTTACAGCATAAATCACAGATGTGGTTCAGAACAAAAGCCTCTCACAGATCTGACAGATTGTTCTTCCCGATATCATGCTTAATTTTTGCATGATCATATTTTTTCTTCTCCAAGCTATCACAGCCATGATAAACCATGAAGTACCGCTTTTGATGATCAATATAAGCACTCTCCCAGCTAGACACATCAATACCAAGAGCTTTTAGATTATCCTTGATGTTGTCAAAGCGTTATACATACATACATATACATATACATATATATATATATATATATATATATATATATATATATATGTTTCATAATGTTTTTAGGGATACAAGATTTAAATATTGCAATTAGGAAGGGAAGACTTTTATGATTCATAATTAAAAGTAATTTGTATTTTTTTTTTTTTTTTTTTTTTTTTTTTACACAGTGATCACCACTTATCAAGGCCCGGAAGCCACTCAGGGATAAGGGTTATTGTAAGTACATCACGTTAGTGAGGAGATTTTATGAAGTGTTTAATTAGGGGGGCGGCTCATTAGGAATTTGTTAACATTAGACTTGAAGACATCCAAGTTGTAGTCCGGAGGGAAGCAGGCAGACGGAACAGAGTTCCACAGGCGTGCAGTTCTAAAAAAGAAGCTTTGCTCATGAAATCCGCGTTTTGATTTAGGCACAGATATAGAGTGGGGGAAATTTTTCACAGTGGATTCAGCTAGACGGGTGTTTTTTGTGAAAGATTGGCGAGGGGGGACCAGGGATTGGAGTTCAGACGAGCACCTGCCATGAAAATAACGATAAAACAAGGATAGGCTCGCAACGTCTCTTCTGTGGGAGAGGGGTTGCAGGGTAGAGAAAAGGGCATCCCCCACTAAACCACGAAGTCTATTTTGTACTCTGTCAAGGCATGATAGGCTGTTTTTGGCAGCTCCTGCCCAGATATGGCAACAGTATTCCATCCTTGGCCGTACTTGGCTTTTATATAGATAGAGAATTGCATCAGTAGTGAGATATCTTCTGGAGCGGTAGAAGGATCCCACCATCTTTCCTGCGACCTTGGCAACAGACTTGATGTACGTGTTCCATTTCAGATCAGGAGTAAAGGTCAAACCCAGAAGCTTGTCAAAACACGGGGCCTCACCCAGACGAGAGCCATCCATCACAATTGATGCCAGCTGGGGATCAGAGCGTTGATGATATTGTATATATATATATATATATATAAATATATATATACTTTAATATATTCCTTTAATCTTCTCTCTAAAAAAGGGGGGGAGGGGAAACAGGAGAGGAAAGAAAGAGAACTGGGGAGCGAGCTGACCGGTTTCGACCCTCGCTTCTCAAAGCTGTATCAAGGGAATTTTTAAAACAAAGAATGAAAAAGCAATTAAAATTGCGTTTTATTCAATTTACAGGGAGAAAAAAAAAAGTGGGAAAACGATTAAAATAAAACAGCGTTATGGATTATGGAGCTAAAGATTAATCACGTTCAAACCCAGGAGGCATTCCCTTTGCTTGCAAAAAGAAGGTTTTCTAAGTCGAACGTGAATAGTCTCCAAGATCTTAAGGTGATATAGTAAATGAGCATGACTAAGAACAGAAAAAGAGTCTGTGCTAAAGTTCGCTGCACAAGACGGGTTTTAAGTAAATGATCAGTAATTGAGGACCTGTATGTGTTAGTAACAACGTCCGTTGCCCGGTAGGTTCCATTCCTAATTTTACTGGGTATATATACATATATATATATATATATATATATATATATATAAAACATTGTCTATATATATATATATATATATATATATATATATATATATATATATATATATATATATATATAACATTGTCTATATATATATATACACACATTTACTGGGTATATATATATATATATATATATATATATATATATATATATATATATATGTATATATATATATAGCATTGTCTATATATATACACACACACACACATATATATATATATATATATAGACAATGTTAATTGTAATTTCACATACCCATTTTAGCAGCAGCCAAATAGTGTAACAGTTAAAAGTGCAGCAGCCAAATAGTGTAACAGGTAAAAGTGCTGACTGTCACATAAACTGCCAAGTTTCAATCCTGGCTTGAAGTAGTTCCTAGTCTATCTGCACTGATGAGCTGTGATACAGCAAAAGAGTCTCCGTGGATGACTTTATCTATATAATTACAGAAATGAACTAGCCACAAGTGAAACATTTGATCATCAACTGGTGATTCTAAATTAACAAAATCCATTTCCTTATTTACATTCAATAAATTTTCTTCTCAGGTATTGAAATTTGTTTGAAGTATAATTTAAAAAAATAAAGTTATTGCACTTTGTAAAGGGATCGAACTCACTGCTTTAAAATTTTGTGTTATATTCATCCTCCTCTTTCACCCTTTACTTTATTCTCACCACTTCTCGTCCATCTGCCCTTTATTATCATCTGTTACATTGTGTTCAGTAGTGATTAGACGAGCAGAAAAATGCCTAGACATTCATGTACACATCATTGTGAATACTGATTCTCTTACTCAGCACATATTGCTTCACTTTGTTACGTAAAAAGGTAAAAAATATATTACTTTAGTATTTTGCATCTTAACCGTTAGTAAACTTATATTGTCATAGTTGGGCTGATGCATCTGCTACTAGTCTCTCATTTCTAGACAAGGTTTAAAAGAGAGTCGCCAACCTGATAGGTCCTGAACTATCATCCAAGCTTCAGCCTCTGTCCCATCGACGAAATTTTGCATCCCTCTGCCTGTTCTACAAGTATTTTAATGGTGAATGCTCCGACAAACCCAACAAGCAGCTAAATCCCACCCCTACACAGTAGAGATCCTTAGATGTAAGAGAGCTTTCTATTCCAGTAGTTTCTTCCCCAGAACTGTTAGACTTTGGAATTCCCTTCCAGGTCCCTGCTTCCCCAACTGTACTGACGTGCATAAGTTCAAGTGTAATGTGAACCGACATCTTACTGTCCAACTCCCAACATAGTACCCCTGTAGCTTAGGTCCCTGATGTACTTTGTTTGGGGTGAAAATGTAATAAAAAAAAAATAATTAAAAGAAAACATCATGCTTATCCTATAATTCCCCTATAATTTCAGATATATCGATCTGGACTAACTTTTTGAATTTATTCTCACAGAATGTTTTTAAAAACGAACTGCTTTTGCTTGCTTCTAAAGAACTGAGAACTGAGTTTTTTTGTTTTTTTTTCATTAAGAAAATTCTTTACAGACAAGAATAAATGGTAACTTTGAAGGATAATGTCTGGCAAACATGGCAGATGAGTGAAAAAAATTCTCAAAATGCAATAACATTTGTAGTAGAGCAAAGAGAGTATGAAAAAAGTAAAGAACCGGAGTTCCTTATCTTGATAAAATACAAGACTCTTAACCGATTCCAGATGTTTTTTAAAGGGGTGGGGGCAGTGCTGCCTTTAGTTGGTTTAATTAATGTAAGGTTCATTCAAATCTGTAGCTTTCTTTGGAAAAAAAAGAGATTATTATAATGGAATTCTTTCTTATTCTCAGCATATACATGCTATGATTTTGAATGAAGACAAAATTTGAAAGAAGATTAAGATGCTAGGTCATTTCATTTGCCTAGCAATCTGTTGCATTCAACATTGGTATGAAAGAATCATTACAGGAAAAAATTGTCTTTTAAAACAAGATATATGTGACATGCCAAAGTAACAATTTCAAAACAAATATCATTTGGAAAAGGTATATACAGGGTTGTGGAGTTGGAGTGAGTTTGAGGATGAAGTCAGACTTGTAAGAATACAAGGAATCAGAATTTTTAATACCCAAAGAATAAATAGAAAGTCTGAATATTGAAATAAAGAGTCTTGGGAATAAAGTCAAATTTTTTAGAATCCTAGGAACTAGAAGCAGAGTTAGGCCTGAGAACTTCCGACTCCACAAACCTGAAGATGTAACAATGTCTTTGATGTTGTTTTTTGTTGTATTGTTTAGACTATTGTTCTCATCTTCATTATTAATCTCACAACATTCTGGTTGATCTAACTTCCAACCTTCTTCAGGTATATCTTCACAATAGTTCGTATTCGTGTATGGTAGAAAAATGTTTTTGTTCTCTTTTCCTTCTCAACAAACCATAGTCACAAGAATTTAAAATATGTGTGTGTTCATGAAATGGAAAGAATGTCGTTTCCATTTTCATATTAAATCACCTACATACCGATTTCATATAATGTTTATGAATTTTTGGAGATCAGGATTGAAAATATCTATTTGCATTGTTTAGAATACTGTTATAAGCTTGGTTGAACATTAGTTGAGACAACGCAAAATACAAATTATTAATCATTAGCTGACAAAACTCAGAAACTTTTTCTATTGATATCATTTATTCATTTTTTAATTCTTCTTATCATAAATCTTTTATTACCAGAAGAATTGAAAAATTAAATAAGTACGCAAATTTTGTCAATTTTGTTTAATCGCATAATTTTTGAATGAGAAGATGATAGCTACATATATGCATACATATACATATCTTCTTTACACGATAAAATACTGTGTTATATTCTCAAACTTTTTAATCTTAAAAATATCAATATTTTATTCTATTTTTTGTAGAATACTGATCTATGTTCTGAGGAACAAAACATGTATTTTGATTCAATCTGTTTAAAAAAATATTTAATCCAAATCGGAAGATTTTTAAAATCGAGGCATTTTTCAATTATATAAATAGCAATAGCAGCAGGGAGTACAAATAAAATTGCTTAGCATTACAAAATATATTGCAACCTAAACAGCTCAGTTGACATGCTTAAAAGGTTTTGTTTTCAATCACAGATCATGACATCCAATTTTCTTTTTTTTTTCTTTTATATTGGAAATTTGTTATTTATTATTAATACATTGTTTTTATAGCACAGTACTAAATCCAATGCATTTAAGTTGCTTCAATTGGTTGAAAAACAATAAAAACAACTAGTTTTCTTGATTTAGTGATGGAATGATAATTAAATGTAAATTTTAAAATTTTATCCATACAATAAAATTTTATTCATACAATAAAATTTTATCCATACAATAAAATTTTATACATACAATAAAATTTTATACATACAATAAAATTTTATCCATACAATAAATTTTATTCATACAATGAAATTTTATCCATACAATAAAATTTTATCCATACAATAAAATTTTATCCATACAATAAAATTTTATCCATACAATAAAATTTTATACATTCAATAAAATTTTATCCATACAATGAAATTTTATCCATACAATAAAATTTTATACATACAATAAAATTTTATACATACAATAAAATTTTATCCATACAATAAATTTTTATCCATACAATAAAATTTTATCCATACAATAAAATTTTATCCATACAATAAAATTTTATACATACAATAAATTTTTATACATACAATACATTTTATACATACAATAAAATTTTATCCATACAATAAAATTTTATACATACAATAAATTTTTATCCATACAATAAAATTTTATACATACAATAAATTTTTATCCATACAATAAAATTTTATCCATACAATAAATTTTTATCCATACAATAAAATTTTATCCATACAATAAAATTTTATCCATACAATAAAATTTTATACATACAATAAATTTTTATACATACAATACATTTTATACATACAATAAAATTTTATCCATACAATAAAATTTTATACATACAATAAAATTTTATCCATACAATAAAATTTTATACATACAATAAATTTTTATCCATACAATAAAATTTTATCCATACAATAAATTTTTATCCATACAATAAAATTTTATCCATACAATAAAATTTTATCCATACAATAAAATTTTATACATACAATACATTTTATACATACAATAAAATTTTATCCATACAATAAAATTTTATACATACAATAAATTTTATCCATACAATAAAATTTTATCTATACAATAAAATTTTATACATACAATAAATTTTATAGATACAATAAAATTTTATACATACAATAAAATTTTATACATACAATAAAATTTTATACATACAATAAAATTTTATACATACAATAAAATTTTATCCATACAATAAAATTTTATACATACAATAAAATTTTATACATACAATAAATTTTATACATACAATAAAATTTTATACATACAATAAATTTTTATCCATACAATAAAATTTTATCCATACAATAAAATTTTATCCATACAACAAAATTTTATACATACAATAAAATTTTATCCATACAATAAAATTTTATACATACAATAAAATTTTATACATACATTAAAATTTTATACATACAATAAAATTTTATACATACAATAAAATTTTATCCATACAATAAAATTTTATGCATTATTATGACCCCTTAAAATTTATTGTTTTGGGATCAAATCAAGCTATTAAGTTAGATCAATGTCCATGGAACCTATATCTAAAATTTCAAGTGTTTAGACCCAAAATTGCCGAAGGAGTTTGAAGAGTTCTCAAAGGTCAAATCGTTCAACTTTGACTCCTTAACAGCCAAATTCCTGGCCAAAACCCGATAACAAAGATTTTCTCAAATCTCAGTACCCTGTATATCAAATTTCGAGTCTGTAGACTGAAAATTGACAGAGTTATTGTGTCAGGAAAAGTACACACACACACACACACTTTCACTTTTACAGATAGATAGACAGATAGATAGATAGATAGATATATTAGTAGATTGAAAAAGTTTTTAAAAAAACAAAAAAAAAACAGACTTGTGCGCCACCACCTAGAATTGAAACCAAAACATTCAACTCATGATTTATTTTTGTCTCTGTCGTCAATGACTGGGCTATGAAGACATTTATAATGCAAGGCTAAAAATTAAAACATGAACTAATAGCTACTATGTTATGCATTCATAATGCTGGCGTTCGACCTTCATCTGGCAAATTTCTTTTTTTTTAATTTTCACACTTTTGCGCCGATTTTTCCCCGGGTAAAACCCAAATATAAAGTTTCGCATGGATTCAAATACCTTATATATGAAGTTTCCTGTCTGTAGACCAAAAACTCTAGGAACAGTTTGGTAGGCAAAATTTGTTAAACAAAAATATATGTGTACACATAAATACATATGGAAACAATTGTGTTTACTATAAACTTCTTACGCAAATGTTATGCAAGTATCAATCATGTAGACTATCTGCATGAATATAATTACACATAATAGTTAACTAAAGATGATTATGCCATAAGAAAACCGAAGAAACTAATAGGGAATTAATTAAAACGAATGTTTAAAAGAATATGCAAATAGGCTAGATCTTTTGCTAGTGAATGCAATTCCACAACCTATATATAAGAAAATTGTATTTTCTTTTTAAATAAATAAAAAAGAGGGTTTTTAATATGAATATCAATACACACAAAAGAAAAACGAATTTATAATTATATTATTAATAATAATAATATTATTAATAATAATATTATTATTATTAATAACAATAATAATATTAATAATATTAATAATAATAATAATTCTGATTTCGTTTATCAACGTCTCTCTGGAAAGGGATGGGATTCATTTCCAGAGGATTTCCCTTAATCCCAGCTTCAAACCAGGAGCTTCAAAGATCAAGGGTTTTCCTAAGGATGTTGGTGGTACTTATAATTCAATTTAATTGTCCTTCCAGATGACTTGATACTACTCTTAGTGTACCAACTATGACCGGGATTATTTGTGTTTTAACCCCGTGTATACGCCTTATCTCCAAGGCCAATGGAGCATAATTTCTCCACTTCTCGTTCTCCTTCTCTTTCACATTCCTGTCGCAGGGTACTGAAAAGTCTACAAATCTGGCATTTTTTTTTAGACTTTGTCAATGACGACCAAATCCGGATGATTATGTTCCAATTGCTTGGTCGTTGTGACACTTTTGTCCCACCATACCTCTACCTTGCCATCCTCACTTGTTCTCACTTAATCAGGCACTTCCTCAAACCATTTTCCAGCACACTTCACCCCTACTCTCTTACAGACCTCCCAATATATCCGGAGTTCCATGCGATTATGTCTTTTGCGGTACTCTCTCTGCGCCAGTCCACTACACCCTGCTGCAAGGTGCGCAATTGACTCTGAGGTCTTACCACAAATCCGGAATTCTGCAGCAATTTCCTCTCCTAGAACCACTTTTTTGAACAATCGTGTCCCTAATGCCTGCTCTTGTGCTGCACATACAAAAGCTTCAGTACTCTTAGCCAGATATCCAGCTCTAAGTCATTGCCATGATCTTTCATCAGCCACTTCTGCTATATTCTGGCAGAACCTTCCACGTATTTTCTTCCTAGCCAGTTCCTCTGCCCTTTCTCTATCCATACGTTTCACATAATCAGCCTTGGTCTCACATACCACCACTTCACCTTAAGCATCCACTCCTCACTTCTAACCACATGCTCCTTCAATGACATCTCCTCGGTTCTAACATAATCTTTTACACTTTTCAATCCTCCCCCACCATCTTTCCTCTTTTGATACAGCCTTACTACGCTACCTCGAATGTGGAATATACCAAACATTGCTAAAACTTTTTTTGTTTTGATATCCATGGCATGCAAATCCTTGTCAGACCATTCTTTAATTCCCGCACTGTATCTCAAAACACTGACTGCCCATGCATTCACCGCTTTCATTAGGTTTCCTCCATACAGTTTCGACTTTGCAATTAGTTTCCCTCTTCTAAGATACTCCTTCCTGACTTTCTTCTTCATTTCTCTGTTCATGATGCCTACACCCTCCAGCACTCCTAAATACTTATATCCTGTATCTTTTATTTCTTTCATGATTTCTCCATTTGGCAGCACTATTCCATTCAAATGAACCTTTACTCCTCTTTTCATCATCAGCACCAGCACCGCACATTTAATAATCCCAAACTCCATCCCAATGTTTTCTGAGTATGTCCCCACAAGTTCTACCAGTCTCTCCATTTCCTTTTCATTTCTACCGAATATTTTCAAATCACCCATAAACTGTCACCAGATCCAAAGTTATACCCAAGTTTTTCTCTCTTCAAAAAGATGTTCAGTGGCATCATTATCATTACAAAAAGAAGTGGCGATAACAAATCTCCTTGAAATATTCCATGTTTAATGCCAACCTGCTCCATCTCCTCTCTGTTTGCTGTCATACTTGTCTCCAAAATTATCTCCAAAAGCCCTGTTACACTCTCAGCAACCTTCATCATCAATAGTGTTTCACATATCCATGAATGAGGAACCATGTCATAAGCCTTTCTGTAATCGATTCATGCTACACTCAGATTCCTCTTCTTCTTCTTCTTCTTCTTCTTCTTCTTCTTCTTCGCATCCTGCATTAATGCTTTATCAATTAGTAGTTGCTCTTTGGTACCTCTCGAGCCTTTCTGGCACCCGTTTTGTTGGTCAGGAAAAACACCATTACTCTCACAGTGTTCATAAATTTTCTCCACAAATATTCCAGTCAACAGTTTCCACATCAATGGCAGATATGTAATTGGTCTATAATTATTGGCATCTGTTCCTTTTGCAGGATCTTTCCTAATCAGTGTTGTTCTTCCCTTCACAAGCCAATCAGTGACATCCTCCGACTCTACAACCCTTTGCAGTGCAGCAGCTATAGGGTGATAAAAGTATGGAAACTGTTTAAACCAGAAGCCCATCACTCCATCTGAACCAGGTGACTTCCAGTTTGTCATCCTTCGTATGCCAGCCTTAACATCATTGATGGTTATCTCAACGTTCTTCATCTGCTGCATTTCTGATAGCCTTTCTGTGACCTCTCCCAACTAGCTAGCGTTCTTATTATATTGCCCTTCGACAGACCAAATCCCACTCCAGAACTTCCTGGCATTTTTTGCATTTGGAGTGTTATTATTTTCCGCCTGTTTACTACCATTTAATTCTTTATAAAGTTGAGACTGATTCTTCCGGAAAAGGTTGTTCTGCCGAAACGCAACACTTTTTCCAACAAAGTTTCAAATTTTCATACCACCAGTGTGGACCTTCTCTTTCAACATTGTTAGAACGTTCATGGTTCCCTTTTCCAACAATCTATATCTCCTTTCAAGCTCGTCCTTAGCTTTCTGTCCTAGTTTAACTCTTTTTCTTATTTATTTGATTCTACCAATGTCTTCTGACACCGTTTAATACTTTCTTCAAGCCGCCTCTGCCAGTGTGGCCTTCTATCCTTCATTTCTCTCTTTTTCTTCTGTAATAAACCAAGACGATTTGCAATAACATATGACGCTGCATACAATAGCCTCTAAAGTTTCGTAATCGATATGTTCTTTCTTATGATGCTGTGAATTACTCCTTGAACTATTTTTATCTCGCTTTTCACCTTCCGCCTATCACTACTCTTCATACTTGGAATCTCTATGATATCGTCTTTAAGAAGAACCTCTCTTGACTTCTGAAGTACTTCTTTTTCTACAGACGTTGAAGTTCGAACTTCATCACCACTTCTCCATACATCTGCTCCTTTCACTGGTTCATTGTCTCAGAGTCAATGATCTCATCTGCCTTATATACTTCAAACTCCTTCTTATCACTTCCCCTAACGATAGGATTCCATTCCTCCTCAGTTGTCCGCCTCCCATCATCGCTTACATTTCCCTTCTGCGCTTCCACTCTCTCAGTGCTTTCATCAGATCTAGTTTCATCAATTTTACTTTTGTTATTCATTTCATTCCTAACCATCCATTCAATCTCTTCTCTTGCAATCCTTGAAAGTAGGTTGTTATTTTTAATTTGTTTTAACGTGGATACCAAACTCGTGACACTTCTAGCTTCTCCTCCTCTCAATTACCATTCTTCCTTCACTTTTCGGATATATCCATCAGATTTGGTACTTCCACTTCTTACAAAGTACTCTAATTCCTCATCCGTCCATGGGTTGATAATAATAATAATAATAATAATAATAATAATAATAATAATAATAATAATAATGATAACAACAATAATAATAATAATAATAATGATAATAATAATGATAATAATAATAATGATAATAATGATAATAATAATGATAATAATAATGATACTACTACTACTACTACGAATAATAATAATAATAATGATAATAATAATAATGATAATAATAATAATGATAATAATAATAATGATACTACTACTACTACTACTACTATTAATAATAATAATAATAATAATAATAATAATAATAATAATAACAACAACAATAGAACAATTTTTATTTTTTATTTTTATTTCTTTTATTTTTATCTTTGTTCCTATCCAATGTGCCTTATTTATAAGAACTTTTCCCTCGTGGAGAGGTAAGTAAATAGATACAGCATGTGAGAAATTCCATATGCAGTAGCCATCTTTCTTTTTGTTTAGCCGCCCACGCATTAGTGGACGGCCGTCATTGGTTTAAATTTGAATGTTTGCTTGGCACGCTTTTTATATCATGTTTTCTTTTTTAGTCTACACAGAACTCGGCATGGGGATAGACTCAAATCCAGCAGCTCCCACTGGAGGGAGCTAAGACAATTCCTTCATGTACACCAAACAGTTGGTGAATGAGGGACCACATCTCTATAAGCAGAGACAACTTATCCTGCTGAATCTATCCAAATTAAGGATGACATTCAAGAACTGTTCTTCATGTTTATTTTCCAAATATTGGATCTTATCTCAATTCATCTTGAGTCCCAAGGGGCTCACATTATGCCTAATTATAGGCGCCAATATTCCCGCCGAGTTTACCATGAACATTCATGGATCCTTCCGAGGAACAACAAACTAACATTCCAACAATAGGAATTCCTATTACTGGCTCTGGGCGTATGGAAGCCAAACAGGCCACCGTTTTGCAAATGGACAACATCAGAACCAAATGAACTTTCATTGCTGCTACTTGTGAATAAATTTGGAGTTTGAAAAAGTATGGCTTTTGTATTTGTGGATTCTTTTGCTTCTACTGGGAGGAAATTGGGATGTGAGAATTAATTTCTTACAAACAATATTATTAGCAATATTATTATTATTATTATTATTATTATCATTATTATTATCATTATTATTATTATTATTATTATTTAAAACTATCACCAGTGTTATTAATATTTTATTATATTTATTTATTTATTAATATTTTTGTTTCAACTATTACTATTATCATGCTAACTATTAATAACATCATTTTACCGTTCAACAAATTTGTTTTAGTTTCTAACCATTTTTTTATAGATATTGAAATCAATTGCATCGTCTTTTTTGTGGTTTGTAATAAATCTAATATGATGAAACAATTTTTAAAAAAATAAAAAAATACAACATTCTTCTTCCACAAACGACTAAAATAATTCACATGAACTCTTTCCAACACTGTTGTAAGGAATGAACGCTGTCCAAAATAGAATTTTCCAGTTTTTTTCAACGTGTTTTATTTTCATTTCGATACTTTTTGTAACCAAGAGCGGAGGACCGTTTGAAATATAAAAAATATAATATTAAATACAAAAACATAACATTGCTTTCATGCTTCAAAAAACACTCATGACCTTGAAATCACTACATATATATATATATATATATATATATATATATATATATATATATACATATATATATAAAAGTGAACCTGTCTGTTTGTGTGTGTGTGTGTACATTTCCCTACGCAATAAATCTGTCAATTTTTAGTCTACAGACTCGAAATTTGATATACAGGTTACTGAGATTTGGGAAAATCTATGCCATTGGTTTTCGGACAGAAATTTGGCTGTTAAGTGGTCAAAGTTCAACGATTTGACCTTTGAGAACTCTACCAAACTCCTCTGACAATTTTGGGTCTGAACACTTTAAATTTTAAATATAGGTTTCTTGGACAGGGATCTAACTTAATAACTTGATTTGAGCCCAACACAATAAATGTTAAGGGGTCATAATAGGGGTCAAAGTTTAAAAAATTGACCGTTTCTTTTTTGGCTCAGCATACACCTCCAATCACCCTGGCAACGCCGGGCACCCATGCTAGTATATCTATAAAAGTGAACGTGTTTGTGTATCTGTGTGTCTGTCTGTCTCTCTGTCTGTGTGTGTACCTTTCCCTACACAATAACTCTCTCAATTTTAAGTCTACAGACACGAAATTTGATATATAGGGTACTGAGATTTGGGAAAATCTTTGTGATCGGTTTTCGGCCAGAAATTTGGTGTTTAAGGGGTCAAAGTTTAACGATTTAAGCTTTGAGAACTCTACCAAACTCCTCTGACAATTTTGGGTCTAACCACTTGAAATTTTAGATATAGGTTCCTTGGGCATGGATCTAACTTAATAACTTGATTTGAGCCCAAAACAATAAATGTTAAGGGGTCATAATAGGGGTCAGAGTTAAAAAAAATTTGACCACTGCAGTCTCTTCCAAATTACTCAGAAAATTTCTGGTCTAAACATTTGAAATTTTACATAAAGGGTATTCAGAGATAGGGCAAGCTTTTTCATCGGTTTGGGTCAAAAATTTTCAGTTACCAATATATAAATGTATGTGTGTATGTCTGTTTGCATGTCTGCCTTAAACTTTTGACAAAGGCGACGGATTTTACCAAGATCAATATCGTTTTGAAGTTCGACCTTTAATTCGACAAATATCGAAAAATTGGCTAAAAACATTAATATATTCCCCTTCAACTAGGCACTTTTCTAGGGGGATGAGGCGCCTTTTTTTCCGATATTTTTTAAAGTTATCCTCTCCTTTCGATTGTCTAGCCTTAATTTAAGCATGAGTCAATTCAGATTTGGCGGTAGTCGTAACAGCAAAGACGTCAGGTTTTTTCCCCGTTTTTTTCCTCCTTCGCGGTATGGTTTCGAGCCTGCCTTCCTACTACCACTTTTTTGTTTTTTGCTCAGCATACACATCCAAACACCCGAGCAACGCCAGGCTGAAATGCTAGTCTACAAATATATATAAAGTTATGACAATACATTTATGGCATCGCTGCAGAATTGCATTCCTGTGCTTGTGTGCTCTAATAAACTTATTACTCTTGCACTCTTGTAGCAGTCGAAACTTGCTACAATAGCAGGCATGGCTGAAATCTCATAGCTCGAGATTTAAACCAACTGTTTCCTTGGCTTGTCCAATCACAAGCCAACTCTCAATCACATGACAGAGTGCATAAAAGGTGAAATCGGCAACTCTTCCTTCTCTCTTTCTCCCTGGCTTTCACTCGCAGCAGACATTTGCTTGGGCCTTTGGCCCCAGTCTAACATGAGTACAACAAGACAACATGGCGACCTTCAAACACTTATTTCCATGTGAACTTCCTTCGTCATGCTACAAAACTGCTCTCATTGATACACTGACATACATGCCTAGTACCCACAAACACACTGAAGAGTTTGCTCTTCTTTAACCGGCTTCCTTCGTCCTGATGACTACTGGCTACAAACATGTGTAAACTGAACTATTTTCCCCTTCAACAAGCTGGCATAATATTCATACTATCCTCACACACAAGAACATTTCCACCTACTAACCCGTTTCTCTCTTCTACTAACGCCCCTAACGACGATAACAAATAAAGTAGTTTATTAATGTTAAAATGAGACTTCTTTTCGTTGTCTTCATTTTTTTAACTTAACTCTCATAACATAATTACCCCCAACCCATGCAATTGACTATTAATTTTCACTCCTTCACTGTACAGGTCCCTAGATGTTGGAAGAGGTTTTACTTTTATAGTTTTTTTCCTTGGACAGCTTTTTTTTAAATTACTTTCCTTGCTCTGACTGCATCAATATGCTTAAATTTAAATGTAAAGTAAATAAACATCTTGCTGCACAATTCTTCACACAGGTTATCTGCTATAACTCTGGCATTAGCACATGCTTCAGCAGCAATATGCCTTGTCTAGTTTGAATAAAAAAATAAAAAAGAAATAAAATAAATCCTTTTATTTTTGATAATTGTGCAAAGATTCCACAATTCAAGTTTTCATGTGCGATATCAATCTGCATACATCTTGTGTTTCTTTTCCGACCCATGTTTCCTATCAGACTCATATTTATCTGCAACCATACACCCCACGGCCCTTCTTCTCACCCCATTTTTTTTTCAGCAGTCTTCCAAGCATTTCTTCCCTGGAAAAAAAATCAAAGCCTGTTACACTGGCAATCAAGCATCTCTGACGCGTATAACTTTAATATGAGAGGAGAGGGGCCTCCATTTTGGTGCAATATTGCATAAAATTGCCCTGTCACTTAATGTACAATCCTTAAGAACAAAATATTATTATTATAATTATTATTATTACTATGGATTATTATATTTTCATTAATTCTATCATTAATAATTACCATCGCTGCAATAGGGATTTATTTAGAAATATTGTTGTTTAAAAATGGCAATTAACAATTTCTTTTTTATTTGTTTTTGTTTTTAGTGAATTCAATTAAATTTCTGATTTGTTTTTGTTCCGTTTTCTTTTTGAAATTGAACTTTTCCTTCTTTTTTTCTCAGGTAATGGGGATATTTTTCAGGAAAAGTCATGGAGGAATTTGGCAGAGAGAGTGAGAGTAAGCAAGATTGCCAATGTTTTTAATTTCAATGTTTTTGCTTTCTTTTTGTGCCAACAAAATGTTTCTCTTTTGAAGCTTGACAAATCTCTTCAAAATGAATGACATGTTTCAACATTTTCATCAATCAAATCCGCTTTCTTTGCTGCTACTCTCATTCATTAACTATTTTTAATGCAAATCTAGATTTTCTTTTTTATACTCATTCAAAATTATATTGTACTGATCTCTGTGAATTTAGAAATTACAATTTCTTTCCAGAATTCTTTATTTTAAGAACAATTAATTGAATTCATTGGCTTTTTCAATCATGACATTTCATTAGTTTTGTTTCAGACGTTATTTTTGTGACTTGCTATTAAAAATAGTATTAATTATTAATATCATAAATTATTAAAAATAAAATTATATATCAATTTTAATCACATAATTAGATATGAATATGAAAATTATTATTAATATTTATGAAAAAAGTTATAATTCTAAGTTTTATTTCCTTATTTTTATCAACAAAAAATCATTTTTTTAAAGTTTTCATATATATTTTTAAATGTCTACTATCATTATTGAAGGACTCGATATCCTAATTATAATAACAGCAATTAAAGTATCAGTAATATAAATATCATTTCATGCAAATATTAAAATAGTCAACAATTTATATAATAATACATGGACGATCATTTTGTTATAATTTCTGTTGAATAATGACCAGGATTGAATTTTATTCAAAATGTGATAGATGATATAATTATTTCTAGTCATACAGCACTGTAGCCTCCATATGGCATGAAATCCAACAAACCGGAAATCCAAAACTTAAGTTTCACCCTCATTTAGGCTCATCAACTGAACACATCCAAACTTACGATTTGAAACCTTGCATGCGAGGCAAACACCTTGCCACTTAAGTAATCATGCTACACACAAGAAAGTCAATTAGTTAACACAGATTAAGTAAACTGCATCAAAATCCGACTTTGGAATGTACCTATTTTGTCTCAAACAAGGAGTGTGGTCATCTAACCACTGAGAACCCAAGCCAATATGTCATGTTTCGAATACCAAGTGAGGGTGGCACTCGAGTCTTGGACTTCCAAGGCAGCTTTCTTGAATGGTGATTTCACTGCCTAAACACAACGTTCTGCTAAGAAACTTAGGTGATTATGTATGCTATTCGAAGCTCCATTTGCAAACTGCTTGAAATGGACTGAGCTGAGGTGTGGATCATAATCACTTATCACTTTCTCTGGAATTCCTTGCTCTCCAAATATTTGTTTTGTTAGTTTGATCACTTCCTGACTAGAGAACTACTTTAACAAACTCAAAAATGGAAATTGGAATAGTAGTCTACAATTAGCATACAGTTAAGACCTTCAATGTGAAATAAGTCAGTGACTTTGGCCACACCCTCACTGGAATTTCATGCAGCATCCGGGGTTCAGTACTCTGTGCTTTTTGATGCTGCTGATATAGGGTGCATTGTTGTACTATGTTATCTAAATCTTTATTAATGTTGTGCTAAAAGACACAACGTTTTGCTCGGAGCTTACATTTCTCTATCCTTTGATGTCCATGATGTATTTTTATAATACCTCCTGTTGCATTGGTTTGGATATTACAATAATGCTAATATGGTCTCATATTTTTGTTCACCTCCCCGAGCATGTCAGGCCAACGTTTTAGACCAACACACCTGAGTTCACATAGCGTGGGATCTTCATTCCTTGCTTGGCATAACTGAGATGGTCTTTGGGTTGAAAGTTGAACAAAATCCACTTTCAGATCCAAGTCAAAAACTTCTTTAGCTTTCTTACTGTGTAACCTTGACAATTCATCCTCTAATACCACATCTTTTTCAGGGCAATATATGATCGTCATATCATATCCTTGAAAACGTAATAGCATGCGATGGAGGTGAGGCAGAGATGCAATTAGATTTAAGATTATCATTTTCAGGGGCTTATTATCACTCTGTACCTGCAATGCACTTCCATATATGTAAGTCTAGAAGTGTTCACATGCAATAACAACTGCAAGGAGATCCAGCTATATGTTGACATAACATTGCTCAGTCTCTGTTAAAGATTTTTATGGAAACACTATAGGTTTTCATTCTTGGAGGAGAGTGGTACCAAGTCCTCTAATTAATGATGGCTTTTTTTGCAGGGTCAAAGTATGATAGTAACTTTTCCTTGCAAATGAAATACTTGATTTGCTGGAAGGATCTCTAGTGATATTGAATCTATTTTAGGAGATCTCTCAATGCTGCTGTGATATCTGACAGGTATGGAATGAAAAGTGCCATATATGTGATGATTCCCAGCACCTTTTGCAGGTCAGGGGTGTTCAAAAGAACGGGTAACATTTTTATTTCTTTTACTTTGCTGGGATCAGATTGCATAGCATTTTGATTGTAGATTACACCCAAAAACTGAGTCTGCACATTTTTCACTGTTGAAACAAAGCCATACTTTCTGTACAATCTTTATTAAATTGTGCAGGTGAATGTTCTTCTTAAGTTTTTCCAAAAATGATGACATCATCAATCAGCCTTAGAGTGGCAGGGCATTTTTCCAGGATCATGTCCATTTTCTGTCATGAGACATCACCAGACCATTTTTAGCATTCAATTTAAAAAAATATTTTTCACCAAAGAGTCTATATTCTTCCATTGTAGGTGTTTTGTAATAGCATCTCATGATGGCCCTGCTTCAATCTTTTGGATCTAAATACAGGCAGAGTTTTCTATTGCATTTGTGCACATAAATCAAGTTGCCGACCCATTCTGCATATGACACCTTGTTTCATCATATTCTTCAATTCAGTCCAGACATTTTCTAGGTGCGTATATAACATGGTGATTTTGTGGTTTCACGACAATATGATATTCACCCTCCAAATTATTTATACTGTCAAAACTGTCTCGGAACATCTTTAATAGATCATAAGCTGATTTTATTGGAATTGAGGTTTACTGAATTTTACAATTGAGTGTTAGAAGTTTACAGACTTTGATAAAAGGTAGTCCTATGATTCTTCTGTTGTAACCACAAGAAACTTAAGTGGCTTCCATGCTTTTTTGTGTGAGCACTGTATTTTTATTGATCTGTGTCATGTAATATTAGAACCCTTATATGCTTTTAAAACATATATGCTATCGTTGCCCTGGGGAGAGGTTATCCTGCTAGACTCATCAAATGTAGGAACATTTTCCACGGTTACTGTGCTTTTGGTTCTTTTTTTGGTTCCTTTGTCCTTCTTGGCATCCTGGTTTACTTTTAGTGTCCTTCCATGTTGTGGATGGCTGCAGGTGTCTTGCTGCCTTTTCATTTTTGTTGGTGCAGACTTTGGGTCACTGATTTTTTCCTACACAAGCTGAACATATGGTACCTTATACTGGACATTTTCTATTCTGATGGGAGCTCCCACATCGTTTGCAATGCCTGCATTTCACTATATCTATTTCTTGTCTTTTCCCTTCATCTAGTTGTCTCACGTATTCTATGGAAGCTCCATGTGTCCTGCCACAGTTCATAGCTTCATGTATTCCTTTTGCTAGAAGCTGTTTTTGAAGTTCTATATGCTTTGTTTCAGATACGACCTGCTCTGCCCCATTCCATGGACGTCTGGAAATTTACAGTTCATTGCCTGTAATTTTCATCTTGCTAGAAAGTCATCGATATTTTCTGATTTCCTTTGTTTATACTGATACAGATAAAAACGAGCAATGTGAAAATTCATTTAAAGTTGTTATTTTTCTTCATCGAAATATATAATTGAGACGATAATAAATTCAGAGTTTTTTTTAAAGGAAAGAAAGACTTATTATTTATCTGTAGAAAATTATCCATATGTGAATCTTTTAAAAATCCTATGTAGTGCATACACAAATCTTTGTTTATTTATTTAGTGTGTATTTATATATACACTCATGAGCAAATATAAATGGGCCAAGAGTAAAAGAAGGAAGAAATCGATTTTTCAATATTTTGCCATGAATTTTTATTCATTTTAACTGAAAATTTCTATTTTGCAGATCATTATCTATCATATAGCATATAAGTAGAAAAATTAATCCTAAAAATGGTAAGACCGCATCTTGATGCGGATATAAAAACAAAAAACGAATTGCAGAATTAAGGCAATCCAAAATGAATACAATCAGATTTTTGATATTTTATAAAATGAAAAAGTGAAAACATCTCTTTCTGTAGTGAAGCGAATTGGTCAAAGGTTCGAAGTCGAATGCTTGGTAAAAGGGAAATCTGGATCTGGTCGCCCTAGAGCATTCACTTTAAAGGACGACTATAGGCTTAAATTAACTGTTTTGAAGGATTGAAAGAAAACTTATGTTGACCATAGGAAAGAATTTAAAACGGGCTGAAAATTCTCTTTCTAGATATACAATATCTAGGCGAATGAAAGAAATGGAATTTTCTTCTAAAAGATGTGCAAAGAAGCCATTTTTATCTAAGAAGAACAATGATAGAAAGAGATTTTTCTCGTGTTATGACAAGAAAGATACAGACTGGTTCAGGAATGTTTTCTGGTTTAATGAATCAAGATTTTGTCTTGTTAGTGATACTCCCAATACTCCTGAATGGTGCAATCGAAGAACTGGAGAAAGATTTTCACCAAGTTGCATAAAAACGACAGTTAAACACCGGAATGTAGGGATAATGATAACTTTTACTGCAGCAAGAGTTGGGGAACTTATTAGATGTGAGAAGTCAATCAATGCAAAGGAATACATTCAAATATTAGAAACAGGACTGTTTCTAATATTTCCAGTCGTAAAATATGCTTAAATATCCTATTTTGATTAATGCAGATTTCATATTCATTATTATATTGGACCCAATGTATAGTAATGATTGAAAAAGTTTTTAAAAATATGACTTGTGCACCACCACCGAGAATCGAAACCAAGACATTTAACTTACGATTTATTTTTTCCTTTGATGTTAATGCCTGAGCTCTGAAGATATGTTTGCTGCAAAGGTGAAAATTAAAACATGAACCAGTAATTATGTCACACATGCATATTCACAATGCCGTTGTTCGACCTTCACTTGGCAAATTCCATTTTTTTAATTTTCACATTTTTGCACCTATTTTCCCCGGCTAAACCCCAAACATAAAGTTTCGCACGGATTTGAATGCTCTATATATTAAGTTTCATGACTGTAGAGACAGAGGAGTTTGGTAGGCAAAATTTTTTAAACAAATATATATGCATACATAAATATATGTAGAAAGAGGTTTGTATTTCCTATAAACTTTTTACGCAAATATTACGCAAGTTTAAATCATGTAGAATATCTGTATGAATATAATTACATGTAATAATTAACTAAAGATGTTTATCCCATAAGAAAACCGAAAAAAAAAAACTAATAGGGAATTAATTAAAATGAATGTTTAAAAGAATATGCAAATCATCTGGATCTTTTGCAGATGAATACAATTCCATGACCCATATATAACAAAGTTATATTTTCTTTTTAAATAAATAGAAAAAAGGATTTTTAGTATGAATATCAATACACACACAAAAAAATTATAGGTGTATAGCTATATATATATATATATATATATATATATATATATATATATATATATATACACACACACACACACACGTTTGGGTGTCATCTTTCATAGACTTTTTTTTTCTTTATAATCGCATTCACTGCACACCATGAAATATTATTTGAGTTGTTTAGGAAGGAACAACACCGAATGCATGATACAGTGGTATGACCATAATAGTGACCTATCTTTATTGTTTTAATCACAAATCAAAGGTTCTTTTTAAAACTCTCTTCTTTTTTTTTGGGAGGGGGGAGATCTCAGAGGGAATGATTATATAACTATTACAGCGACCAGGTATAAAGAGACTTCAGTCAGTTTTTACAGTGAAAAGCAATGTCTGTGCTGCTGTGATTTGTCAACTAGCACACACAGAACAGTATTCATCTAATACATCAATATTGTTGTGTGCATTTTACCATGACTGAAAACGAGTGACTAGCTTGATAAGATGAGCAAAAGTTTTGAACAAGTTTTTGTTGAACTCAGCTTGGTATTGTTGACTGAGAGGGTACAGCTATTTTTCGAGAATGACAGGCAGGGCCAACTACAAGAGACCTTTGCATCGGATATACCTGGCAGAGTGGCGCCAGGCAGACTCCATCAAACTTGGGAACAATGTATCAATAATAACCCTAGACAGTGAAAGTTGAACTTGGATGATATCATGGACAAAAATAAATGGAGATGCCTCACATTCACAAGCATCCAACCCATGCAACACAGGGAGAATAATGTTGTAAATAACGGTGTAGAAGATGATAATTTATTGCATAATAATATTATTACAGGAATATTTTTTCTGCAAACAATATTGTTACAAAAATAAAAACCGAATCATGTTGAAGGAATTAATCACATTTGTTTTTTTTTTGGTTTCTTATGGGAAAAATTGTTTCATCGACCAAAGTTTGAAAGTATTTTTATTTGTATTTGTTCATAAAATGAGATAGATAGAAACAGGTAGATAGATAGACAGAGAGATAGAGAAAATGTATTGATAAAGTGGTTTATTTATTTTTTTTTTTTGCTATAATTTAATTGCTTTTTTTTTCCTTCTGAAAATCTTTTCCTTTTTTCAAACTTCTTACTTCGTTTTCCTGTGTTTTACAAAATCAAACACTTCCCATCCAATTAACTGGACTTAATAACTGCTTCCGTTCTGTGTACCAGTCATTAACAGATGAAAAGAAATGTTTAAATAAAAAACTAAAAATAAATGATTTACAACTAAATATGTGTTTATAACAGAAATATAGTGCAAATGTCGCCTATGTCTGTCTTTCAGTTTGAGGATGCAATTGAAAGCGAAGCTTTATACCAAGATCAAACGTTTTTAAGTAAACTTTTAAAGGCAGCTTTTAATTTAATTTTTTAATAATAGAGGATCTGCATTTGTGTTGCACAAAGAGAGTAGAAAGAAAGTGAGTCTTGGCAGCCTCGTAACTATTGCTTCCATTATTTTGTCATTTAGTTCTCACATTCCATGAGCAATGTTTCTAACAAAGATTTACTGTCTTCTGGGTTGGAATTTATTCATCTCAGACTTATCCTTAGCAATGTTTTGACCTTGAAAAAGTTTTTTCACCTCCTTACATCAAGTGGCTTCATGCTTTGTCTGGGTGATTTCCATAAAAAAAAAATAAATAAACAGCAAAGACGATATTTTACTTTATTTTAAAAAGTAAAAATGAAAATGATAATATCATGAAGTCCATGGTTGGGTACAAAAGTACACAAGGACTATCGTTCATTCCAAGACAATGCTGGGTAGTAAAACTAAACCATTGCTAAAGAGAATGAATTTCATTACAAAGAAACAATAAGCAAAGAGTGTTTTGTATTTAATAGAGTTTACAGCTCAAGAGAAGTGAGCAGAGACCACTTAGTAAAATTTTATATCCCTCTTCCTCCTCCTTCTGAGTCCATAAAGGGTGTGACAAAATTGCAAAGCAAAAGACAGGGAGTAAAAACGTTTGGTGGGGGGGGAGTGCTGCTGCATCAAATGACAAAAACAACCAACAAAAAAGTCTTCCCATCATAAAAGAAAGTTTCTTGTAGATGAATATAAACTTCATGAGCAAATAAAAAGTTTACAAAAAATTCATTTGTCATGTGAATGTTTCAAAAATTAAAAAGACAAAACATACCTACAAATAGAGCTCAATATTTTTCAGTAGAAATAATCATGTTTATTCAGTTTCTTAAAATGGAAGAAACCTTTTGTAAGAGTTTCTTTCGAATTGACACTTTTTGATAACAATAAACAAAGAATAAGAAAATATTTGTTGTGGGTTTCTATTTCCAATTGTTTACAATAAAAAACTGTGATATAAAAAGACATTGTGGTAACGTGGTAGCCATACTGTGGGTTGAAGCACTTATTTAAATATTATTTTGCATTGTTGCATAACTTCATAGAATGTTGTTTTTATCAGATGCAAACGCCCACAACAAACGACTGAATTATATAATAGAACTATCAAAAACTAACAAACAAAAATGGATCAAAAGTAACATAAACCAATTACTATAGGCTGCCTGTCCAATTGCTAACTCAGTTTTACACAAAGATGAATTCTTCGTATTTTTTTTATTTCACATCTGTTTTACATGTTGGCATGAATTGGACAGCTTTTACAATTTGACTTCCAAATCAAGGTAGATAACTCTGTCTCAAATGATGTAACTTTATCTATCTCAACAATCAATTTGTAAAAATATTTTTTTTTACCCCTTTCCCACACCTTAGTTCTATTAAGGTGATATATTGTTTCACATTAACATTTTCTTTGAACTATGCTAAAATTCTACCATCAATTTTTATAATTTATTAATCATGACACATTAATATAAAATCACTGATGAGCTGAAACTAAAAAGTAGCAAATTCTGTTTATTTTTTAATTTCATCTACAAGAAAGAAATAAAAAAAATAAATCTGAAAATTTACAGAAATTAGAATACTTTTGACACCATTCATTATTCTAAATAACTTTTTAATAAGAAAAAAATTATTTGAAATATTCATTTTAGAGACTTTTGTAGAAAATAAATAAACTAAATGTTGAACAGCAATTTTTATTTTAATGACAACAAACTAATGGCAGTATTGGTGATTAATGCCGATTCGACTATATTTGCAAGTTCAATTATTAATTTTTGCTGTGTACACTATATTCTTTACAGCTAATCATATTGTGAACTGATTCTACTAAAATTATAGTGACCAGTCTGCCTTTCTCCTCATAGAAGAGATGCAATCAAGTCTTCTTGAAAATATAATGCAAATGTCAGTAATAGTCGGGTTAGAACTGAAATCAGGATTCCATTTACCATTCCACTCTTATGCTACTCACATATTCTAACTATTACTAGCTAAAAAATTGATTTGTCTAGAGCTGTCCTCAAACTTTCAGTAAAGATAATGAAAATAGAAGAAAATTCCCAAGACGCTAAATCCAAATTACCAACATAGAATCTAAAATAATTGGAGGTAAAGCATGCATTACATGGACAATTTGTAATTATGTAACTATCGAAGTTGTTCCTTATATCATGGTCTTGTTTTTTGTTAAATTTTCTTAAGTTTTAAGTACGACATTGCTCCCCTCCTTTTGTTAGCGTAACTAATTCCACTTTCAGCCGAGTGACCAAAGTAGCCAGCAGCTGACATAATCAGAAAAAAGGGGATTTTATTTTTCCAACAAATGCCTCCAACATTTTTTTTTCGTTTTTTTACAAACAAGCAACTCCAGGAAAAAACACAATGTTAAGCATGATTAAAAAAAAAAAGAAAAGAAAAAATATCTAAGCACATACAAATTGTATCTAAATCAACCAAAAGATTTACAGAGTTTTTTTTGGGGGGGGATATAGAAGTATAATCAACAAACAGGAAAGGAATGAAGAAAGGGAGGATGATAACCAAAATAGGTCAGTTTGGGAAAGAGAGCATCATTTTTTAAAGGTCCATTTCATCCATTGATATTTTTCTCTCAGAATAATTTGAATTGTATTTTGAACAGATGAAATATCAGATAACGTTTAGTACATTGTTCTTTATCTTTGTCTTTATCTTTGTCTTTATCTTTGTCTTTTGGTAAATAAAAGCAACTAGTGAGGATAGAACTCTCTTCTCAGTAGTAATACACCTTTAGGCTAACATTACTTCTTCCCCCAAGTGCGTTAGCTGGAATTATTAGAGTCTGTTTAAAGCCATAGTCTTTGTGATAAAATAATTCACATATTTCGTTGAATCCACCGGGAAATTATGTGAATACAACAAAATAATTGCAAAATTGTTGCCTCATGAATTTATACATAGCATAAAACATCTTGAATACCAAGAAATCACCTTTTAAATATTTGAAACTATGTGTTCCGTATGGAGACAGATTGTCAGCGTTTACCCACTTAAAATTCTTTAATATTATTTTTTTGCAATTAACTAAATAATTCTTCAACAAAGACTATACGAATATATTGGTATAATTGAAGACTTATTTTGTTGATAACATTAGGATAGATTAAATTTTAAAATGATGCATTCAAACGTTATCATTGTAATATGGTATACAAAAATATCGATATAAGAATAAGGCAAGTTCATTTTCATACATTATCATCCCCCTTTTTAAAGATGGGACTGTCCAATAAACAAAGATGCAAATCAAAAAATGTAAATAAGAGAATTTCATCTCATGTCGCTGTTGTGTCACATGTAAAATTTCAAACTAATATACAGATCAAAGTGTAATATCTGTTCTATAAAAGATGGTAAAATAATATTGTGGAGACTGTACTGACACCAGAGGTCGATAGAATCAAAATGTCAAACTCTTACAAGGTTTTCGAATATAACCCCCTCCCATCACCAGATCTATTCTGAAACTAGATTACCAAAGTAATTGTTTTACTTTGAACAAACGTAATACAATAATATGGTAGAGTCTGCATTTGCACAGCAGCAATATCAACTGTGGAATTTCTACAGGTCTCAGTAGTATTTAATTTACTTTCTTAAATAATTTCTGACAAATTACAAAGCAAATCTTATATATTATTAACCCTTTCTCTTATCAAACAGAGAGCATATGCACAGCTTATAAAAATGGAGAGAATTGTGTGGGAAATGAAAAATGTTTAAGCAACTTCCAAAATTTAAAGTTATGAAATGAAATAATCGCAAGCAAAGGTAAATATGAGAGAAAACTGTTTGAAGAATCAAAAGAGTGAAGTCTGATGAATGTTCGATAAACATATCAAAATTATCGAATAGAAAATGGTGAAAGCAACTTTTATTTACTCGTTTTCTAGTCTTTCATCTCACTATAAATTGCCATATTGAGCGTTGAAGTATTTTCCCATTTAAACTATGAAGATTTCATAACAGTGGTGTGTGACGAAGAATGGAAGTACAAGGAATGGATTCTTTGAAAAGAGAAAAATTAATCCAAAATGGTTTTATTACAGGATCTCATGTGATTCCTGCTGGCATGCCATTATATACAACAAATTGCATGCAACATTTCAAGTCGGCAACAGGTGAAAGAAAAAAATTACATACAAGTTTCTTCTGCCTTTTCTCATATACAATGAACACAATGCTTTCAGGCATTGAAATAATTCGATGTTGCCTAATTTTGTCTTTCAATAATGTGATAACATATTTAAAAAATTCAGTGGATTTTAATAATAAAAATACTCATTTTCACTCCCTTCTTTTTAAAGTTTCTATTGTTGTAAGTTCTGCTTATACAAAAGATTCAAAATCGATTTTTGAGCATGGCCGTTACTGATGACAAGAAATTGGTTCTTTAATCATAATGTTAATCATGATGATGATGACGATCATTATCATCAGTGAATCAGTCGAGGATTATAACCAGTGGCCAGAACCAGATGTCTTGAAGGAGTTGAAGTTGAACTTGTAAAATTGCTTGGAACACAATTTATTAATATTTACAAAAACATAACTGCCCCTACCTCTGATTTAAAACCAATTTTAATTAATAACAGGAACATAATTCCAAAACATTTTGACATCATGTGCACATTTTTGCTGCCTTTTGAAATGTTTTTTCTCCAGCATTTTTTTGTTCATTTGGTTTGGTCACCTGATGATGATTCAACAAAGAATCGAAAATGCTGGCGATACATATGGGATATACATTAACTTGCCTTCAACACAAAAGTGATCATAAGAAAAAGTTAAGAAGAGAGAAATTCTGTTATTTTTAACAATGTTTGCTTAAATATTTATATACACACATGTTAATTCAGTTTATTCATAGGAAGGTTTCATTGAACAAAAATATATTAACTTTATATGAGATTTTTGAAAGTTAAATAATGTAATAAAAATAAATAAAAAAATAATGCAGCAATATTACTTCGGTAATGGACAAAAATAAAATATTTGAGAGATATTAATTCTGAATGTTATATTGTTAATAACAATTATAATACTTGAAGCATCAGAATTGTTGATATTATCCTGCTAAGCTTGTAAGAGGACATGGATGTGCTTATGCAAATGCATGCAAAAAGACGTCTCTAGTAAACAAAAAAATATAAAGAAGAGAAAGAGCATGTTAGAGAAGACGATTGCATTAGAGACGTGGATAACGTTCAAGAGGACGTTAGAGACATGGGTGACGTCAAATTCGTAACAAGAAATCATGTGTGGCAGGAGAATGAGGGAATAAATAATGAGAAAAAGCGAGTTGAAGTTCTTTCCTATTCTTTGTCTACTTTGCAAATGAGGCTACAAGGTGTTAAATAACGTTACAAGCTTTCTAAGTATTTTTGTAATAATTTCCGTTTTTAGTTTGTTTTTTAATCTGGCATTATTTTTATAGAATTTTTATATAAAATATTGTCTGATATCTGTGTTAGTAGAAAAAAAGTACATTTCAAGCAAACGTAAAAGTGAATCTATTTCAAAGTCATTCTGTAAAGAATTTCAACAAACCGAAAGAGATAAAAGGCAAAGAAATTCTCAAATGCAACATATTGTTCAATGTGTATTATAATCTTTTGTTAGGATTTTCTTTCAAGCCATAAAAATGGTGACAAATTAGCATTTGTTTGAGTCATAAGCTGGTAAAGTGTGTTATTTGATTAGAAAAGTGAAAGAGATGCATTTTAAAAATGGAATGAAATTATCTTACCAGTCCAGCAAGAAAAGTAAATTCTACAACAAAAATAAAACAAAGTCATTATTAGTTTTATGAAGAGAAGAAGAGAATAAAAACAAAGATACATTGGTTGAGAAAATACTAAATCATTAAGAAAATATAAAACTTAGATTTTATTACTTAATACATTTGCTATAATATACAAATCTACAGCATTCGAAAGTATTGTACATTACAATAGAAATTCCTAACAAGTAGAAATGATCTCAGTGTGTGACTGGCGCACAAATACGTTCAGTTGATTAGCATAGAGAAATAACGGTGAGAGTGAAAGAGAGGAAATGAACAAGAGATTGGGGCAAAGTTAATTGTACTCTTTTTGAAAATGGTCAATCATCAGACATTTTTTATTTTGTTACTTAAGGAATTCATCAATCTGATGAGAGCGTGTTGAGAATTTTTTTTAAATGCAAAAAATGTTCTAGCAATTTTCTACTGAAAAACTTCTATTTTGATTTTGCTTCATATTTTTATGTTTAACTTTTCTAATTAAAGATTATTTACAGAAAATTCAATTTTTATTATTAAAAACACAATCTCCATAAAACATGAATATTTTTATGCTTATGTTCAGGTGACCATGTATATCAAAACAGAAATAACATAAATGTTTTAGATGACATATAAATGATATAATATACTTTAGATTTACTCTCTCTTTCCCCTCTCTTTCTTACTATGTCTTTCTCACTATGTCTTTTTCTATGTCTTTTTCTATGTCTTTTTCTATGTCTATTTCTATATCTTTATTTCAACAGTTGTTGTCTGATTCAAACCAAGGTTGCAAAGTCTGAAGTTTGGAATCAGAGTCAAACTCATCCGACTGTTTGGAGATGGAATCAAATTTTTTTATCTTCAACAAATCGACTTTCATGGAATGGAAGACTTCAAAATAAGCAATCTGAATCAGATATTTTGTAATTCTATGAGGCAAAGGCAGAATTTTGTGAATCTTGGGAGTCTGAGTCGAATATTATAATTTCTGACTCTATAACTGATGCCATCACAAAGAGAATCAGATTCGAAACAGTTGAGCAAAATATTAAGACACCTAACTCAAAATTTTTCAAAGTACATAATACAAAGTTTGCGCATTCTATTTTCGCTTTCTGACATATGAGTTTGCATTGCTTTGAAATATTTACGGGTATTGTCAGTTGCATTTATTAGGAGGTTCTTTTAAGTGTGTTTGGTAATCATGGGCCCATCCTGTAACGGATATTTGGACTAGTATGCAATAAAAAAAAACACCTCATTATGTTGCAGATGGAAAAATACAAACGATTCTTCAGTTAAAAGATGTTCTTTAAAACATTCTGGCTTTGTACTGGTAAATATAAGGCTAGGAATTAGGCTGTGTCATTACACTGACCAAACAAAAACAAAAAAAAAGAAAAGAAAGAATCCATTTGATCACTTTCAACTGAACTTTTGTGTGAAACAAAGAATGGAACCAACTAATTCCAATTTGTCTGAGTACAGTCATTTGCTACATCTCCACATTCCACACAAAAAAAGACCAAATTAGCCAGACCAATTACCACCAACTATCATTACGATTGTGGTCAAAGAGCTAACATTTCAAACATTGAAATGTTACCCAAATATTTTGCATAGAAAGAAGTGTTTTCTTGTTTAAAATACTAAACAATTCCAATTATTAAGTGTGGTTTCATTCAGTCTTGGCAGACTATGGATACCAACTGTAAGGGTGCCTGCAGGTGAAATTTTTGTCGCAAGAGTTGCGCAATCTCCAACCACACCTCTCCTGAGTCGACATTGTTGAATACCAGTGGCAAGTGGAGGTTCAGGACGACTGGAAACAATGCCAAAATAAGCAGAAATCACATACAGCGCCTAGAATTCCCAAGCGGTCATCTATCTGGTACTAGCCAGGCTCAATATTGCTTAACTTTAGTGATCTGACGAGAACCGGTGTGTCAACATGATGATGCCGTACAGTTTCCTGTATTAAACTAGAAAAAAATATAGATTCAATTAAATTATTCTTGGTAATTTAATAGTTATCCCCACGATATATTGATGTCTCACTATGTGATGATGTAGGAATTTACAATGGACTTTTTACAACAATAAAGTTTATTTTATCATAGAAAAATATTTTAGTATTTATTTTTATTATTTCAGAATACATTAATTTCAAACCAATCACGTTTGAAAGCATCATTGCCTTTTTATATTACATTCGATTGCTTGACAGTCGTTTCAGAGATGTTAATGGCCTAACTATGATTGAAACGATGGAACCAAGCAAAATCTTAAGCAGATCAATGTTACATAAATCAGCTCTCCAACTCATTTCCCGTTAGACATTTCTCTTCTTCAGAACTAGATAAAACAAAGTGTTTGTATACATCCAGTGACTCTATTGGGTCTGTGAATTATGTCTGAAAGAATCTATGAATTATGTCTGAAAGGATCTATGAATTATGTCTGAAAGAATCTATGAATTATGTCTGAAAGAATCTATGAATTATGTCTGAAAGAATCTATGAATTATGTCTGAAAGAATCTATGAATTATGTCTGAAAGAATCTATGAATTATGTCTGAAAGAATCTATGAATTATGTCTGAAAGAATCTATGAATTATGTCTGAAAGAATCTATGAATTATGTCTGAAAGAATCTATGAATTATGTCTGAAAGAATCTATGAATTATGTCTGAAAGAATCTATGAATTATGTCTGAAAGAATCTATGAATTATGTCTGAAAGAATCTATGAATTATGTCTGAAAGAATCTATGAATTATGTCTGAAAGAATCTATGAATTATGTCTGAAAGAATCCATGAATCATGTCTGAAAGAATCTATGAATCATGTCTGAAAGAATCTATGAATTATGTCTGAAAGAATCTATGAATTATGTCTGAAAGAATCTATGAATTATGTCTGAAAGAATCTGTGAATTATGTCTGAAAGAATCTATGAATTATGTCTGAAAGAATCTCTGAATTATGTCTGAAAGAATCTATGAATTTTGTCTGAAAGAATCTATGAATTATGTCTGAAAGAATCTATGAATTATGTCTGAAAGAATCTATGAATTATGTCTGAAAGAATCTGTGAATTATGTCTGAAAGAATCTATGAATTTTGTCTGAAAGAATCTATGAATTATGTCTGAAAGAATCTATGAATTATGTCTGAAAGAATCTATGAATTATGTCTGAAAGAATCTATGAATTATGTCTGAAAGAATCTATGAATTATGTCTGAAAGAATCTATGAATTATGTCTGAAAGAATCTATGAATTATGTCTGAAAGAATCTATGAATTATGTCTGAAAGAATCTATGAATTATGTCTGAAAGAATCTATGAATTATGTCTGAAAGAATCTATGAATTATGTCTGAAAGAATCTATGAATTATGTCTGAAAGAATCTATGGGTTATGTCTGAAAGAATCTATGGGTTAAAAGGTAAAAACAGTTTTGAGGTCATGGCAAGCAAAATCGTTTATTAAGTTATTGTAATTCTGATCCGAAATTAAAAATGGCTAATTGTGAACTATTTAAAAATAATTTAAGAAAGCATGGGAGGATGTATTGCATGTCCATAAAACATTATAGCACACCTTCTCCTCTCCTTCAAAATGAGACAATGCCCGAGGGAATTTACCACAGCATAGATACTACACCTCCACCACCCCAAAAAGAGGAAGTAATTCCTAGGAGGATGGTATCACAATGAACATATCCTACACTATCCTCTCCAAAGGAGAAGGTAATGCCAATGAATATGGTCTTATGACAATAGAACAAATACTATACTAACTCTTAAATTGAGTATTGAAAGATTCTAATAGTTTCAGCTTCAGATAAAGAAGTAATAGTTTAGTTTTGGTTTTAGAAGAATACCAAATCTCCATTAATAATAGATTAAAACCTATTGAAGTATTTTTCAATGATGCTTGCCTAATGGAGAAGGTAGATCACTAAATAATTCTTGAAGGTCATTCACTTTTTATTGCAATCTTCAATTGAAATCTAAAAGCTAAATTCCCATGTTATTCTATTAAGTTCCTATTTACTTTGTCTCCCCCACGAGGGCAGAGTTAGACACCAGGGTCGTTTTTTAATGTGGAAAAAAGGAACAAAAAGTAGAAATTGTCTCAGTCATGAAGGATCTTTCCTCCACTAACCGAAAACAAAAAACTGAAGTATAGCATCAGAACAGATACTACACTTTGAGTCATACATTTTTATTTACTCTGAAAAATTAACAACCAAACAGTAATAAACAAAAAATTAAGCACAGGGCCATTCAAAAATTGAGGCGGGGTTGTCTATGGTCATCCTCGTAACTGGACCTTTGCTTGTCTATGCTTGATCCTAGCTAACGTTCTCATTCACCACAATACCTCAAGCATAACCGGGGGTCGTCCTACCTAAGATTCCCAAATCATATCGTTTGTGTGTGTGCGTGTGTGTTTTTTTTTTAAATATATGTATAAATATGTTACAGACAGTGAAATAAATTTGCAGACATAGAACTATATAAAAAAGTTGTTTTGTTGTATTTCATTAACTTGGGGTGGGGGAAAAAGAAAAAAGTCCAAAAAGTTCAGAAGAATTTGGAACCATGTTTGCCAAGCCTAGGCAGGGAACACAAACCTCTAAGCACATACAAAACTCACTATCTTTATCCATCTTCGGTCAAAGGCCTCGGAGTGTAATCTTTTCCTATCACATCTGATCTTTACCTTCAGCTGGTGCTTGAAAGAAGAGGGACCAGATCCTAATCAGCAAATGATTCAACAGATACTACACTTTGACCTTGGCCCGAAGGCCAAGTTGTTCACTTATTTTTAGTCCTCAAGACTTAGCAACAACATCATGATAAGACAAATAACAAAGGAGAATTAATTGAAGGGAGGGGGACTGCTAGCATTAGCAGAAATGTGTGTTGAAGGGGAGGGGCGTTTTATAGACACATCGACATTAATTCTTAGTTTACCAGCTAGAGAAATCCACTTTAGACTTCCACTTAGTGGATGTTAATCTGAATTTAATGACAAAGGCCAATCATAGGTGATAAGTACAACGAGATTAAGGGTCCACAAACAAGGCAGACAGCAGACAGGTAAGGTGGGTGATTAGAAAATGGAGGGAAGCCGATTGTTTATCTGAGCAACAAAAACATCTGCACAGATGTGAATCATTAGTACAACACAACAAAAAGTAGAAACAAATATTTTAAATATTCAAAGTTTTTTTTGCAATTTAAGCAAAATTGTAAACCTCCTTTTTTATACATAAAACAACATTTAAAAATAAAATAGAACGTCTGCAAAAATTTTGAATAAAATCATATATTTTTGTAGTAATAATAATAATAATAATAATAATTTTCTTTTGTGTGTGTGTGCCACCAAAAACTGACACTACACCAAATAAGTGAGGAGAGTCAAGGAGGATGGAAAGACTGAGGAGAGAAAGCACTAGCCAGACCTCTGCTGGATAAGTGTAAAGAAGACTGGTATCTTGGAAAGGCTTTTCGACACCTAAATTCCAGTGAAGACCAATGGTCATCGCCAACGAGAAATCAATGGTAAGCAGCTGTTACGATAACGTAAATCCATCTGCAATAGTTATCAAAAGAAGTGGTAAGTACTGAAAATCTGGGGAGACTTGTTGGCAATCAGACTTCAGAGAAATCTTTGATGATAGCCTGTGTGACTACTCCTAGTGAGTAAATAATAATAATAATAATAATAATAATAATAATAATAATAATAATAATAATAAGTTTGGAAAAAAGAATGAGAGAAATTGGAATCAAAGGAATGGCTGGACAGATACAACGAATAACAATAACAGCCGAAATATTAAGAAAAGCCCTTGAATGCGGAGACAAACTGCTGCCAGACAAACTGCTGCAGAGGCAAAACGTCAAGAAGCGTTACATGGAAGCAAGAACATTGAAGCTGCATATCTAGAAGTTGTCAATTCCCCCCTCCCACTGCCCCACTACACTACCCTCCAAAGAGTGATGTCAAATAGTCGAGAAAGGTCAAGGAGGATGGAAAGACTGAGGAGAGAGCGCTAATCCGACCCCCGATGGACAAATGCGAAGAGAACTGGGACCTTGGGGAGGCTTATTGCCACTCAAATTCCAGTGGAGACCAATGGTTGCTGTCAGGAAGAAATTAATGGTAAGTGGTTGTTGCAAGAACACAAATTCATTTGCGAAAGTTATCAAAAGAGGTGGAGAGTACTGGAAATCAGGGGAGACTTGTTGTCACTCAGCTTCCAGGGAACACTACAAGTTGTCTTTAAGGAGAGATCCTTGACGACCTGTGTAGAAGCTCCTTGTGAGCCAATAATAATAATAATAATAATAATGATAATAATAATGATAATAATAATAATAATGATAAAAATAAAAATAATAATAATAATGATAATAATAATAATGATAATAATAATAATGATAATAATAATGATAATAATAATAATAATAATGATAATAATAATAATAATGATAATAATAATGATGATAATAATAATAATAATGATAATAATGATAATAATGATAATAATAATAATCATAATAATGATAATAATAATAATGATAATAATAATGATAATAATAATGATAATAATGATAATAATAATAATTATAATAATAATAATAATGATAATAATAATAATAATGATAATGATAATAATGATAATAATGATAATAATAATAATAATGATAATAATAATAATAATAATAATGATAATAATAATAATAATGATAATAATAATAATGATGATAATAATAATGATAATAATAATGATAATAATAATAATAATAATGATAATAATAATAATAATGATAATAATAATAATGATAATATTAATAATAATAATAATGATAATAATAATGATAATAATAATAATGATAATGATAATAATAATAATGATGATAATAATAATGATAATAATAATAATAATGATAATAATAATGATAATAATAATGATAATAATGATAATAATGATAATAATAATAATGATAATAATAATAATGATAATATTAATAATAATAATAATGACAATAATAATAATAATAATAATAATAATGATAATAATAATAATAATAATAATGATAATAATAATAATGATAATAATAATGATAATAATAATAATAATGATAATAATAATAATAATGATTATAATAATAATGATAATAATAATAATGATAATAATAATAATAATGATAATAATAATAATGATAACAATAATAATAATAATGATAATAATAATAATAATAATAATGATAATAATAATAATAATGATAATGATAATAATAATAATAATGATAATAATAATAATAATAATAATAATGATAATAATAATAATAATGATAATAATAATAATAATAATAATGATAATGATAATAATAATAACAATAATAATAATGATAATGATAATGATAATAATAATAATAATGATAATAATAATAATAATAATAGAGAGAAATTAATGGTAAATAGCTGTTGCATGAATGCAAATTTATTTTCAATGGTTATCGAAAGAAGCTGAGAGTGCTGGGAATCTGGGGAGACCTGTTACCGCCCAGACTCCAAGGACCTCAATCTGTTGTTGCTGGTGAAAAAAATTGCTCATATAAAAATTCATCGTACAATGAGTAAATGATAATGGTGAAACGTACTCAATACTAGAACTTTTTTTCGAATGATCCCACCATTTATAGTCCACATGTGACTGTGATTATAAAATACATAAATGTCCTAATCCCAGCATGCTGTCACTTTTCCTCAAAGTGATATCTGGCATAACAACCACAAATGACCACAGGGTGTAATCGGTGTAATACCTTCACAGACCACGCAATTAACTCTGTAGCTATGCAAATCCTATCAGATTTATTACATCCAATTATATCATAATTATATCCAACTAGTGGGACCTGTGGAAATTCCACAAGGACTCATTCATATGTAATATATTGGTGTTGGCATTCTGTAGATGTTCAGTGTAAATGGAGACGCTCTGATATTATTGTAGCTTTTTTGTTTAAACTGCAAAAGTATTTATCTAAGCTAGCATGAACTCCCGGTAAAGCCTGGTCGTAAAGTACGCTTAAATATATTTTAATTCTTGCAGATTTCGTATATTATAGAGTTAATGTTCTATCAATGTTTATACATTATAAAGTTGCGATTTCAAAAATAAAAAATATATCCATATGACTTGGGTATGTTAGCTTAAATCAAAACCGAAATAAAAACTTATGAAGAATTCTTGGCAAAATTCTTTATGACAAGAAATAAAAGAACATAACAATTAAACGAACCGGATGTAAGCGTGACACATAAAAGAACACCCACGCTATCATGCACTGATACCATTAAGGTACGAACATACAATTTCCTACAGCTAGTGTATATAAATAGATCTTATCTTAAGAGATCAAAAGATGTTTGAGAACAGACATCCCAGCTAGTGTATGTATAAGGGGATCTATATTCATATTAAAGGATCCAAGTTTTTCTTAAGAACGTTTCTGATGAGTGGGTATTTCTGCTAGTATAATTATATAACATGGAGGAGATAGTTCATTTGTAAGTTGTCTGTAGGTACAACCATGGATTGGATATTTCCTTCTTCACAAATAAAGGGACAAAAAGATATATAATTCTGTCAATTCGATATCTGAGTAAATGCTGGGTACTTCTACTTGTAGCATTAGAAACTCAGACGGTTACTCTGTGAAAATCATTATTTTTCTATTTCCATCAGACAAAGACGTAAGTAATCATGTCTGGGTAGACTAGAACTTTAACCCAAAATGACAAACAAACACAGGAAAATAAAAAGTACGTTGGGAGAGAAGGGTGGGAGCCAGTCCTTCTTTTACTCTTTCTCCTACACACCTTCTTTTCGTTTCAACAGCAGACAGAAAAACAAAAGGGGTTGAGGGGTAGTAGTAAGAAGAGGAGGGGGCTTAAAGTTTCATTTTATTAGCAGTAAAGGATCTTGGGATAGATGAATGAGGAGATAGAAGAGAATAATGGAAAACATGAAAATTTTCCTCTTTCCCTCACGAGCACACACACACACACACACACACACACACACACACACACACACACACACACACACACACACACATTCTGTTTTAGTGAATTATTTTGACTTTTCTGTAAAATACAGGAAAACAAAAATAGATTTGGCTGAGTGACATTTTCAAATGGTTTATAAACAAAAATCACTTTCCCCAGGAGTCTAAAAAATAAGACAGTTTTAACAATTTCCGATTCATTTTGACTCAAAGAAACCTGAACTTATAAAAATAACATTTTTTTTCGTTTATTTCTTTAGAAATACTTCATCTTTTATTAACATCTGTTATCCAACGACCAAGTATTGATTACCCACAAGTATGACATTTTTCAGAATTAATTTCCCCTTCTTTTGTCAATTTTAAATTGAGAAGAATTTTTGAGAATTGTTCTAGTTTTTTTTAGTATGGACGAATTCATTTGTTTGTGTAACAGTAACACAGTCTACATTTTTGTTATTTCTCAAGTAGACAGAAATGAGTTTTCGCAACAAAAATAAGAAAGACACTGATAAGTACTCAAGAATTTGATCCTTTTCAACACAATAGTGAGCATGAGAAAATTGGTGCTTTTCTTTGGTTGAGAAGCACGAATGAACTGTAATACTTGACTTATCATTTAAAACTTTAATTTAAAACAGAAATTACATTCTATTTGTCAGTTTTAAAATTTCTAAATGTTCATGTAACAAAACTGGGAGGGCGTTATGCATGGTCTTACATCACAGGACCATAAATATAATCCCTCTGTGGGAAAGTTATGCACATGGGCAAGATATACACCAACTCTAAGTCCTGATGGTTATATTTTTAATTTCGTCTAGTGATGGACTACTCAAAATGTAACCAGACACTCAATGGTTGCTCTGATGCAGAGAGTGCACAAAACCCTAAGTTTGTGTGGCAATACCTTTAATTCGTTGGTTGATTGCCTCCTTTATAGATACTCTGGTGATGCTGATAAGCCGTTTCTCTCAAGCTTCAGTTTGGAAATCAGGTTTCACAGTAGTTCTAGAATCAACTATGTTACTCTCAAAATCAACAGGCAATCAATAATTAATGAAAACAGGTCATTTTCCTAACAAAAATAATTATTTGCATGAAATAATTTCAGATACAGTTTTTGTATATTTAAATTTAGTTTAAATAATAGACTATTTTCTTCAGAGTTTTCAACTGAAATCAATTAGTTTTCTCGCACACAGAAATTTGGAGACTCTCGGTTTTTTATGTGTTCATGGAGTGGAGACTTGTGTCCTAAATTGGTTGGAGCGAAAAAGACGCCATCTCAAGCTGGGTTCTTTAGTTTTAAGAAGATGCTACGCCCCCCCCCACCAACTATCTGAGGTTACCCTCTCTTCTCTCTTCTTCTCCCTTATCTTCGTCTGAATCTCTTTTTCCTTTTTTTTCTACCCCCCCCACTCTCTCTTCCTACTTCTTCTGAAATCTCTTTTTGTTTTCTTTCTTTTATTTGCCAAAGAAAATCAGTTATTGGCCAAACCATTTCCCTCAACCCCAATCCAGCTGAACAAAATATGACAATTTTTTTCTGCTTTCTTAAATCTTACTATCGAAACTAAACCAACGAAGAAAAACAAAGCTTGTTTCATTTTTTTTTTTTTTCAACATCAGACATATGACTGATTGCTGAGATTTCCACAGACGTTAGTAAGACTTTTTGTCATCAACTGTCAATTCTACTTTATCAAGACAATCATATTTTTTTTAGAGTTGCAGAAATTTGGGACATCTGGAATTCTTAATCAGTGTTAACAACACCTGACTCATCGTAGTTGCTTAGCAAAATAGCTTGATGTCGCCCGGCATCAGAAACAGTATTACATTCGAAGCTCCAAAATAAACACACGTTTGTAAGTATTTCAAATGTATTAATGGTTAAGAATATGATCTTGATTCCTTTGAAAATGTAGTACCACATGCAAATTAAGAAAATGATCATGATTTTATTACAATTTAACCTCAAACAAGGTACATTGCCACTTTGATGTAGGGGGCTACTATCAGGGGCATAAGTATCAGGGGTGCTAAGTGGGGAGTTGGGCAGCAAGATATCGGTTCACGTTACACTTGAACTTCTGCATGTCAGTACAGTTGGGGAAGCAGGAACTCGGAAGGGAATTGCAAAGTCCAGCGGTTCTGAGGAAGAAACTACTGGAGTAGAAGGCTCTCTTACATCTAGGGATCTCTACTGTGAAGGGGTGGGATTTTGCTGCTTCTCGGGTTTGTCGGGGTATTTAGGTCGATGGGGTATAAGTGCTTGCAGCTCATTGGAGCATTCACCGTTAAAGTACTTGTAGAACAGGCAGAGAGATGCTACATTTCGTCGATGGGACAGAGGCTGAAGTTTAGATGACAGTTCAGGACCTATTAGGTTGGCGACTCTCTTTTGAACCTTGTCTAGAAGTGAGAGACTAGTAGCAGATGCACCAGCCCAAATATGACTACAATACTCCATACATGGGCGAATGGTGGCCTTATAGAGGTACAGGATACTTTTGGGCGTTAGTAGCTTTCTGGCACGGTAGAGAGAACCTACCTTTTTCGCAGCGGTCCTCTCTCAATGTAATTTTTCCAACTCATGTTTCCTGTGAACGTTAGGCTGAGGAGTTTAAAAGATGTACTTTCAGATAAAGAGTCTTTGGCCATTGCTATTGGTGGTAGAGAAGGTTTCTTGTAGTTATTGAAGTAAACAAGTTTAGTCTTGGCAGCATTGAATGTGACCATCCATTTTTGTCCCCATTCCACTACAGATTGGAGGTCGTCCTCTAGTGTTTCTGCCATTTCTCTAGATATGTGTTCATTTGTTTTCTTGTTGTGTCGGTTATACAGTGTGGTGTCATCAGCATATATACCCATCTCACAGACAATTTTGTCAGGGACATCATTTATGAAAATCAGGAATAATAGAGGTCCAAGGATAGACCCCTGAGGCACTCCTGCATTTATATAATATTGTTTAGATGTACGACTGGATTTTTCTCTTATTAAGAAGGATTTAATTATGTTAAGTATTATTCCAGTGATACTGTATGATCTGATTTTCCTAAGAAGGCCCTCATGCCATACCCTGGCAAAAGCCTTAGATATACCTAGAGCTACTACTCTACCCTCCCCTGCTTTGTCAAGTGAATGGTATATACGCTCAAAAATTACAGTTAGGATGTCTGCTGTGGAACGGGTTTGCCTAAATCCATATTGTTAGTCGGTCAGAAGTTTAGCATCTGTAAGGTGATGGACTAGAGCTTGGTTAATTATGGACTCAAATATTTTGGCGAAAATTGGGAGGAGGCTAATGGGGCGGTAATTTACTGAGTCAGTTCTTTCACCAGAATTCTCGAAAACTGGTACTACAGAAGCAGTTTTCCAGCAGATTCCTTTGAAACTGTAGTGCTATATGCAAATTAAACACATATGAAATTAGTACTTGCCTGCTACCAGGGGTAGCATTCGCTGTTTGTGAATTGAGCCAGCTTCTCCTGGAGGAGGAAGTTTCTAGGGAATATAAAATTCACAAGCAGTAATATGTATATCCCAGTCATGGGGGATGATGACATTAGGGTTTTTTTTTCAGCTTTTTCTTTTACAGAAAGATTTATTACTTGCGTTAAAAGCTGTAAAATATATTGACAAGAGAATTGGAAGAAGTCATTTTCAAAGTGATTAATAATAATTAATTTTCAAAGTGATTAATTAATAATAATTAATTTAATAAATAATAATTAATTAAAGTGAGAATTGGAAGAAGTCATTTTCAAAGTGATTAATAATTAAGAAAAATTTACAACTAAGGAAAGAATAGTCATCGCAAAGAGAAGCAAACCCATAACAACTAAACAACCCCCAAATAAATCTATAATGGACAAAGATGTATTGAAGTATATATATAAAAATATACGAGCATGAAGATTAATTCATCTTTCTCAGATAAATTTAGACGTTAACTTAGAGTTTTTAGAATGGACAGACTTTAATCAACAACATAACAGTACAACTATGTTGATGAACAAATGTACTTGAACAAATGTACTTGAAACTGCATTCAGCTGGAATGAGTTCCGTTAGGTTCATCCTTCATCCTTGCCACTGTGTGTCTTCGTCAGAAAGTTAATTGGATGAAGTCTAGCCACTTGCTGTTCCAACGGAAAACTCAGTAGATTCAGGAACCCAGGCTGAATCCAGATTAGCTTTAATTCTTATCATCACTTTTCCGAACCATGTAGGGGAGCTGGGGTAATTGCTTCATAGATGAACTGTTGCCAGTGAAGAGCATGTGAAGAGCATGACCCAACCAGTATAGACATCTAATAAGGATGATTTGCCATTTTTCAACAGAAACATACAGAGTTATTTGAAAGATATGTGAGGTGCGACACAGTGATGACAAAAAGCTTTTGATTATCTAATCGTTCTACTGCAGATATTTTAACAATCATCTCTGAATGTATTTACCATGTACTGGAAAAGGCGGGCGAAGCCAGGGTTGTAACCCTTGATATATCCAAGACCTTTGATAAGGTCAGCCACAAAGGGCTGCTAATGAAAATTAAATTGTATAGTATAACTGGACGTATACTAAATATAATTAGATCCTTCTTTGACAACAGAACCATCCAGGTTGTCATTAATTGATGTGCATCCAAGCAGCATAACATTAATGCAAGAGTGCCTCAGGGGTCGATTCTTGGACTACTATTATTCCTGATATTCATAAACGACCTTCCTGATAATAATGTCTTCAAGATGGGTATATTTGCTGATGATACAATGCTCAATAATATGCACAAAGAAAGAACGGATGTAAATAAATCTAAGACAATGGCAGAATCATTAGAAAATGACCTCCAGACCATAGTGGAATGGAGCTGCAAATGGATGGTAACATTTAGTGCTAGTAAGACTAGCTTGCTCTCCTTTAACAATTACAAGATGCCTCTCTAACCGCCGATATCCATGACAAATAATAATCTATCTGAGAATTCTTCCATTAAACTCCTCAGCCTAACATTTGTGGGCAATATGAACTTGAGCAAATACATTGTGGACATTGTGAAAGCTGCTGCAAAGGAGGTAGGTGCCCTCTATCGAGCTAGAAGACTACTCACACTTGACAGTATCCTCTATCTCTGCAAGGCCACCATTTGTCCATACAAGGAGTATTGTTGCTACACTTGGGCTGGTGCATTTAATGAATAGGATCCAAAAAAGTTTCAATCTAATATGTCCCATTTTGTCAACTAAGCTTCAACCTCTTGTCGCATCACCACAATGTTGCATCTCTGTGCCTGTTTTACAAATATTTTAATGGAATGTACTCTGGTGAACTTGTTGCACTTGTGCCCCCTCGATGTACATATCCCTGATAAACCCGCTTAGCAATAAAATCTCTCCCCTTCATTGTCGAGGTCCCTAAATGCCAAAAAGATTTCTACTCTAATAATTTCTTCACTTAAACAGCCAGGCTTTGGAATTCCCTTCTTGCTACCTGCTTCCCTGACTGTACCGATATGAAGAAGTTTAAATGTAATGTAAACCAACATCTTGTTAAGCTTTCCTAGGTATGGTCCCAAATACTAACCCCTTATGTCCAAGTGGCAATATGCCTTGTTATGGCTGAACGTGAGTACAAAAAAAATCCAAAGTGAGCTTGAAACCATCAACAAACTATTCCAAATCTAAAAGGTTGCCAAATCATATTCGAATATGGTAATGCATAAATTTTGATAAAATGATTTGATAAAGGAAGACTAGAAAAGCTCTCCAAGACGGTTGCACTTTCAATGTTTTCAAACAATGAACAGAAAATAAATTGCAAAACAATAGTGAGAAAGTGAAGTCAGTTATTTTTACTATTATATAAAAAGAACTTTGTGTGTGTGTGTGTGAGAGAGAGAGAGAGAGAGCGTTCCTTATAAACTTGAAAACGGTTGGGCTGATTTTATGAAATGGTAATTTATGTGTCTGGCAGTGTTCTTAGATAGGTTTTGTATTGGAATGTCTTCAATAAGTATCAATAATCAAAAATAATCTGATGAAAGAAGGAACAGGCGATTTTGACCAAAGTTAACATCTAACACAGCCTAACATCACAAGTACATTTGAGAAGTTTTATTACCACACAAGCCGAAAGGCGCAACATATAAAATCAATAGTAGGTTTTTTAATATGACAGAGGCGCATTTGGAATAAATGTTTCTGTTTAAAGCACAATTGCACCATGATACTTGATTTTGTCATTTTAAAATTAAATTCAAGCTTTATCACTGCGCATGCAGTAAGGCCCTGTATTATAAAATCAACAATAGAATCTTTGATGTGATAGAGGTGCGTTCAAAATGAATTTTTCTGTTTAGAGCATAATTGAAGCATAATACTTCATTTTTGCATTTTAAACTTTAATGCAAGCCATCTATATATGTAAAAGCGAAAATGTATGTTCGCTTTTTGTGTATGTCCAAGAAAGGCTTTTTTCAGAGAAGCGGTCAGTCAGTTCACAACTTTTTAAAACTTTTTATATCACATGTAAATCGTAATATCTCACAGTTAACAACGGAGCTCGCCTGTCTATTTAATTTGCTCGACTTCGGGAAGATAAATATTCAACAGTTTTCGCTCGCCGCATGTAGGTTATTTCCTATAATGTTTCCCCCTACCCCCAACATCTTGGGGAGGAAAAAAAAAGCATTCTCGCACTAAATGAAATGCTACCCCACAGTCAAAAGTTGACCTCATTAAATCATTAAAACGTGTACCTGCCAATTTAAGTAATTAAATAAATTCAAACGTGTTTCTGTTAGCATCTCGCGGTGGTGCAATGGTAAACGTCGCACTTTTTTTTCACACTTTAATTTACAACTTTGCCTCAAGGGTTCGAGTTCGATCCTCATACTTATCTACCAAAATATTTTTTTTTATTTTAACCCCCCCCCCCCCCGGAGTTTCCACACAACACCTCCAAACACCCGGGCAACGCCGGGTACCCCTCGCTAGTTATATATAAAAAATAATTTTATAAAATCAACGCAAGGTTCTCTACAGTACAATGTAGACTACAATGTATTGTCGACTAAGTCACTGCAGGAGGCATTTAAAGCTTCCTTCTGGTGCATCGCGATGGGTCACCAACTAGAGCAGGCAATTAATCGATTTGATTGAAAAATGGGGATTTTATCGATTTTAACGAGAATAAAAATATGGAAGTATGAAACATACATTGATAATAATCCAATCCCGGGCAACGTCGGGTCTCCTTTCTAGTTTTATTTTAATAAAAAATGGAACACAAAAAGTAAGAATTGAAATTTAACCCTAGCAAAGAATTGGAAAAAGTCACATCCTTAAGAATTTTAATCTGAGCAATTAAACTCCTGACATTAGATTTTGACTTAATATATGTAAAAAGGAATACATTACCACATGAAGACATCCTAAGATCGTATAATGAAACTATAGAAAATCGTGAAAATACAAGACACAAAATAATGCATTAAGTGAAAAAGGATGTTTTCTTCCTAAATTGACTCAGAATAGAAACAATGTAAGATCACATATTAAGCAAAAAAAAAGAAAAAATTAAATTTATAATTGCTCAATTGAAAAAAGACCTTTCCAATAAATGAATCACAAACTCACGATAGACACGAGCGTAATATGCAGTGGCTGCTATCTCTAGAAACACTAAGGACATGTTAGAAAATATCTCTAGAAACACTAAGGACATGTTAGAAAATATCTCTAGAAACACTAAGGACATGTTAGAAAATATCTCTAAAAACACTAAGGACATGTTAGAAAATATATACGATGGCGTATATTGCTGTCTAACTGCATCCCAAAAAAGACTAAAATCAGTGACCGCCGGGTTATGTAAACAAACGAAAGGATAATATTAAACAAATACGTGGAAATACGAAATTCAAACAAAGTAAAATTTAGAAAAAATAATCATAAATACATCAAAGATATTCAGTTAATCTTGATATTAATAGACTCATTTTCACATGACATAAAGTAACCAAAGTCGCAGACAGAAAAGCCATTACCTTAAAACAAGTCTTGCAAACAGTAATTTCAAAGAATCAAGTAGGCAAAACAATGGTCAAAAGTGCACGATACTGCAAAGTTATTTATGGATAAAACGTATTGGATACATATAGTACACGACACTATCTTACCACTTGCAATAATATTAAAAGTGAAAAAGTAAAGTTCCTTTCCAAAAACAAAAAGGACAAAATGTAGTGATATTATAGAAAAATGGGTTTCAGAACCAGATTGACACATAAACATGTAGAAATAAAGCAAGTGTTTACAAATGAAAATTAGGAAAAGGAAAAGGAGGTTCATTTATTGGACCATGAAAGACAGTAATGTATGGACAAAAGTGATTTTGAATCAGAAGAGACTAATTTAGAAAATGGGTTCATGCCAAAAACATAAAAACACATAGAAAACAAGCATTCAGGTAGATGTAGCATCATATGCAAATTACACATGGCTATCAAAGCGATAGTCCAATAACTGATGCTAGTCAGCATCTAGTCTTAGAGAGATATGTGTGCGTGTGGCATGACAGAAACCATAAACTAATAAAGAGCCATACTTTACTCAAGTTTTAAAGACAAAAGGCAAGTATTATGGTTCATTTGTTCTTCTAAAGTAAAGGAAAAAGGTAATTTTCCAAAAACCATCCTTTGGATTTAAAAATAAAATGACAAAAATATAAAGCCTTTCTTTTATATTTTTAAAGAAGACTAAACAAACAGTATAAATACTTTATGGTATTTATTTTAACTGACTTGAATTTTGTGGCTTTTCTTAGTGACACAAATATTATCCTGCCAGAAAATCCAATAGTAAAGGATAGAGAAAATTAGAGAGACATAGAATTCATTAAAATATTTTTTGCCACGTGAGCATCTACATGGCAATAACTATTCGCATTAAGAAAATACAGTAAAACTAAATATATCATTATGTAATTTGTATCATATTTGTCTATGTTGGCAAAGGTGAAAGCTGGCTTGATCTCAGAAAGAAAATGCCTTTTAGAGAAAAAGTAAAATCATGTATGTAATCGGCAAGAAAAGTAGAAATATGCGGACACCCTTTTTTGTCCACTAAATTTGCAGAAAATATATTTGTATCATCAAAAATCTTAGTTCTTTTAATAAAGTTTGCGATGGTAAATAAACCAACACAGAAAAAGGGAAATAATCGCAATGAGGAAAACCGTTATAAATCTCTCTACTAAATTTATTATTGAATCATCCCAAATCATCTTTTTTATGGAGAAACATTTTGAAACAGATTTTTTTCTTTTTTAATTTATCGCTTTGGAGGCAATAAGAAGGTTTCTGAAATTAATAGCTATATGAAAGCATATCTAAATATTTAAATACATATAGTTATCAATATCAAGTCAAAATATAATGTAATATATAAACCGAAATGTTTCAGTTTTGTTGATCAAGATTAAAGTTTTAAATGTTAATAATATTACAAAGCCAGTTAAATCATGGCAAAACCAAATTCAAGTTTCATTGAACAGTCTTTGATGTTAGTTGGTCTTACGTTGGTAATTCCTCTAAACTTAAACAGGGGTTTGTTTGTAAGGTCTTAAAAAGAGGTATTTATCTTTTATTAATAAAGTCAGTTTATTGCTTATCATGACGGTCTTCATAACAGATATGTTTTACCGTTAATTTTATTCCAAAATTTGTTTGTTACTTTTTTTCAGTCATGTGAATTTTTTTTCTGCATTCTTTCTCATTTTCTTCCACAACCTACGATCCTTCTTACCTGTCATATCGTCATATATTTCTCTCCTTGTGCTTGTTTGATAGATTTTCACGCTGACTGCCCAATTAGTTTTCTTTTGATTAAAACATCCTCTCTGACATTCTTGACCAAACAAGTAAACAAAACCTCTTGTTTAGTCCTACAGCCAATTTGTTTCTTAGTTGCTCAGCCTCTTGTGGTGAAATTATGATATTTGGGACAACATTAGTTAATATAACTTTTGGTTTAGTCTTACAACCTATTTATGACGAGATTATCCAAAACAATTACAGATGACATCTGAGCCAAAGAGCCAGAGGCATTATCTGTGCTCTCGACTTAATCAGATATCAACATATTTTGTAGCAATTATTGCATTGTCCGGTTTTGTCACATTCCAGTGCTACACACAGTACTGGGGTTAACCTTTGTTATTTATCTTTGGCAGCACCCTGTTTATTCACTTACTACTTTTAATTTCTGCTATACTTTTCACTAAGCTACTTTATTTGTAAACTGAAACCTCAGAACCTCCGTCACTAACATCCATGTCCCTTCATCTCTCATATGACGGTCTATCACTGCAAAATCTGATTTGTTGTTTAAATTCTCTTGCAACATTTGGGCTGTCTATGAACAAATTCTGCATTATTTACATCCGAGTATTGTATATACCTTAAATGCTTAGCGGACACTTATATTTCTATCACAGCAACGATAAAATCTTATGCTCATAAATTATGCTCACAATTTTGAATCAATTACAAAAAAAAAAGCATTTGAGAAAAATATTTAGAAATATCTCCTTCTGTAATATACTCCTCCCCCTTTAAGTGTATATTTTTCCTTGGCCTTCGGGACAAGATCAAAGTGTAGTATCTGTTCCGACAGATACTGCAAGCTATGACTGGCTATGACTAGCAAAGACCGGATGTGGGGGCAACCCCACATGCCTGACCATTAACCAGCTCCCATTTCCCACCTCTCGGGAGCTGGTCCCCTTTTTCCCTTCCCCCTCCCTTCACTCCTCACATTAAAAATCGGCCTTGTGCCTAATTTGCTCGGTGGGGGAGCAAATAAATACCATCTGTTCCGACAGATGCTGCACTTAAGATAATTTGTACCAGTCAATGGAGGGGAAACCCTCTATACTGGGACAATTATTATTTTTGGTAACCAGAGTGCCCCCTTTTTGCCTACTTTTAGGGGAGCTGGTTTTTACCTCACATTAAAAACGGCCTTGTGCCTAATTTGCTCAGTGGGGGAGCAAATAAATACCATCTGTTCCGACAGATACTGCAAGCTATGACTAGCTATGACTAGCAAAGATCGGATGTGGGGGCAACCCCACATGCCTGACCATTAACCAGCTCCCATTTCCCACCCTCGGGAGCTGGTCCCTTTTCCCTTCCCCCTCCCTTCACTCCTCACATTAAAAATCGGCCTTGTGCCTAATTTGCTTGGTGGGGGAGCAAATAAATACCATCTGTTCCGGCAGATGCTGCACTTAAGATAATTTGTACCAGTCAATGGAGGGGAAACCCTCTATACTGGGACAATTATTATTTTTGGTAACCAGAGTGACCCCTTTTAGGGGAGCTGGTTTTTACCTCACATTAAAAACGGCCTTGTGCCTAATTTGCTCAGTGGGGGAGCAAATAAACACCATCTGTTCCGGCAGATGCTGCACTTAAGATAATTTGTACCAGTCAATGGAGGGGAAACCCTCTATACTGGGACAATTATTATTTTTGGTAACCAGAGTGACCCCTTTTAGGGGAGCTGGTTTTTACCTCACATTAAAAACGGCCTTGTGCCTAATTTGCTCAGTGGGGGAGCAAATAAACACCATCTGTTCCGGCAGATACTGCACTTAAGATAATTTGTACCAGTCAATGGAGGGGAAACCCTCTATACTGGGACAATTATTATTTTTGGTAACCAGAGTGCCCCCTTTTTGCCTACTTTTAGGGGAGCTGGTTTTTACCTCACATTAAAAACGGCCTTGTGCCTAATTTGCTCAGTGGGGGAGCAAATAAATACCATCTGTTCCGGCAGATGCTGCAAGCTATGACTAGCTATGACTAGCAGGGACCGGATGTGGGGGCGACCCCACATGCCTGACCTTTAACCAGCTCCCATTTCCCACCTCTCGGGAGCTGGTCCCCATTTTCCCTTCCCCCTCCCTTCACTCCTCACATTAAAAATCGGCCTTGTGCCTAATTTGCTCGGTGGGGGAGCAAATAAATACCATCTGTTCCGGCAGATACTGCAAGCTATGACTAGCTATGACTAGCTATGACTAGCAAAGACCAGATGTGGGGGCAACCCCACATGCCTGACCTTTAACCAGCTCCCATTTCCCACCTCTCGGGAGCTGGTCCCCCTTTTTCCCTTCCCCCTCCCTTCACTCCTCACATAAAAAATTGGCCTTGTGCCTAATTTGCTTGGTGGGGGAGCAAATAAATACCATCTGTTCCGGCAGATACTGCAAGCAAAGACCATATGTAGGGGCGACCCCACATATAAGACCTTGGTCAATGTAGGGGCAACCCTTCATACCAATTGTCACTATCCATCTCCCCTACTCCCCGGGGAGTTGGTCTCCATTTCCCCTTCACTCCTCACATTAAAAATCGGCCTTGTGCCTAATTTGCTCAGTGGGGGAGCAAATAAATACCATCTGTTCCGGCAGATACTGCAAGCTATGACTAGCAAAGACCAGATGTGGGGGCAACCCCACATGCCTGACTTTTAACCAGCTCCCATTTCCCACCTCTCGGGAGCTGGTCCCCTTTTTTCCCTTCCCCCTCCCTTCACTCCTCACATTAAAAATTGGCCTTGTGCCTAATTTGCTCGGTGGGGGAGCAAATAAATACCATCTGTTCTTCAGATGCTGCACTTCAATTTCTTGTTCTCTGTCAGTGGAAGAGAAATCCTTCACGACTGAGACAATTTTTATTTTTGTCCCTTTTCTCCACATTAAAAAACGACCCTGGTGTCTAACTCTGTCCCGTGGGGAGACATTGTAAGTAGGAACAATCCCTATATATAATAAAAGAGGCACAGTTTTTCCCCTCTGGACTAAAATACCGTAGGTTTAGAAGAACAGATGCCACATACTAATTTATTATGTCTAAACTATTATCAGCCACCTCATCTAACTTTTGATCACCGTTATAGACACATTTATTCATTGGATTAAAACCCTATATTACATCCTAGGATAGGCATCATGACTACCGCCGTTTTCTACAGAGGAAGTAGTTCTAACTTTTCCCTCTCTAGCTACAGTACTTTTCCTACCCCCAATCTACACCCTGAAAATATATACACATTCTTATTATATTCTCCGGTCACACTTCTTAACTGGATTATAAAAGCATTAACTTTCCATTTCCCTTACACAAAATAATGATTTCTCCCTTACACACTTCCAGCACTTCTCATTGGTTGCTATCTCTCAACCCGCCTATTCGAGAATAGATACCTTACTGAGTAAACGAACACACCCTGTTAAAAAAATATGGCTGCTAAAACACCGGTTTCTTTCCTGTTTCATTTTCCTTTTTCCTGACTCTATTACTTAAATTCTTCTACTGTTGTCCATGATACTTATTGTTTTCTGCACAAAAATCACAGCCGTAATCACGATATTCAATGTTTGCCATACCAGCGAGTGAATCACAGATTTTGCAAACAAATACACACGTACACATAAAGACACATAGACAAAAGATTGACTAGCAGAGAGACAGGGAGAGAGGTAGATAGACTTATACCTAGATATAAAATGAGACAGAGAGGGAGAGAAACAGAGAGAGAGAGAGAGAGAGAGAGAGAGAAAGATAGAAACAGAGAGAGAGAGAAAGAGCGAGAGAGATAGTAATACCTTTTCAAAAAAGATTACACACATTTTATTTAGTTTAGACAGAACATTTTCTTTGCTTATAAACAATATACATAGACGTTTACATCTTATATCGATTATTAATCAATATAATTGTTTTTTGAGCATTATTATTTTTTTATAATTATTTATTACCAAAAATGACCGTGAGGGTAATCGATGTGCATAGGCAAAATATTATTTTATAGAAGTTGAGAAATTATTTTAAAAACCCAAAATCATTTTTTGTTAACCTACGATATTTGGGGCATATTTGTGTTTTATGCACAAAATCATTTTTTGTTCACCTACGATATTTGGGGCATATTTGTGTTTTATGCACAAAATCATTTTTTGTTCACCTACGATATTTGGGGCATATTTGTGTTTTATCCACAAAATCATTTTCTAGAAAATATACTTGCGAAATTGTTAAAATACAAATTATCGTTTACCAACGTTATTAGTGACTTACTTGTATTTTAAAAATCAATCACATTTAAATTGTCTGCAAATAAGAAGTTTTTCAGATCAAAACAAATCATTATCGTTTACCTACCTATTTGCATTTAAATAAAAAAGATACTGCATTATCATTGTACGCAAATAGGTAGATTTTTGGAATATTAATCAATATAACTTTTTCTTTTTACTATTGTGACCTCTTTGCGTTATAAAAAGGCAATAGAAGTTTTTGGGCAATGTAGTTACCAAACGTCCCCTTTTCTTTCTTTTTTTTACTGTTTTTTCTCTAGACTGACGTACAAACTAAAAGTGGATCTTTCAGGTCAACATGGATATCTCGCTTGATGTAAACATAAGTTTATTCTACATTTTCCCATGTGATTATTAAATTTTAAGGTGGAAGCACAGATTACTTACAAAACACCTAACATGTTCAGAAATGCTTTCAAAATAATAACATTATTATTTCAGCACGGTAACAAAAAATACATAAGTACCCAACATTTACATTTTTTCCGACGGACACTGAACACCCAAAATTTGCTGCAATTATAATTTGCTAGTTTCTTACTGTCCTCTGATGAGTAGGATAGCTAGAATGGCATTCTTTGAAATTCCATGGAATAAGGACTTTGAAAATTGTTTTTGGAGTATTCTGTCAAATAATAAATTTAATTTTAAATTTTAATTTACAACTTTAAATTCATTTATTTTCCCCTATAAAAAGCTCTATTTTCTATTGTGCCTGTATTGAGCGTTTTTATTTGGTTGGGATTAATTCATTAATATATAAATATTAATATGTATATTAAATTGAAGTTTACATCTGATTATATCGGGTAAACATTTCTTTTCCGTTGTATTGATTGTTTTTTGTATATATATACATACATATATACATACATATATATATATATATATATATATGTACACAGGGTGACCTAAAAAAAACAAAACAAAAGCTAAATGGAGGCCATCTAGTGGAGAAAAAAAGGCTAAAGATCCTAGTGTTTTGATGTGATGTTTTGAATATAATAACCAAAGTTTCATTTCATTTGGACAAAACACAAAGAAACGGGGCCTAATTAGAGTTGGGGCCTGTTTTTTGGGGGGTCACCCTGTATAACCATCATCAGCATTACAATGTTGCCATGTCTCATCGGGGCTCTAAATTGATTGGAGTAATCAAAATTAAAATTATTCAAAAGGCAAAATTAAAAAAAAAACAAAGTGCTTTATAGAATATTTCATTAGTGGAAAAACTGTAGATGAGATTTTTTGCTATGACCCTTTTATATCTGTTGAGGCATTCACTTTTATTATTGAGGAGACATGATTCTTTACTGGCAGGTTTTTATCATTGTCACCTTTAATTTCTATATGTAAGAAGGGAATATTGTTATTTATATTTATTTCATGCGTGAAATTTAATACAGAATTATTTTTAAGTGTGGTTTTAATTTTTGTTAGTTCGTCTAAGTTTTTCATTAATAGAAGTATATAGTCAACGTACCTAATGTGGATAGAGGGTTAAGTTATTTAGAATTTAGAGACATACTAATAAAAAAACACTGACATTTTAGCTGTCTCACATTGTAATGTATACCTCTCAATTATTGAAGCCTTGTTAATCTGTATAAAAAAACAATCATTAATCAAGCTCAATATGAAACGGATGGCATGCTTAAATGCTTTTAAATATTTTAAACGATTTTAATCGTCTTTTTCATTCAATATTTTTTATTATTTTTCATCAATCGCCTGAGGATGACTTATGAAGGTCGAAAACGTTCGTAATACAGCAAATTTCTTTTTCAACTCAAACAGAATGTTCAGAAAGTAGTCCATCAAAAAGAAAAAATGGATTGTAAGAGAAACAAACAAGAGTTGTCTCTGACCTTCAATGAAACGGGCATATATATATATATATATATATATATATATATATATATATATATATATATATATATATATATATATATATACTAGCAAAAGTACCAGTCGTTGACTGGGTTCAAAAACAGCCTACAGAAAATAAACTATGATTTATGAAAGTATGATAGGTTATGAAAAGGAAGGGTTGTAAAGAGATAGCTTCGAATTTGGGGGTATCAAAACCAAATCAAAATATGATGAAAGTAAAAATAAAATAGATAAACCCCATCATTTATTATACCATACCTGTTCACACTGAAACACTTATCACAATATTCTGTGGATCTATATTAAAAAACCTTGTTAAACTTTGTGACATATTTCCATTCTTTGGAGGTCAGGCGCGAACGAACACCCCATAATTTTATTATACCATATTTCTTCAAACTGAAACATAATTATCAAAGTATACTTATGGAGATAGATATGAAAAGTCTTTATTAAGATTATTATATTGTGCCTATTTCCATTCTATGGAGGCCAGGCGTGAACGCAGACCCCACAATTTTATTATACCATGCCTATTTAAGTTAAAACATACTTATCAAAGTATTATTATGTACATCTATATCAAAAACACTTGTAAACGTTTTTTTTTTATTTTTTACATTTTTTATTTCCATACTTTGTGGACCAGGCACAGACGCAGACCCCACGATTTTAATGAACCACTGTTCTACCAGATCAAACATACCCATTCCTGTGTCTCAATACATCTTCTATCATTATATGTGATCAGTTTTCTATAATAGTCAACCATATAGGAGCCTATTTGTGACCAGACACACACACACAGACGTTCAGCTTTATATTATAGAAGATATATATATATATATCAGAAATAAGAAATATTATAACTAGCAATACTAAAATTAGATATCTTAACATTGCACACAACAACTTAAATTACTCAAAACTATACTAATTAAAAATTACAGCCCCTTATTAACCGAATCACGTTTAATATTGGGACAAATATACTAACTGTATTAAACAATCAATATATCTATAAAAGTGAAATTGTCTGTATCTGTCTGTCTGTGTGCGTACATTTCCCTACCAAATTACTCTGTCAATTTTCAGTCTACAAAATCGAGATTTGACATAAGTGGTATTGAGAATTAGGAAAATCTTTTTAATCGGTTTTCAGTCAGAAATCTGGCTGTCAAGGAGTCAAAGTTCAACGATTTGACCTTTGAAAACTCTGCCAAACTCCTCTGCCAATTTTAGGTCTAAAGACTTGAAATTTTAGATATAGATTCCTTGGACATGGATCAAACTTTAATTTGATTTGAGCCTAAAACAGTAAATGTTATAGAGACAAAATTGAGGTCAAAATTAAAAAAATTGACATCTCAGCCAATTTTTGGTCTGAACATTTAAAATTTTACATAAACTGTATTCAGACATAGAGAAAGCTTCTTAATCAGTTTTTGGCCAAAAATTTGGCTTACAAGGGGTCAAAGTTCAAAAGATTTTACCTTTGCCGTCTCTATCAAACTGTTCAGCCAATTTGAAATTTTACATAAAGGGTATTCAGAAATGCAGAAAGCTTTTTAATCAGTTTTTGGGCGAAAATTTGGCTGCCAAGAGGTCAAAGTTGAAAGAGTTGACCTTTGCAGACTCTACCAAACACCTCCGCCAATTTTGGATCTAAACACTTGCAATTTTAGATGTAGGTTTCCTGGACATGAGTCAAACTTTGCAATATATATATATATATATATATATATATATATATATATATATATATATATATATATATGCACATAAAGTTATGAACAGCACATATTGCCCGAGAAAAGCTGGGCTGAAATGCTAGTTAGTAATAAATAAATAAATAAATAACATATAAAATAAAAAATTAAAAAATAAAATAAGAAAATAAAAATTAAAAAACAATTCACCCCTACCCACCTATATAACCAATATAGAATAAAACATAATTAACTATAAATACACCCAAGCCTCGATAAAGAAGAACAACAACAACAGCAACAACAACAACAACCATCACTCCTGAGGATGATCAAAAGTACAGATGAAAAGCGCTAAAGAACAACAACCATGTGGTGTCATACTATATAACCTACCAGCTGAAACAAGAAAAACTGCTTGGGCGAATAGAAAAGATTACGAACAAAATTGGAAAAAAGACGAACTCAGTTGTGTTTAATCAAACATGCATAAATAATGACTTGCTGTCAAAGTATAGAACTATAAAATTACACGATCCAGCAATACAGACTGAAGAATTCACTAACGACTTCAGGAAAAACCTGATCCTCCGGCAAATATCACCTGCCAACAAGACCATCCAAACCCTTAATCAAGAAATGTTAAACTATGTGAAATCGAAATTCTCTACCAACAAATCCAAGACCTAAAAAAATCAAGATAAAATCTCTACACACCCCAACCTCAAAGATCTCTTAAAAGCCGAAGGATTTAAAAATAGATACAAGCACAGACAGCTTAATCCCCTTCTAACCCAAAAACTCAAAAAAGTAACTGAAGAACACTATAAAAATACTGGCATCACTATACAAATGGCCAACAAATCAAACATCTACACAGTCTTAAATAAAACTGAATATAACATGAAAATAAACAACATTTTCTGAGAGAAAACAAAATTTAAATTTTACAGAACAATTACAAAAAACAAATAAACCAAATTATAACAGCACACAACACTGAAATCAGAACAATAAAACTTAGTAAAATAATAGGAGACTAATAACCTGGCTACATATATGGGAAAATTAAAATTCACAAAACAGGATACCCTCTAAATCTCCACACCAGTATACCATATCGCCCAAACAATTAATACCATTATCCAACCTTACATACCTAGTAAATACAGCATAAAATCTACCACCTTTATAGACCTTCTAAAATTAAACTCCCCCCCAAATGTATAACCACTCCCCTTGACGTCAAAAACATCTTCACTAACATCCTTATAAAAGATACAAAATAATCCTTAACCAAGAATGCAACCACAACACAATACCCACTTCAGACATAAACCTCAAACTCCAGAAAAATTACTACTAAAATGCACCACCCAAGTTCCCTTCACCCTACTGAAAAAACATATATCCAATATGGCATCTCATCGGGATCACCTTTAGGACTCGCCGAACCTTGAAAACAAAATCTTCTCATATCCAAACAATAAATCTAACATTTATGCCCGATATGTAGACGGCATATTCATAGCAACAGAACTCGTTCAAGGCATTAAAAAACTCGAACTCGAACTTGAAAGACACTGTCCTCAAATTTACACACATTTTTTTTGTTTTTTTTACACAGGAATCACTACTTATCAAGGCCCGGAAGCCACTCGAGGATAAGGGTCAATGGGTATACAATAGTCAATACGATTAAAGCATAGTAAACATAAGTAGTGGGAATTTTGTAAATTGGATTACTTAGGGGGACGGTTCATCAAAAACTTGAACATAAATAATAAAATCTCTTTTCTCGATGTATTAATAGACTAGCAATCCTACAAAATACATAACCTCAACATACAAAAACCTACTAATAACAATGCAATCCTCTTAAATCACAACAGTGAATGGCCACAAAAATACAAGACTGCCCTGATAAAAAACCTTATCCACCATTCATAATATAGCATCAACTCGACAAATATTTTACAAAGAATTAACAATCATAAAACAAACACTAATCTATCTATATATCTATAAAAGTGAAAGTGACTGTCAATTTTCAGTCTACAGACTCGAAATTTGATATACAGGGTATGGAAATTTGGGAAAATCTTTTTAATTCATTTTCGACCAGAAATTTGGCTATTAAGGGGTCAAAGTTCAACGATTTGAGTTTGGAGAATTCTACCAAACTCCTCCGCCAATTTTGGGTATAAACAATTGAAATTTTAGATATAGGTTCCTTGGACATGGATCTAACTTAATAACTTGATTTGAGCCCAAAACAATAAATGTTAAGGGGTCAAAGTTAAAGAAAAATTTGACCTCTGCGGTCTCTACCAAATTACTCAGACAATTTCTTGTCTAAACATTTTAAATTTTACATAAAGTGTATTTGGGGCGATAATTTGAGCTACCAATATATAAATGTATGTATGTATGTTTGCATGTCTGCCTAAAACTTTCGACAGAGGCCACGGATTTTCACAAGATCAGTATCGTTTTGAAGCTCGGCCCTTCAGATAACAAATACCGAAAAATTGGCTAAAAAGATTAATTTCTTCACCCCCAAGTGGGTACTTTTCTATAGAAAAAGAATTATAATAATTTATTTCAAAATAAGAACGTCCAAAATAATTTTCAAAATAAGAACGTCCAAAATAAGGGACAAAATTTAGAAAAACAATATAAACAGTATGCTATGTTCAAATTTTTTTATTTCCTCTAAAGAATAATTCTTACTTAGTCATTTGTAAACGTTGCATCAGCCAGCACGATGGCGAAACACCAAAAACTTGATTACTCTATGAGACAATCTATTGTGAAGCTACACAAGGAAAAAGCACACCATTAGAGAGATTTCAGAGAAAGTGAAACGCTCCAAGAGTGTTGGAGGCAGGGTTGTTAAATCCTACAATGATACTGGCAAAATAGTGCTTTTAAAAATGGCAGACCCCGCCAAACTTTGGCAAGAGAAGATCGAATAATGCAGCGTATGTCATTAAAGGACCCTTTAAGTCTTGCACAGAAATTAAAAGGATTTTGAATAGTACCTCATGTGTTAATGTGTCAAGACAGACTGTTTCTAGACTGTTAGTCGATAAATACAGGACTGTTAATATGTATAAAGAAAAATGTAAACATATAAATGACAGACTTCGACAACGGATACGGAGAGAATATTTTATTTGACTCCTTACTGACTACCGAGTATATACAATAATGGCTGCTACACGACTTCCGACCGGAAACCGCTTCACTGGCAGGGAGAGTTTTCAGGGAAGATCACCCACACAGATTAACATAGACGACTGCAAGAAATGAGACTGTTTAATCGAACCCCAGGGAAGAAACCACTTGTTAGTTCGAAGAATAAGAAATTAGAGTTTGCAAACAGGTATGTAATTTGGACATAAAATGAAAATTGGGCAAAAGTATTTTTCAGTGATGAAAGCAAGTTTAATCTATTTGGAAATGATGAAAAAAAAAACAATGTAAAGAGATGTATTGGTGAAAGATTAAGTGCAAAGTGTACTAAGAAAACTGTCAAGTTTGGGGGTGGAAGCATCATGGTATTCTAGCCAAGGTACAACGCCTCTTTACCGGTTACAAACTCATGTAAACACGCAGATCAATAAAAACATTGTTAAAGATCATGTTGTGCCAATCATACAGAATTCAGGTTTCGATAGGGCTACCTTTATGCAAGATAATGCCCCATGTCACAAAGCAAAGGTGCTAATGAATTACCATAGTGAGCAAGATTTCGAAATTATGGATTGGCCACCGCAAAGTCCTGACATAATCCAATAGAAAATCTTTGGAAGACCTTAGGAGTGAAAGTTATGGAAAGAAATCCCACTAACACTGAGGATTTGTAGGTGAAGCTTCAAGAAGAATGGTCTAAAATTAGTATCGATGATTGTCAAGAACTGATTCGTTCTTGTAATCAGAGATGTACAGCTGTCATTGAGCAAAGGCTCATTTACTAAATATTGATTGTACATATATTGTTTTTTGGCTGTTTACATTGTTTTTCTCAATTTTGTCCCTTACTTTTGGACGTTCTTATTTTTAAAATAAATAAATAATTGTTATAATTCTTTTTCTATCCTTTTCAAATGATTCAAGTTTTAGTATGTTATTATGGATGATAACGACTACCAGTTGTCAAAATTTCAGCTTTTCATAGTTGTTATTTCTAACAAATATTAGGTTTTAAAATGTTCTCCCTTAGCTTTGGACGCTACTGTATATTATACTAAATTTAATACCTCCAATCTAATAATTAAAAACAATAATAATCCTATTAACACCACACTAAACCAAACTAATGTAGTATATGAATTTAAATGCCTCTTCAAAGAATGTCTCCAAACTCACTTTAAAAGTTTATATAATGCATACATCAGCCACACCTTGAGAACACTCACCCGACGATTAACCTACCACTTAGCAGATAATAGCACCATCAAACAACACCTAACCTTTCACAACAAAAACCTACAATCATCCGAAATAAGAAATATTCTACTAAAATAAGATATCTTAACAACTGCACAGAACAACTTAAATTACTCAAAACTATACTAATTAAAAAACTACAGCCCCTTATTAACTGAATCACATTTAATATTGGGACAAATATACTAACCGTATTCAACAATTACTAATAAATAACTAAATGAATAAAATATAGAAATAAAAAATAAAATAAGAAAATCAGAATTAAAAATAATTCACCCCTACCCACCATACACCAACCTATATAACCAATATAAAATGAAATAAAATTAACTATAAATACACCCAAGCCTCGATAAAGAACACCAACAACCGCTACTCCTTAGGATAATTGGAAGTACCAATAAAAGCGCTAAAGAATATGGCTGAACAACAACCACTGGGCACCATACTATATAACCTACCAGCCGAAACAAGAAAGACCGCTCAGCGAATAGGAAAGATTATCAACAAAATCAGGAAAAAGTAAAACTCAGTTGTGTTTAATCAGACATGCATAAATACATATACACACATATTTTTTTTTTTTTTTTTTTTTTTTATCATTAACATTGCAACAAAGAGTACAACCACAGAACTATATCACCATTAAAATTTAAAGTCTAAATTTTTAAAACTAAGATAAATATTATTAAATCCTTCGTTTACTAATATTTACACACACGCGCACACACACACACACACACACACACACGTTTTATTTATGTTGTTTCTAGAAGTGACATTTGAAAACATTAACTAGGTAATGGATGCTTTTGCCAGTAAGATTCACTAAATTCTGCAATGTTGATAATGAAAATGAGAAAGCAAGTCAGTACATTATTCCCCAAAGGAGCAGGAAGTGATGATGGTGTGAAAAAATAGAAAGAATAGCAAAACTAATTAGATAAAAGCGAAGAGTGAAGATCTACAGGAGGAGACAACTCGTTCGTTGTGGATTCTTTTATTTCAGTGAAGGAGGCAGGGACTATAATGCTACAGCCAAACAAGAAAGTTGATCTAGAAGAAACAGAACGTGACACCTTCACAAATGATGCATGTGATTGATCCAAGAAATGGGGAGTCAGTTTAGGAATGTCTGGATAAGGGAAAGGAAATATTTTTTTGTATTATTGATAAGTATAAAAGAAAGAATGATCTGTAAAGAACATAGAAATTTGAAAGCACGAGAGAAGTCAGATCAAGGATATAGAAAGAGAGGAGAAATGAAAGAAAAACAGAGAGAGAGTGGAAGAGAGAGTGAGAAGAAATGGAAGAGACAGGAAAAGAGAGAGATGAAAGAGACAGAAAGAGAGGGAGCATAACAGAGAGATGGATAAAGACAGGGAATAAAAGAGAGAAAAAGAGATAATAAAAGAAAGAGAGAATAAAAGATTGAGAGAAAAAGAACGAGGAAATAAAAAAGAGAAAGAGAAACGGATTGGAAAAAAGCAAAAAGAGTGGAAGAAAGTAAAAAAAAGAGAGTGCAAGAGACACACATGAGGGGTGAATGAAGAATAGAGAAAGAGAGAAGTTTGACTTATATAAGCAAACAAGATCCATCATTTGGATGATGAAGAAGATTAATTGATCTGTTTATTTTCTTTCTTCCTCTGCAAACGATTCTATCATGCTTGTTTAAAAATTCTTTGAAGGACACAACTGTAACGTGCATCCAGGAGATAAGCGCCCGCGTGTTTGCGTGTTGTGTGGGTACATGGGAGAGACGGATGAGGGGAAAAAGACTTACCTCGAGACCAGCTCAGCGTTACCGACCAAAAATAGAAAAGAGGGACCAAGATGGCGACCGCCGTCTTTTGTAAAGTATGATGTCTCGCAAAGTCACACGAATTCTCGGAATATGCAAATTTAGCCGGCCTAGAACGACGATAAAAGCGGGTGAGGGGAAAGACGTGGGGAGTGACGATTGAGTTGGCTGGGGAATCGTGTGGCTGTTGCTTCTTGTGCCGTGTTGAGGATATCTTACCGTGTTAAAGAGAGAGTCGGGCGCCATCTTTAATTTTTCCTTACATTTTTTTTCTTACATTAGATTATCATACACCCTCCCAGAAAGAAAGAAAAAGACATGTAATAATTACATTGTCATTTTTGAATATATACTAGCAGTTCAGCCTGGCTTTGTTCGGGCCCTACGTATTGTTCATAACTTTGTGGGCATATTATAAAAAGTTTGACTCATGTCCAGGTAACCTACATCTAAAATTTCAGGAGTTTAGACCCAAAATTGGCAGAGGAGTTTGGTAGAGTCTGCAAAGGTCAACTCTTTCAACTTTGACCTCTTAGCAGCCAAATTTTTCCCCTCACCCGCTTTTATAGGCCCGCAATCAATGAGAGTTAGAAAGGGCTTGCCACTGTAATGGGTAATATCCATGGCCAGCCGCTGCCACACACTCTCAACTTCCAAGCGACCCTTCTGCCATCGCTCTGGTGCAGGATCAATAGACTGGCAAGCCTCACAATTTCTGACGATCTGTCTGACATCCATCTTGGTCACTGCTGGGTATGCACGCCTCACAAAATAAAGGGTCCTCTTGATACCCGGATGTCCGCTCTGTGCATGAATTTTTTGTATTTGACATGGGTCGATTGCAACTGCACAAGATCGAGCAGTAATCTCCATTCCCATCTTCGCGGCTTCATACCATTTGTGAGGTACACGGGTCAGTTGGTCAGCACGATTACAATGTGATGGCACCAGAGTGACGCTCAGTGATAGCCCATACTCATTACCCATTACAGTGGCAAGCCCTTTCTAACTCTCATTGATTGCGGGCCTACGAGATTTGCGGTGTGGCGGCAGATGACCAGACAGGATTCAGCAAATCTCGTAGGCCCGCAATCAATGAGAGTTAGAAAGGGCTGGCCATGGATATTACCCATTACAGTGGCAAGCCCTTTCTAACTCTCATTGATTGCGGGCCTACGAGATTTGCTGAATCCTGTCTGGTCATCTGCCGCCACACTGCAAATCTCGTAGGCCCGCAATCAATGAGAGTTAGAAAGGGCTTGCCACTGTAATGGGTAATATCCATGGCCAGCCGCTGCCACACACTCTCAACTTCCAAGCAACCCTTCTGCCATCGCTCTGGTGCAGGATCAATAGACTGGCACACTCTCAACTTCCAAGCGACCCTTCTGCGATGCCGGACCGTCGCGGCGAGGAGCGATGAACTTTCGCGCCGAAACGATGCCGCGACGAGTAGGAGGGCGCCGCGGCGACCACGGAAGTCGGAATCCGCTAAGGAGTGTGTAACAACTCACCTGCCGAATCGACCGGCCCCGAAAATGTGATGGCACCAGAGTGACGCTCAGTGATAGCCCATACTCATTACCCATTACAGTGGCAAGCCCTTTCTAACTCTCATTGATTGCGGGCCTACGAGATTTGCGGTGTGGCGGCAGATGACCAGACAGGATTCAGCAAATCTCGTAGGCCCGCAATCAATGAGAGTTAGAAAGGGCTGGCCATGGATATTACCCATTACAGTGGCAAGCCCTTTCTAACTCTCATTGATTGCGGGCCTACGAGATTTGCTGAATCCTGTCTGGTCATCTGCTGCCACACCGCAAATCTCGTAGGCCCGCAATCAATGAGAGTTAGAAAGGGCTTGCCACTGTAATGGGTAATATCCATGGCCAGCCGCTGCCACACACTCTCAACTTCCAAGCGACCCTTCTGCCATCGCTCTGGTGCAGGATCAATAGACTGGCAAGCCTCACAATTTCTGACGATCTGTCTGACATCCATCTTGGTCACTGCTGGGTATGCACGCCTCACAAAATAAAGGGTCCTCTTGATACCCGGATGTCCGCTCTGTGCATGAATTTTTTGTATTTGACATGGGTCGATTGCAACTGCACAAGATCGAGCAGTAATCTCCATTCTCATCTTCGCGGCTTCATACCATTTGTGAGGTACACGGGTCAGTTGGTCAGCACGATTACAATGTGATGGCACCAGAGTGACGCTCAGTGATAGCCCATACTCAGATACCAGGTGTTTTTAGCGTGTCTAGCCTTCTCCGTATTAACATTTCGCTTGCTGCCTTGGTACGGATTCGTGTCCGTCCTGAAAGTGTGTCAGACACCCAGTGGTAGACACAGAGAGAATCTGTGTACAAGGTCAACTTCTTAGACTGCCACTGCAGGGCCAGATTTACCCCCTTTACAACAGCGTCCAGCTCTGCCAGGTTGATATGCTGAGAATCTGTTACGGGCCGCAGCCAACACGCATCCTCGAACACGTTTCCTCCTTGCTCCAATGATACTCCCAACGCCAAAGAACTGGCATCAACCCACACACCTACGTTGTCTCCGTTAACACACCACCGCCCACAGGCAGGGTCCTTCTTGTTCACTCTCTCCAGTGTCTCTTTAATCATCAGAGTTAGTAGGACATCATCGGATATGTCATCCCAACCCGTGGTTGTTAAATTTGCTCTGCGTTTAATCACACCAACAGCTGCGCGGAGCCAGCCACAGACCGGTAAGTGACCAACAAGTTTTCCACACCAAGAAAAAACGGTCCGCCTTGTAACGAGGTTGGGGATGCTTGGAATTTCACTGCCACGCCTCCATTGTAGGGTGCCATCCTCTTCATAAACATCCAATCCCAATACACGTGCTCCTTCCCTTAAACGTTCGGGATTCTTGCATTCCAGACCAAACTGAGCCAACTTTTCTTTGACACACGACGCAGACTGTACATCTTCATTGACGTATACGTCATCAATGTAAGCTGACGTTGAGTCCCTCATGGGCTTTTCTTGGGACAATACTGTGTTGACAATAGTCTTCATGATCTGTGGTGCCACATTTAGGCTGAAGCCAAGGCGTGTAAGGCAGTACCTCTGCCCCTGGAACCAAACTGTCTGGAACGGCCACAACGTCTCATCAACTCGCACCTGTAAATAGGCTTTTCGTAAATCCAATATTGAGACATTAGTGCCTTTCTGACGCCATTCCCTCAACTTACTGGCGCATACGTCAGCATCGGCAGTGTAGGCTTCAATATGCTTGTTAAGCTCCCTATAGTCCAGCACAGGCCGTACTTTCGACTTGTTATGCTGGACTACTGCCATCAAGGGTATTAGACCCTTCGGAGGCCCAAGCTTGTCCTCAGGGTAGGGGATTAACCAGCCATCTTGGATCCACGCCTTTAGTTCCCTTTCGTATTCTGCTCGGGCTTCACTGGGTATAGGGTACTCTGCAACCCCATTCTTGAGTTTAGTCGGTGCCATTCCCTCGGTCCACATCCAAGATGCAATCCAGGCCCTCTTGCGCGAGTCGTAGTCCACTGTAAAATCCGGCCGATCGATATGGAGCGCTGCACACACTGGGGCCTCTAAGAATCGCACCTTTCCATCTCGATGAATTGCGACTCCCCCCAGCGCCTTGATGGCATCGTATCCGAGCAACAGGTCAAACCCCAGGAGATTTCCTTGGGTCACGAGCACATTGATCTTAGTGGCTGCACCGGTGTCCGTGTAGATCTTGACAGTTCCAGCTCCACAGCATGTCTGGGTCTCGCCTCCTATCGTGGTGACTTTGATCTTCCTCTTAGTCCAACTTGGACACAGCCTGGTGCTCACTATAGTATGCGAACAGCCTGAGTCGAGAAGTGCTGAGCAGGGTATCCTGTTTACGTAGACGGTTATTACTGGTTGCGCCTTGTTCAAATTTTGCTCGGGGAGCAGGGCGGCGCTGACGTCCTCTCCCCTGATACGTTTCCCGCACAGTTTTGGGCTAGATGCCCCAAACCGCCACACTTAAAACAGCGCACACGCCCCCTGTTGGTGCAATTCTTTGCAAAATGTCCGCGTCGGCCGCAGCGAAAACATTTCCCATTGCTTGCAGGGTTCTGATTCGGAATCTCCCGAGCGCCAATCTGGCCTGTCTGTGTCGCCATCACAACTAGTTCCCCCAGGTCCTCCTCATCTTTGATGATGGCTCGAGCACGTTCCATCAAGTGTTCCATGGTCGTTGTTGAAACGCTGGTTGAGGCTCTCAGTAGCTGCTTCACCCGAGTGGGAAGGCCTGCCACAAACGCGTACGCGAGCGTCCGCTCCGACACCCCTCCACCGAACAGAACTGCGAGTTTCTTTAACTCAGCGAAGAAAACGTCCACGCTTTCCTCCGGTAGAAGTTTTCGGGAAGCAAATTTTTCATAGGCCGTACAAGGATCCATGGCAAATGCCTTGTACAGCGCAGCTTTAATTGCGGTGACATCTCCCTTTTCGGCAGCACTGAGTTGCTGATATACACTCAAGGCACCACCAGCCAATCTCAGGGGAATTACAGTGTGTACCCTTTTCACCTCACAAAGGTCGCACGTCAGCTCGACCCTTTCAACCCAGTCGACGATGGACGTGGACCCGTCAAACTCGGGTATGAGCTTTAAGTCAAATTTCGACTCGGTCATAGTCCTAGAGGCCAAATGGCCGAGATAGCTTGTAAGAAAAAAAATGTAAAGAAAAATTAAAGATGGCGCCCGACTCTCTCTTTAACACGGTAAGATATCCTCAACACGGCACAAGAAGCAACAGCCACACGATTCCCCAGCCAACTCAATCGTCACTCCCCACGTCTTTCCCCTCACCCGCTTTTATCGTCGTTCTAGGCCGGCTAAATTTGCATATTCCGAGAATTCGTGTGACTTTGCGAGACATCATACTTTACAAAAGACGGCGGTCGCCATCTTGGTCCCTCTTTTCTATTTTTGGTCGGTAACGCTGAGCTGGTCTCGAGGTAAGTCTTTTTCCCCTCATCCGTCTCTCCCATGTACCCACACAACACGCAAACACGCGGGCGCTTATCTCCTGGATGCACGTTACACTCCCCCCTGATCTGATGATCACATAGAGAGCACTAGGGGGGTGGCCTTTTAGTGCGTGTGCTTCCGCGAAGAGGTACATTCACTGTTTCAGATTCGGGCTCTGGATCTGGTTCCGCCTCATCAGATGAAGTATCGCTATCAGTCTCTGGAAGGGGCTCACTGAATCCGTGCATCGGCAGCTCATCGCTAGACGCTTCACTGCTTTCTTCTGTAGTTGTATGACGCACCTCGGTAGCTGGGCGAAGATCTCGCACATGTCGTGGGGTTCCATCGACCAAAACAGACTGCTGGCTAATCACTCCAGATATGTGTCCTCGCTTAAACTTGTCGGTGCACCGATTTCCTGGAGGCCGCACCCACACTGGATCTCCCACTTCATATCTGTTATATGTTCCCTTGTCGGTTGGCTGCGTAGTGTTGATTCCCTTCACTCCGACTCGGTACGTGTAAATAGCATTCGCAGGTGCGATTGAAGGGGACGTCCCGTCCTTTGGCGTAATGTTGTACCAATATGTTGCTTCCGCAATAGTACATCGCTTCCTGGCAGCAATTCTCTTGATGCTGCGATGGCTTCTTTCAGCAATGCCATTTCCTGATGGCACATGCGCACATCGCAACCGTAGACGGACGCCCCACTCATCTAACAACTGCCGGACTTGCTAGCTACAAAACGCTGCATCATTGTCAGTCAGGAGCTCTTCCGGCGCACCTCGCTCAAAAAAAATGGATGATAGGTGGCGAACAACATTTGCTGAATCCTGTCTGGTCATCTACCGCCACACCGCAAATCTCGTAGGCCCGCAATCAATGAGAGTTAGAAAGGGCTTGCCACTGTAATGGGTAATATCCATGGCCAACCGCTGCCACACACTCTCAACTTCCAAGCGACCCTTCTGCCATCGCTCTGGTGCAGGATCAATAGACTGGCAAGCCTCACAATTTCTGACGATCTGTCTGACATCCATCTGGTCTGAAAGGGTTAGAAATTAAAGATAGAAGGCAATGTGTCAAGAAAGACGATGACATATTTATCTTACATGCTGATAAGAATAAAAACATTAATCATTTAATTAAAAGGAATATGCTTTTATTCATTAGCGAATCGAATTAACGAGCTTGGCAGTTAGGAGGAGATAATAGAAAAAAGTATTCTCAGATCACCAATTGAGAGGCAAGCGATTCGAAGAAGGCATTAAAATATGAAATAGGACAAGAATTAAGAATTTGTAGATATTCAATCACCTATGGAGAGAATGGAGGCATTCATAATGGCGCGTGAATGATGTTTGCAGAAAAACTGAATTTATCAAAAATAAAAATCGTTCAGCTGACTTTCAGTTATGACTTTTCTACATACGTGTTCTGATTTTTTTTATCCTTATAATTTAAAGATATATTAGAAATACGTCCTTCGTGACCCTCATCTCGGGTCTTTTAACTACAAGTAAGAAAGAAGATAGTACTCTCCACTAGTGAGGAAGGTTTTTAGAACAAAGGAACCTTCCTCTATTGGTATAAATATCCACCAATGTATTGTTCATATTAGAAATTAAAAAAGCCTAGCAGCTATACTTTGATAAATTAGACCATTATTTATTACATATCGTAAATAAAGATTTGATTTAAACAAGTAAAATTTTAAAATTAACAAATTAGTTCAGAAAAAATTAGCTGATAATCTGAAAATGTTATACCTCGACAGTAATCCATAGATTTTCTTTTTAAATAGGAAAACTATTGTGCATGTTGGAGGGGGTATATGTCTGCCAGATTTCACACAATAACATTGTATCGAAATTTTTCTCTCTTAGAAAAGAACAACTAAATGGAGTTTGATGGCTTTTAACTTTGATTAATTTGCAGAAATAATTCAGCTGAAATAGTTTTTCAACTAATCCCAGGTGTGAACGTAATGGCGTTTAACAGGTGTGACTATCTTTAAACACACCTGCATCTCAGCTAAAATAAAAAGGAAGTCAGGTATTAGGCTAATGAAACACAAAAATGTGCTTAAATAATCATTGATTGAGGGGGGGGGGTCTAATAAAATGTGAATACAAGAAAACGAATTATGTATACAGGTTGGCACAATTGTCGCCTTAGAAAAGACGACATGATTCCATTTCCGTTTGATAAAAACCAGTTTTCTTTTTTTGTTGCAGACCATCTATTAGTTGACCAGTTGTGTACAAATCCCAAGAGCGATAGGAGCTTTTTATAATGCCTGAAAGTGACACAATGTTCAACGGACAACATTAGAGATGCGCCGCTGTACAACTTATTCTTTCTACTGATCCAAGTTATGACAACAGGATTATTGCCAGCATCCTTTTGGGTCACTCTGGAGTCACTGAGTGTTTCTTCCAATTCATACAGACATTACAGCACATAATTCATTTTGCTTGCAAGTAGGCAATGCTGTTTCATCCATTATAGATGCAAAGCCTTTCAAAATGCAAAAACACAACATCTTTGATTGATTCTATCCATTCGTTATTGTATTTAAAAAAAATTCAGATTAGATTTTTTTAATTTTTCGTTATTTACATTAATTACATGACGATTAAATTAAAATTTAGTCTTTAAAAAATTATTTAAAAATATTAAATTTATTATTTTAATTCATTGTTTTATTAAAAATGTTTTATTTAAAGTAGAAAAACTTGTGTTCCTTCAAAATTGAGACTCTGAATCTAAACAAAAAATGAAATAGCCTTAGTTTCAAAGGATTTTCCTGAGAGTAGGAGACAAAGCATGAAGCCACTTGATGTAAAGAGCTAACAAGCATGAAAGATGATTATCGCAAACACAAGAGATGCCTATTGACTTTAGTCTTGAAAAGACTAAGACTGTAGGTAGAAAGAAAACAGTGAGCAGGAAGAGAGTTCCACAAGCTTGCACCTATTGGAAAGTTACTGGAATAAGAAAATGTATTATAACGAGGCATTAAAACAGTGAATTTATGAAGACCACTAGATCAGCCAATCAAACGAGCTGGAATCAGGAAATAGATCAGACAATTCTGGAGAACACATGCCATAATAGTAGTTATAGAAAAGAGAGAGACTAGCAACATCACGTCTGTGAGAGAGCGGTTACAGTAAAGAAGAAAGAGTGAGGCCAATGAAATGACAAATACATTTCTACAATTTATCAAGAACCTTCAAATGGGACAGAAGTAAAATATGACAGAAGTAAAATATGACAGAAGTAAAATATGACAGAGTTTAAATATGACAGAAGTAAAATATGACAGAAGTAAAATATGACAGAAGTGCTACCTACATGGTCTGATAGTAGATTTTAAAGATAGAGAAAAGCCTCAGGTTTGAGAATAGAGAGAACCGATTTTACAAGAAGCTGAAAGAGCAATAGATTTAATATATAAATTCGAAGAAAGATTTGATGAAAAAGAAAGACCAAGAAGTTTTAAAATCGATTTCTCATTGAGATCATAAAAATCTGAGGCAGAAAAAAAAAAGCTTATGATTGAAAAACAATAGCCAGATCCAATATCCGTACAGGAATCTGTGACATATTTTCATTATATGGATGGCCCGTGCAAACGGAAACCTCACAATATCATTATACAATCTTTAGACAGAACAGATATTACCCTTGGGTCCTAGCCAGATGTCTAAGAAGATATATTTTAGTTTCATATACGGTCGAAAACCAACATTATTTTTATATTTTAATTTTTTCTTTTTCTTTTTTTACATTGGGTCTTCGGTGATCGGGAGATTCTATTTATTAAAAAGGAGGATTTTTTTTTAACATACTATGAATATTAAATTAGCGTATCTGTATACTAATAATTTAATGTGGGATGACTGATTTTGGGATCAGTTACAGCAATATATGGAAAATAAATATTGATTGATTAGCTTAATAAAATAAATTTACAGTTACAGCAACACATGGAAAATAAATATTGATTGATTAGCTTAATAAAATAAATTTAACAGATTAAAGTTAAGCTGTAAGAGTTTTAGTATCATCTATGGTCGTGAAAGATGGTAGAATTACAATTTCTGGTGGTGATGCTGGAGTGGGGCATAAATCAGTCAGAGGCAACTCTTAGTTAAGGAAATAGAGAACCATTAATTAAGGTAATAAGATATAAATGTTTAAACCTTCTATGAGACATTTGAGAAATACTGAGAAAAAAGTCTATAGAATATTTTCAATTCCCAACGAGAGAAGACGAACAATAAAGAAACTCATTATGTAAGCTTCAATACATTTTCTCTTTATCTTCAGTCGCTTATGTTTATGATTTCCTTTTGTACTTTTCAACTTTTCAACCTAAACGGTCACATATTAAAAAACTAACAATGAAAATAATATATATAGAATATAGAATAAAGAAGGCAGCAGATGTGATAGGTGTGAAAATCGAATGAAACCAAATATTAATGAGCATGAAGAGAGACAATGAAAGCGAGTAAATTGATATATATATATATATATATATATATATATATATATATATATATATATATATATATATATATATTAAAAAACTTGACAAAAACAACGAATTCTGGAATGTTTTGATTTATTTTCTTGAATCAGTTGAGATCATGAGAGTTTCTCACTCTCATTAAATATCTCTAATATGAAAAGTAATGTATCTAACTGAAAGCAAAGATGAAACACTTTCTTAAGGTAAAATTTCATGGGAAATCAAATGGTGTTCATTTTGTATGGTTTTATTGTTGTTGGATTCTTTCGTATTCACTACACATCTGTTGTATTATTATATATTTGGAAATTATAGAAATAATGTAAACGAATAAAACTAGTCATATGGAGTTCAGAATTGTGAGCAGGAGTACACAAGTTTAATGTACGCCTTCAAATTACTTGTCAATTAATTCACATGACTCTTAAAAAAAATCAATTAGTTATTTCTGTAATAGAATCTCAAACAAGAAAAATTTGAAGGAAAGTATTTATTTTGGTAAATTTTATGACAAAATATTGATTCACACATTATGCGCCATGTCCAAAGTTTTGTTTTTATGATTGGGAAACAAGCAGATGTGCTTACAGTTATATCTCATAGGATTAGCGAATCTCTCGACAGAGGCAACCTTTCTAGGGCAATTGCTCTTGGCATATCAAAGGCCTTTGATAGGGTATGGCATAAAGGTTTACTTCACAAGATCTCCAGCTATGGTATAGCTGGAAATGTCTTCTCAATTATTAAATCATTTCTCTCTGATAGGTTCATAAGAGTAGTAGTTGATGGGCAAAAATCAGAAGCTCACAGTATAAATGCTGGAGTCCCTCAGGGCTCCATCCTGGGCCCAACTCTTTTCCTGATCTACATTAATGATCTTCCAAATCACATCCTTACATCATTCGTAGACATATTTGCTGACGACACTACCATCTATGGTAGCACATCTAAGACAGTAAACAACCAAGTTCTCTCCGATTCTCTCTCCTCTGATCTTGTTCACGTTGTACAATGGGGAAAGGAGTGGCTGGTTACTTTTAATGCATCTAAAACTAAGCTTCTATCTTTACATCATCAACGTTCTGATCCCCATCTGGCATCAATTAAAATGAATGGCTCTCGTCTTGGGGAGGCCTCAAGTTTTGACAGGCTTCTGGGCTTGACCTTTACTCCTGATCTTAAATGGAACACGTACATCAAATCTGTTGCCAAGGCCGCTGGAAAAATGGTCAGATCCTTCTATCGATCCAGTAGATATCTCACTGCTGATGCAATTCTCTATCTATATAAGAGCCAGATACGTCCAAGGATGGAATACTGTTGCCACATATGGGCAGGAGTTGCTGGAAAAGACTTGCTCTGCCTTGATAGGGTTCAAAATAGACTTCGTGGCCTGGTGGGAGATGTCCTTTTCTCTTCGCTGCAACCTCTATCTCACAGAAGAGATGTTGCGAGTTTGTCTCTGCTTTATCGTTATTTTCATGGAAAGTGTTCAACTGAGCTTCAATCTATGGTCCCCCCTCACCAAACTTTCACAAGAAACACTAGACTAGCTGAAAACACTATCAATAATTTTCCCCATTCTTTATTTGTGCCTAAACCTAAACATAGATTCCATGATCAAAGCTTCTTTCTTAGAACTGCACGCCTGTGGAATTGTCTTCCGTTTTCCTGCTTTCCAGCTGTCTATAATATGGTTGTCTTCAAGTCCAACGTGAACAAGTTTCTGATGAGCTGTTCCACTTAAGTTAACAAATTTACCAAACTTCCATCACTATCGATTACTATATTGTCCTTTTGACTACTGTACACTCTTTATCCCTTATCCTTGAGTAGCCTATCGGCCTTGATAAGTGGTGACGCCTATGTAAAAAAAAAAAAATTCCACATATTAACAACTATTCAATTTTGATTTTTTTTAAACGTCATTACAAGATTTTACATTAAATTAAAATTGTGGAATAATATTTAGGTGCGAGAATCGTAAAATTTGTTTAATAGTATTTTAATTGTGTTCAAATGGTAAAATTTGTTTAATGATATTTTAATTGTGTTAGAGGGTAAATTTTGTTTAATGGCATTTTAATATTAGAATAGTAAATTTTGTTTAATGGTATTTTAATTATGTTAGGAAAATAATAAATGATAAAAGCAAAAGTAAAGCAACATTCTCATTTCTTGGAGATAATTTAGAACTTTTGAAGGGGGTTTCAAATTAATGATAGGAAAACAAAAAAGTCTACAGATAAGATAAGAAAAACATAATTTAAATTCTATCAGCATTTAAAAACAGAATTGTATATCTATGGATGGTTCAAACATTCTATCATAATATTCTAGCTTAAAAATACTTAACTCGCAATGACAATTGGGGTATAAGCATAGAATATTAAACAGATTTTCAAAAAGATATTTTCAGACAGTAAATAGGCTTCAACAGCTGTCTCATTGATGACATGTTGCATCCCTCTGCCTGTTTTACTAGTATTTTAATGGTAGGTGCTTCAGTGAACTACAAGCCCTTGTATCTCCACATCATAAATAACCCCTACAAACCAAATAAGCAGCAAAGTCCCACCTCTACCCAGTAGAAATCCCTGGATGTAAGAAAGCCTTCTACTCTAATAGTTTCTTCACTAGGACTGCTAGACCTTGGAATTCCCTTCCAGGTTCCTGATTCCCTGACTGTACTGGCATGCAGACGTTCAAGTGTAATGCAAACAGACATCTTGCTGCTCAACTCCCTACATAGTAGCCCTGCAAACTAAGTTCCAGATAGTAGCTCCCTACATCAAAGTGGCACTGTTTGGGATGAAAATGCAATAAAAAAACAACTAGAAATCCTCAGCGAAAGAAGGCGAAAAGAGGGAAAAATAGATTAGAAAGGAACAACTGAAGAAGACTAGTATAATAGATTGAACACAAATGACGTAATTGTTATTGCTGATTTGCTATTATTTGGCTGGCTTAGTGTTCAGGTGAACTGGAGAAACATGCAAGGCTATTAGGGTCTACCATAACTAAAAAGTCTGATTTTCATAAATAAATGTTTATAGAGAAGCTAAAGAATCTCATTCGGCAGTGACCAGTTTAATCAAGCAATATCACTATCGGATATGAAAACTGATCAAATATGAAATCTGCTACAAAAAATATCCATTGTTTTTTGCATTTGATTCATCAACTTGAGTGCAAGTATGAGAACTTCAAATGGGAAAACGAGAGAGAGAGAGGGGGAGGGGGGTAATGTTAGCAAACAAATAAGAAAACCTTTTGGAGAATAAAAGACAAATAAAAGTCACACAGTTAGCAAAAAGCTCATGTGAAAATAAAAGAAACTCTACGTTGCTTTCTAAACAAGTTTTCAGTGAATCCAAGGCCAATTATTCTGGCATCCTCTCAACTACGACACGTCATCTCACAAGTGAAATCAAGTCTCAAGGCTTCATTTTTTTCCTCTTTCGTTTTAATCATTTTACCAGGTTTTCAATTGAGAACCAATGGTTTCTTTTAAAACAACTACAAAGATAAGAATTGCAAGTCGACCAGAATAAATGAGTCAGAATGTGATAAGGTGAGAACTCTTCGTTTGAATTGAATTTATATTGGATTTTGAGAAACAGTCCAAACATAATCGAGAAATGTTCGCAGTGTAAGCAGCAGCATTCTTATCTATGTAGACCACTTAGATAAAATATCTTTCTCTCTCTCTCTCTCTCTCTCTCTCTCTCTCTCTCTCTCTCTCTCTCTCTCTCTCTCTCTCTCCTAGTTGGTAAGACCAGAAAAAAAAAAAACCAAATTAGTTTTTCTGTTCGTTTTCTCTGCCTCTCTCCACATAGAAGTTAGATAATATTAGTAAACGTGATGATATTCCCTTTCTTTATTATCTTCAGTTGTTTAAACAGGGTCCAATTACTGAATCTGATTATCACTATAAGTGATACATTTTGTAAACAAAGTTATACTAAGATCTAGTAAGATCAGGTAAATCTTTTTTGAGGTGTCCAATGATGGCATTAATTTTGTATTATAAGTTTTTACACTAATGTCATACACCCATAAAAAATATGAGGGGCGTGCAATAAGTAATACCCCTCATCCACTTCCCATAGCAGTAGAGCAACGAAACTTGGCACAATTATTAGTCTTTCTCTACATAGGAACCACCCAGAGTTATGCATTTCTACCATCGTTTGATGCAGCTCTGGAGACCGTTTTTGTAGAACACCCCAGGTTGGTTCTCCAACCACGACGTGACTTCAGAAATCAAGGCTGCATCATCTGGGAAAAAATTTCCTTTCAAAAATAACTTCATGGCTGGGAAGAGGTGAAAGTCAGAGGGTGCAAGGTCAGGAGAGTAGGGAGGATGGGGAAGGATTTCATAACCACAAACCCGTGCTTCTGATCTGGCGACATGCGAGTTGTGGACCGGAGTGTTGTCCTGCAGGAGGAAGGTACCTTTGCTGATCTTGCCCCGCCTCTTGATTTTGATAGCTTCCCTTAATTTCCTCAAAAGTGAAGCATAATAGGCTCCTGTAATTGTGGTACGCTTTGCCAGGAAATCTGTCATCACTACTCCGTCCTGGTCCCAGAAGACTGTGAGCATGACCTTGCCAGCGGAGGGCTGCACCCTTGCCTTCTTTGGAGGTGGTGAGTCAAAGTTCTTCCACTGCATTGACTGGGCTTTGGTCTCTGGATCATAGTGATGGACCCAGGTTTGATCCTGTGTAATCAGTCTTTTGAAAAACTTTGACTCATCTTCTTGGCACATCTCCAAATTCATCCTAGAGCACTCGACGCGTTCTCGCTCCTGGAATGGTGTGAGCAACCTGGGAATCCATCTGGAAGACACCTTATGCATATGCAAATGGTTATGAATGATAGTTTCCACAGACCCTGTACTAATCTTGATATCTTGGGCTATTTGGCAAATAGTAATGCGCCGATCTTCCAAAATGGCAGCCTCAACTTGACGGACAGATGCCTCATCAATGGCAGAAGGGGGGGGGCGACCAGGTCTGGGAGCTGTTTCCACAGACTTCCGGCCATGTTTAAATTCACGATGCCAATGTTTTACAAGGTCATATGTTGCGGCATTATCACCATAAGTTTCTTTCATTTCATCAACAGTCTCCTATGGTGTGCGTCCTTTCAAATACAAAAACCGGATCACAGCTCGACATTCAACAGGCTCCATTTCACACCTGACTCAGTTCAAATACCTGTAAAACAGAAACCACAATTAGTTCAGAGCTGTAATTTGCCGCATAACCCGTAGAGATATAAATCATTGCACATGCAAAGTTTCAGCTAGATTAGACAAATGGAAGTGGGTCAGGCGCATTACTAATTGCACACCCCTCGTAAAGACGACATCTTGCTTTATTAAACAATCAAAATATAAGAATAAAAACGATAATATGGGGTTTTAGGTTGGGAGTATGAGCACCAGAAACGCTAGTTAGGCTTGCTTATATATATATATATATATATATATATATATATATATATATATATATATGTATATACAAGTGAAATTGCCTGTGTGCCTTTGTGTGTAAATTTCCCTACCAAACTACTCAGTTAATTTTAAGTCTACAGATCCGAGATTTGACATCAAGGGTATTAAGATTTGACCATTGAAAACTCTACCAAACTCCTCCGCCAATTTTGGGTCTAAACACTGGAAATTTTAGATGTAGGTTACTTGGACATGGATATAGCTTTTTAATTTGATTTAATCCCAAAACAATAAATGTTATGGGGTAAAAATTGGGATCAAATTTTAAAATGTTTACCTCTGCAGTCTCTACCAAATTACTCAGCCAATTTTTGATATAAATATTTGAAATTTTACATAAAGTGTATTCAGACATACGGCAAGCTTCTTAACCGGTTTTTGGACGAAAATTTGGCTGACAAGGGGTAAAAGTTAAAAAGATGTTACCTTTGTGATCTCTAGCAAACTATTCAGCCAATTTTGGGTGTAAACATTTGAAATTTTAGATGTAGTTTACGTGAGCCTGAGTCAAACTTTTTAATATATATATACATATACACATAAAGTTATGAACAGTACATAGCGCCCGAGCAAAGTCAGGCTAAACTCCTAGTACATATATATATATATATATATATATATATATATATATATATATATATATACACACACACACACACACACAGAGGTAGTAAAAAGAAAGTCCGCACTTGTAATTTTTAAAAGAACTGTAAATTTAAGCTAAATTTATCGTAACTGCTTAAACAAACTATACCTCATTTTATTGGCCTTTTATTCTTCTATAATTTTACCTGTTCATATTTGACTTTTAATTAAAATATTCTAGTTTTCATTTCAACTTAAAAAATAATTTCAAATTGAGGAGGCAAAAAGAAAGTCTGCATAATGGAAAATTGTTATTTAAATGTAACTTTAGAACATTAATGCAACACAAATACAACAAGAACACATTGAACTAGTTAATATTTAATACCATAACCCTTATGCAATTTGACAGCCTGCAATCTTTTGGGAATTCCTTGAATTAGACTGCAGCAATACTTCAGGGAAAGGGTCTCCCACTTTTCTTTAATTTTTGTGCGAATTTCTTCCAAATTTGAAATTTTATCATTGCGTAGCTGTTGCTTGATGTAATCCCATACGTTTTCGATAGAATTGTGGTCTGGAGATTGTGCAGGTCAGTCCACACACGGAATATCATGCTTTTGCAGGAACCTCTTGAAATTGCCAACTGTGTGAATGGGAGCATTATCCTGCATGAAGATGGGAATATCATTATGCTCAGTCAGCATAGTAATGTACTTGGTTGAATTAATTCGACCTTGCAAGCGAACTATAGGCCTTGGACCATTGGTACTAATAATGCCCCACACCAAAACTGAACCTCCACCATCTTGCAGCATTGAAACTGAGCACTTAGCATTAAATTCTTTGTCTTTCCTCTGACAGACGTACTGCCTACCAAGACTGCCTAGCCTATTGAACTTGCTTTCGTCACTAAAAAGCACTTTTGACCAATATGAAGAGTCATGATCTTCATTGCATCTAAAGAAGTTCAGATGGCACTTTCTGTTCTTTACAGAAATCATTGGCTTGCGTCTTGCAACGTATCCTCACAAATTAAATTCCTTTAATCTGTTCTTGACAGTAGAAAGAGAGCACTTTTTAACAAGATTGCACTATTGTTGGATTTGGGGAGCCATTTCAAATCTGTTTCTTAGGCTGCGGATCTTGATAGCATTGTCTTCCCTGTTAGAAGTACAACCAGATTTAGGGGCATCACCAACACTGCCGGTGTTTTAGTGCTTTTTGTACAGTCTTTCGTACCGTTTTGTCATCACATTTCAATCTGCGGCCAATTTCTCGATTGAATAAACCAGAAAGGTGGAGATTAATGAGCTTCAGACGATTATTAAGAGAAAGTCGTGGCATGTAAACTAAATGCAACATTGTATAACCTGGAACAACAACAATTAAGATTAGAGATGCTTTGTTGCCTGTTGGTGGATATTTTAAACTGATTTAGGGACGATAATTTAAGCTGGTTTTAAGCGAATTTGTCGCTACGGACTTTCTTATTGCCTCCTCAATATGAAGTTATTTTTTTTAAATTGACGTGAACACTAGAATATTTCAATTACAAGTCAAATATGAACAGGTAAAATTATAGAGGAATAAACGGTGAATTAAATGAGGTATAGGTTGTTCGGACAGTTACATTAAATTTAGCTTAAATTTGCAGTTTTTGAAAAAATTACAAGTGCGGATTTTCTTTTTGCCGGCACTGTGTATATATATATATATATATATATATATATATATATATATATATATATATATATATATAAGCAAGCCCCACTAGCGTTTCCGGGGAATTATAATGATGAATAAGAAATATGTATATGTATGAAATGCCTTATTCATTCCATTTAGATTTTGTTATATAATATACCTGCTTTACATATGTAAATGCCCCTTCTCCCCCCTCCCCCCAATATGTGTTCGCATCAGAAAAAGCATCACAAATGAACATGGAAAGACAATAGATAGGAGAATGCAAAGAAAAAAAACAGAGAAAACAACATGAAATTGATTTTTACTGGCATGTTAAATGGATTAAAAAGTAGTATTAGTTAAAAGTCTTAAATATTTTAATCATGACAACTGGTCTTTAAATCCATTCGCTTTGTTGCTATGCATTCACGATCAATTTCATATTGGTTAAATTACACCAGTCTGAAACGAGGCTATCAACTGTGAGCACTCTGTTTAATATATGCTTTGCATAACATTCATTTCCATAGTAAGCTAAACTATAGCTGTGCTGACTTTGGCTGTCTGTTTAGAGATGAACTTAAAAACAAGGTCATATGTTTTCCAACTGTCATTAGGAATTCAATAATAATATTAACTTTGTAGTTTCTTACTACAATATCTTTTATTTTATTTTATTTATTAGCTGTTGCCTATATACAATAAAGACATTTTAGCTTATAATTTCTATCTGCACATTTTTTAACTTAAGATGGACAACTTCTATTATGGGGTATAAGTCGTCCAAATGTTAGTTATATTTAGTTTAATTTAGTTTTTATGCAAAGAGGATAAAAAGTGGATGGAAACCCTTTATGAAATTACAAATTTTGATCATCAATGTTATAAACAAGTTAGGTATTAATCAAAATTATTATTAGATATTGTAAACTTCTTACTAAACTTTAACAATGTGTATTCACTTGCCCTGCGTCTTAAAAAGTATTCATTCGTTACTGAAGTTAGTAAAGTTCATTTACAACCTACTTCTTCGTGGAGTAATTTATGGCAGACTTTTCCAGTCTTCTACTAGATTCATCACTTTTACTCTCTTCAGGTGTGAGGGGTGGATAATTCGCTATTTTCAACTGAGCATAAATCTTTTAACGAGGTCAGAACAAGGCAGACATTTCTTTTATGAGTGCACATCTTAACCTATCCCAAATGTTTCCAGTATGCGAAATAAAATGAAAAGAGGAAAGTTTACTTATCTATCTATCTATCTATCTATCTATCTATATATATATATATATATATATATATATATATATATATATATATATACATTCCTGATTAACTATTTTTCTTTGTTTGTGTCTCATATGCTCTAAATATTTTAATTTAAAAAATCTAACCTGTTTGTTATTACTATAAGTTTATTTATTCAGTATCTTTGATTTTTATTGTTATTTCACAATTTCAGTAAAAAAAAATCTGATTTCAGTAAAAAAGATCTGGTCCTGATGGCATTCTAATCATAGTATTTAAAAAGCTTCAACTGGAACTAGCTCCCATACTTACAAAACTGTTTATATGTTGCCTTCCCAACATTTTGGAAAATTTTATTAGTCTGTTCCATATTAATAAATTCTGTGTGTCATGTGTAAGTTGCTAGAATCTGTGATAGATAGAGAAGTGGTCAACCATATCAGCAAAAATAACTTACTCAACGACATGCACTATAGTTTCCATTCTGCTAGATCTACAGCTGATATGCTAACTGTAATATCACACAGGATTCGCGAATATCTCAATGGACGCTTTGTTTCTTGAGCAATTGTTCTTGACATATCAAAGGCTTGTGATAGGATGTATCATACAGGTCTACTTCATAAGATATCCGGCTTCGGAATAGCTGGAAATGTCTTCTTAATTATTAAATCCTTTCTCTATGACAGGTTTATAAAATGAGTCATTGATGGGCAGCCCAAATAGCATTCTTAGATCATGTGTAGACATTTATGCAGATGGCACTACCATCTATGGCAACACTTCAAAGGTCGACAACAACCAAGATTGACTTTCTTTTGACCTTTGATTATCTGGTGCAATGGGGAAACAGGTGGCTGGTTAATTTTAATGCATCTTAAACTAAGCTGATGCCATGATTCTGGAACAGGTATTGTACTTGTTGATAGTGGCAAGGAAGAACCAAGCTCCAGTCAGGGACTGTTATGGCTTTTGCTTTCTGCTGGAGGTGTGAGATATGTAGAGGAGTCATTTAACAAAGTCGGTCCTCATCTTAAAGTAGATCCATGTTGAAGTGTCATGGGCACAGATAGTCCTGCTGGACCAACAGGTAAATGGTTGTTTATTGGTTAAGGGTGGAAATTTGTATAGAGTTTTCAATGGATATATATGATCTGCTGTTATTTTTTTTCATTATGTATATAAGCAGAAACACTGCTTATTTGTACTTAATTTTTGCTTCCTAAGCAGGGAAGGGGTTACCCCCTTTTTTTTGTTTTGCATCACCCATCTAATTTTTTTTTTTTTTTGACAGGACATATTTCTTATTTATTTTTATTTATTAAATATTTAAATATTTATCTCATGTAAATGTATTTCAAAGTATTTTTACATACATAAAAGTAATATATATATATATGGAAACAGACATAGTGAGTTCTCTGAATTACATATATATATATATATATATATATATATATATATATGGATTAGGTCTTCGCTAATTGAGCCAGAGATGTCTTGTGATGCGGGGTTCGAATCGTTCGACTACTATTAATCGTGACACCCTGCACTGAAGATTCCCGAAAGGATGAAACACTAGTGTCTATAGGTATTTAATTATTATAGTAAAAAAATAATTATATATATATATATATATATATATATACAGGGTGACCCCAAAAAACGGGCCCTGTGTACACTTTATGTGATATCTCCATTATTTATTCACCAATTGCCCTTATTTTACAGGACATGGCAGAATCAACGACCGTGAGTACACCAAGACCCCAGTGGGAGCTGGGACAAAGAATACACTGTGTTAAATTTTACTACAAGACAGGCTCGTTTAAGAAAATCTAGGACAGTTTCATGTGTCAGTTCAAATGTGAAAAGGCTCCATCCAAAAGAAGAATTCAGAACTGGGTGGACCACTTCAAGAAGTATGGAACCGTGGAGAACGCTGCCAGAGAGAACCGTCCAAGCCACTCGGGACATCCCAAGAAGCGAACAGCCGAGCTGGTCGAAAGAGTGAGAGAGTCTCTCCAGCAAAGTCCGAAACGCTTTGTACGTAAGCGAAGTCAGTCCCTCGGTATGTCCTGTGAGACTTGTGCTGGTGATCGCTATCACGGCTTGCCCATACAGAATACAGATGCTGCAGATCCTTACAGCCTCAGACAAGAAGCAGAGGAGGGCTATGGCAGTTAAGATGCTCGAAAAGATCAGGGTGACACCAAGTTTCCTTAACCTCCTTTGGACCTCAGATGAAGCCCACTTCCATTTGATGGAAAGGTGAACGCCAATAGAAATGTCTTCTGGAGGTCCTCCAGACCCAATGAAGTAGTCACCAAGCCCCTGCACTCTCCTAAGTGCACGGTGTGGGCTGCAATCTGGTTCCAGCAGGACGGAACAAGTTCTCACACCTCAAACCTGTCCCGAGATTGGCTGAAAGAGAACTTCGGAGGCCGAGTAATCAGTCTCATAGCCCGAACCTAAGCCCCCCAGATTTTTTTCTTTAGGGCTATCTTAAGGAAAGTCTACGCAGGGAAACCCAGAACCATCACGGCACTCAAGGAAGCCATCAGGAAGGGGATGAGAGCCATTACCAATTCGGTCTGTAAGAACGTCATGGACAACTTCGTGCTGCGCCTCAAGAATGCACGGAACTAAATGGAGGCCATCTAGAACAAATGCTGTAGAACAGAGAAAAAAAGGCCAAAGACCCTAGTGTTTTGATGTGATGTTTTGAATATAATAAACTAGTTATGACCAAAGTTTCATTTCATTCGGACAAAACACTAAGAAACGGGGCTTAATTAGAGTTGGGGCCCGTTTTTTGGGGTCACCCTGTATATATATATATATATATATATATATATATTCCAGGTTAAGATATCCCTAAGTAAAATCCAATAAATTCAACGAAGTTGTTGATAGTGCTCAATAAAAAGAACAAGATATTATTTTATTCAATTTTAGGTAAACAAAGTGTCATTGGTTAGAACAATAGAACTACTTCTTCGATCAATGTATTGATCTCATCAAGTAACCTATACCTCCGAATGGAATAGAGGTAAATCCTTGAATGAATAAAAACTAAGAGACCATTATTACTCAGTTTAAATTTAGGGCAGCAAAACATGTGTCGAAGTCACTCAAACAGAACAGGGGAAAGTATTTAGTAATAACACTATGTTATAAGTGGTGGTAGAGGTGATGGTAAAACAGGTCAGATGTCTTCATGAGGTGGATAGGAATCTAAAAGGGTTAAAGAAGAATAAAAGAAAGAAAGAAAGGGGTAATTAACACGTCAATTGTCTGTTGCTATAGTAATGAGTTCATTAGTTCATAGTACAGTGTATATTTCCAATTTAATTATTATTACTGTAGAAAAGTGTCCAGTTGAGGGTGGAGGAATTAATGTTTTTGGCCAATTTTTCAATATTTGTCGTCCGAAGGGTTGAGCTTCAAAATGATACCGATCTCGTGAAAATTTGTTACCTGTCGAAAGTTTTAGGCAGACATACATACATATATACATACAAACATACATACATACATTTAAACAGACAGACGAGATTCATATTATGGATGAATCATAAGATCAAATATTTCTATTTAAATATTCATATTCCAGCTTAATGAGTTTGTTGTTATCTCTCTCTCTTTTTTCTTTTTTTCTTCCTCCTTTCAAATTTATTTTTCCACCACCATCTGTTCCCTTAACATCGAATTTTTAGAATAAGGATTTTAAATTTGATAGCTTTTAGTCTTAATAAGTTTAAAACATTTTCACTTGTGCTGATTTATAAATATAATTTTAATCACTAAAGCTGCATCTGATTTTCGATGACTATTTTGCTTTGCCTTGATAAGCAATTCTTTTATTGTATTTTTGTCTGTTCCCGGATATTTTGGTTTTATTCATAAATTGATTTAACATATGGATTGAATTATGAAACTTATATATTAAAATATATATATATATATATTAAAAAAAATCTTTACCGGATTGATATAATCAAATATTTGCCGGATATCTTATCCAACCAAAGGAGAAACTAAGGATATATGTCTACATCGGATACCTGATGCCTTGGAAGAATTACAATACGTGTTGGATCTTTTTACCTCCCTGCTGCCAAGAACTTTCATTTCCGGATTTAGCATACATTTTGGATCTGAAGTTCAATATCTTTTTTTATTCTGCATCAACATCTAATTTCCCTTATTCTATGTAGCTAAAATGATTTTAAAACTTTCAAAACAAAAAAGAAAAAATTTTCTATGTTTATTACCTTTAGGAAATAAGGTGCAACCTATTTATAACATTTGCTAATATTTTGCCACTGAGGAGCCAAATAAACATCGAAAACGAATGGGTTAAGGAAATATATTTATTTGTTTTACATACAATAAAAATTCTATATGTGAAATTTAACTGTTTCAAATCATAAAGCTTAAATTCCTAAATTATATGTGTGTGTGTGTGTGTGTGTGTGTGTGTGTGTGTGTGTGTGTGTGTGTGTGTGTGTGTGTGTAGGCAGCATTTTCTCCTTTATGCACGTTTCATTGAAGAACAAAGAAACTCTTGCTTGTTTCTCTTACAATCCATTTTTTCTTTTTGATGGACGACTTTCCGAACATTCTGTTTGAGTATAAAAACTTTTACAACACTAATATGTTAAACCATCTTAGAAAAGTTCATCGAAAAGAAGTAAAAGTTGCAAATAAGAACAGGAAGCACAATGAATATTCGGGAAAAGACATTCCAGGAACAAGTGGTAGCAACTACGAACCTCCAGCGAAAGGCAAACTACTATAGAATTAATATAAGCCAAAAAGAAAGTTTGAGATATTAATAATCACACGTTACAAGATAAGAGAAATGATTGCTGTTGATATTCAACCATATTCTGTAACATCTGACATTGGATTTAACAGGCTTATTGCAAAACAGCATTCCATTAAAAAAGTACTTCACAGCAAAATAAGTATCAATATATTTACAAAAGTAAAACACAAATTCAATTGTCTCTTTGCTGAAATTAGCAACATTTCATCAACTACACATATTTGGACAGCTACAACAGATAATGCTCCCTTTCTGAGTTTGACAGGTCATTGGTTTTCAAATGACTTTGAACAGTGCAGAGCTGTGCTTAGAGTTGTTCCAATCCCTGGTGCACACACACGTGCAAGAATAAGTGAAGAATTGCATAGTATTCTAGATGAGTATGGAATCTTCAATAAAGTTTTCTTAGTCGTTTAGAATTCAGGAATAAATATGGTTGCTAGTGTCAGGGAATGTGATTTAGAATAACCATCGTACATTGTAGCTCAGGCTGTGAGGACAACCATTACATCAAACAGAAATAATTTCTCATTTTAATCGCTTTCTATTAGCAAGTTAACTGATCAGTTTAATTTGGAAAAACAAACTCATTCAAGATGTGATCACATGGTGGAATTCAACATATCATATGCTGAAAATAAATTAAGAATAACAAAATGCTGAGGTTATTTCTGTCAAAAGCTGTCCAATCTAATTCCAGTATTTCTGACTTTAATGGAATCCTTCTTACCATTGTTTAACAATTTAGGTCATCAATGAAAACAAGATTTTTATCCTATCTAACTAATAAAAACTTGTGTATGTCTACTTTCGTAGATCAATGATTCAAATTATTATTTTAAAAGATTGGCATAGAAAACATATTTAGAATTGAATTCTACATATTTTTTTTACTGATGATCAGCAGTATACACTACACTGCTGAGGTTGAAGAAGAGCAAAGATGTGTAAATTAGAACATGGCAATTTGAAACCAACTCACACCAAACAACGGGTAAAAATGTTACAAAAAGATGTTCCCATCACTGCTAGTATAAGAAAACAATAGGAAGTAAAGGTGCAGTTATTTCTAATTCAATGTTGGCCTTCATTTTTGAGATGTGAAAAGTGAACATTGCATCATTTATAATAGCAAAATTGCACTGATGGACAATTTTTAAAGTATCATCAAATAAAATTGAATTAAATGACAGTAAATATGAACATTCAATATTATTCTATACATAATGGTTATAATGCCTATATTTTTTTTTAACAATTCCAGTAGCAACTTACTTCATTATTAGTCGATAAAAATGCTTATATGTTCAATTTTGGTGGCAGAAATAAAGTACCAAATGTCAAAGATATACTAATTTCAAAATCACAAAACTCTTAAAAGATACAGATCTGGAATATTGCATGTCTAACCAATACATATTGTATAACGCTATATACAAGTGTCAGCACTTTACACTATGCACTTCAAGAAAATATAATAACTTTATGTAGCCTCTTTCACTTTGTTTATCATAGCGATGTAATTAAGTAAACGTGCATGTTGAACATCAATTTAACTTTAATAAAAGAGAGAGCTACATGTTATCAATGCTAGAGTTCTTCATACAATTCGTATTTCTTTGCGATTCTGTTGAATTCTTTGTTTGGCACTGATCACATTCGTTCATTTGAGGTGGTTCCGTCAACCTCCTTCTCCAGTCAAATGCATACAAAGAAAAAACTTCAGTTGTTCTTCTTCAACTCTTGTGGCAAAATCACTTGTTTTGTATTGTTTATTAAATTGTTAGGTGAAAGTACAGAGTAGTTAGAAAAAAATCCTCTCCTCCACATGTTAAGAAATGGGTTTCCAAAAAGTTCTCTGCATAAATAGCATTGTTTTTATTATTTTTATCATCTTTATTTTATTTTTGCATTGGCTTTGTTGAAGTTAATGCTGTGATTGTTTACAAATGATTTATTTCTGGTTTGTGCAAACCATTCTGCTTTATGTTGAATGTCCAGAAAAAGTCTGATTAATGTTTACCAGTTTTAAAATAAACAAACGGGCTTGGCTGTTTTTCACAATAACAGAATATTTTTTCGTATTATTTGGATTTATGGGACTACTGTTTTCATCTTGAGTGTGATATTCACAAAGTTTCGGTCGATGTAACCTCTGACCTTGATCAGGTGTATCTTGTGAGAAACGTCAGAATATTTTTTATCTGGTAAACATTAATCAGAAAGGACATTATCATGGCATATATGTGAAGAAGAATGATTCACACAAACCAAAAGTTTTTAATAAGAGATTCATTCATATTTTTTATATGAGAATTTGTGATGTTATAAAATTCCTACTTTAACAACTTACCATTGGGGACTTGTTCAAAAAATTGTCCAGTTACTGAGTTTATTTGAAAAAAATCACCAAAGAAGTAAGTCACAGAACTTCAATCATATCGATGATAATACCTACAATTTTGGTTTTGAGGTTATTTCTTTCAAAAGCTGTCCAATATAATTCTGGTATTTCTGACTTTAGTGGAATCCTTACCACTGTTGAACAATTCAATGAATCAATGGAAACAAGATTTTCATCCTATCTAAATGATAAAAACTTGTGTGTGTCTACTTTCCTAGATTCAAGATTCAAATTTAAATTTCAAAAGAATGACATGGAAAACACTATTAAGAATTAGATTCTACATCTTTTGCATCTTCTACTGATGATAATGAAGCAGAATCAGCAAGATACACTTCGAGCTTTGTTGAGGGTCAAGAAGATCAAAGTGAAAGCAAAACTGTATCTCTTTTAAGCCTGTTTTATGAATTAGCTTCGAATAAGCCTACAGTAACAAATCAAAACTTAGAGCAGGTAGAAGCTGAATCAAACCTGGAGACTGCAACTACAACAGAAATACAAAATCACAATCTAAACTCAAAAGGAGTAAATCCCTTATGGTTAAGTGCACAAAAGAACTTGATCATTACATAACGTTACAACTACTTGCATTGCAAGAAGTGATGATCCATTTTAGTACCTATTTACTATGCCTCCCCACGGGACAGAGTTAGACACCAGGGTCGTTTTTTAACGTGGAGAAAAGGTACAAAAATAAAAATTGTCTCAGTCGTGAAGGATTTCTCCTCCACCGAAAGAGAACAAGAAATAGAAGTGCAGCATCTGAAGAACAGATACTACACTTTGATCTTGTCCCGAGGGCCAATGATCCATTTTAGTAGTGGAAGAAGACACAGGAAACCTTAATAATGCTGAGCAAATTGGCTAAAAAATATTTAAGCACACCACCATCATCTTTGGAGAGTGAGAGGCTCTTGAGTAGAAGTGGTAATGAGTATGAATCTGTGTCTTGAGAATAACGTTTCTACATTGAAACTTAAAAGTATTCAACTTTAAATACTGAGGAAACAGGGAGTAAAAATAAAAAAGTAGAGCAGCAGCAGGTGCAGAACTTCAGCTTATAGTTATTCACTTAAAGAATTATAATTTTGTACTTTGTAGTTGGTTTGTAATTTATTTTTCTCTAATTGTTTAAGTACATTCATTTCAAAATTGGAAATTGTACTTTATATTTTGTAATTTTAATTAATAAAGGCAAAAAGCCATAATAGTGGCCAGACACTTAATTTAATGCTAAGTTAAATTAGCAGTTACTATGTTAATGTGTCAAAGCTATCTGATGGGTAACTTGGCAGTGATAAAATGATTTAAATTACATAGAAATGAGAAAACTAATTAATCAGCCGATTAATTGGCAAACTGTCCGATTACCGATTAATCAGCAAAGTAGCCAATTAGGCCGATTACTGATTACCTGCCGATTAATTAGTACACCCCTAATATATATATATATATATATATATATATATATATATATATATATATATATATATATATATATCAGAACATATATAAAAGTATGCATGGTTTTTATTAACTAAATGTTATTTTTATCTTTTTGCACATGACAAGTAAGCGAAAAGTAAAGCTGCAATAAATAGCTTGAGATCATCAAGGTACTCAGTAGGTTGTTACATGAGCAATTTGATTGACTTTTCCAAATTAATCGATATACATTTATAACAATTTCTATTTGTCAAGGTGAAAAAAAGAAACGCTGTAATAAAATAGAAAGATTTGGCGGAGACAGACATTTAAGAATTAATAGAACTTTTTCACCATATCTGGTTGATTTTTTCCCAATTCATAAAAACATTCAGTTTTACCATTGTGTTCATGATATTGTAAACTTTCAATTTTGTTTACTTTTAGTTTTGATTTTCCAATTAATTCATATAACTATATTTTTATTGTTGCATTATATTAAATTGATTTATAAGCGATTGACATTAGCAACAAACATGACTGATTTTATACATAATATGAGTTTTCTTTTACTGGTGTCTACATTCAAGATTAAATAAAAACTGTTGTTTTTTTTTTGTCAGGAATTATATTTTTTATTAATGACTTAAATTCATTCTGATGCTAATTGACAGAATATAAAATTTGCTCATTAGAAAAAAAGGTATACAAAAATAGTTCTCATCAAAAGAACATTCACTATCATAGGGCATTTTTTCTTTACTTTGTCCATAATTTCCAATCCAGACAACTTTGAGTAAATTGGAGTAAAAGTTCAAAATAAAATTTTCCCAAGAACAATATGATGAAAACATAAAAGATGATTGTTTCATAAAAATGTCAGAATAATTTTTATCAGAAAATGCTAAACAATTGAATAAAGTAATATCTTTTACAAAAATTTTGATTTAAAAATCATTTGATTTAAAGCATAATTGAAATAAAGTAAAATCTAATAAAGAAATGCAAAAATCCATGAATGAGACAAACAAACAGATAAACACCGTACTTGGCCTTTTGGCCAAGATCAAAGTGTAGTATCTGTTCCGGCAGATGCTACACTTAAGATAATTTGTACCAGTCAATGGAGGGGAAACCCTCTATACTGGGACAATTATTATTTTTGGTAACCAGAGTGACCCCTTTTAGGGGAGCTGGTTTTTACCTCACATTAAAAACGGCCTTGTGCCTAATTTGCTCAGTGGGGGAGCAAATAAATACCATCTGTTCCGGCAGATACTGCAAGCTATGACTAGCTATGACTAGCTATGATTAGCAAAGACCAGATGTGGGGGCAACCCCACATGCCTGACCATTAACCAGCTCCCATTTCCCACCTCTCGGGAGCTGGTCCCCTTTTTCCCTTCCCCCTCCCTTCACTCCTCACATTAAAAATTGGCCTTGTGCCTAATTTGCTCGGTGGGGGAGCAAATAAATACCATCTGTTCCGACAGATACTGCAAGCTATGACTAGCAATGACTAGCTATGACTAGCAAAGACCAGATGTGGGGGCAACCCCACATGCCTGACCTTTAACCAGCTCCCATTTCCCACCTCTCGGGAGCTGGTCCCCTTTTCCCCTTCCCCCTCCCTTCACTCCTCACATTAAAAATTGGCCTTGTGCCTAATTTGCTCGGTGGGGGAGCAAATAAATACCATCTGTTCCGGCAGATACTGCACTTAAGATAATTTGTACCAGTCAATTGAGGGGAAACCCTCTATACTGGGACAATTATTATTTTTGGTAACCAGAGTGCCCCCTTTTTGCCTACTTTTAGGGGAGCTGGTTTTAACCTCACATTAAAAACGGCCTTGTGCCTAATTTGCTCAGTGGGGGAGCAAATAAATACCATCTGTACCTGCAGATGCTGCAAGCTATGACTAGCTATGACTAGCAAAGACCAGATGTGGGGGCAACCCCACATGTCTGACCTTTAACCAGCTCCCATTTCCCACCTCTCGGGAGCTGGTCCCCTTTTTCCCTTCCCCCTCCCTTCACTCCTCACATTAAAAATCGGCCTTGTGCCTTATTTGCTCGGTGGGGGAGCAAATAAATACCATCTGTTCCGACAGATACTGCAAGCAAAGACCATATGTGGGGGGAAACCCCACATATAAAACCTTGGTCAATGTAGGGGAAACCCTTCATACCAATTGTCACTATCCAGCTCCCCTATTTCCCGGGGAGTTGGTCCCCATTTCCCCTTCACTCCTCACATTAAAAATCGGCCTTATGCCTAATTTGCCTAGTGGGGGAGCAAATAAATACCTCAAAGTGTAGTATCTGTTCTTCAGATGCTGCACTTCAATTTCTTGTTCTCTGTCAGTGGAGGAGAAATCCTTCACGACTGAGACAATTTTTATTTTTGTTCCTTTTCTCCACGTTAAAAAACGACCTTGGTGTCTAACTCTGTCCTGTGGGGAAGCATTGTAAATAGGAACCTTATTACTAGGTAACGGCTTTTACACAAAGTAAATTTATGATGTCATGTTACAAAAATGAACAAGCGAATATATATATATATATATATATATATATATATATATATATATATATATATATATATAAATAAATAAAAATGTAAAATGTTTGTTTGTTCGTACCAGATAATCTAAAAAAATATTGAACCGATCACCTCAACATTTTGTGATAGCGTTTTATCTAATCCTAATGTTTTTATATTTTTAAGATTAAAAAATAATACAAATAATTTTTTCAAAATCGTTTTTTTCTTAACAAAAGTTGATCGTTTTAAATGCGACAAAAATTTGTTTTATTATGTCATTTTTTTTTTACTATCGATTGTTTTCCTATTTTGCTTTACATTAATATGGTTTATTTTTATATATTTACTATCAAATAATAATAAAAAATAAAATTCCTGTCTCGATAATCCCAATAAATAATCATTGTGACTTAATTATTATCATTCACTCATGTAAAAAAACTTACTTTACCAATCGCATATTCGTCGCTTTGTTTGTTTACTTTTTTCACTTAAAAAAAATTGTTACAATAATAAAACGGTAGGTCTTTGTTTCTTTTTTATTTTTATTGTATTTTTTTTTTTTTTTTTTTTTAGTATTTGGTGATTTTATTATATTTAAATGTTTCCTGCAGTATTTTCCTTCAGTAGCATTTTTCAGTGACGTTCAGCGAAAGTCGGCAGTTGATGTGATGTTTTGAGGAAAGCGGAGCGCCGGAGCGGCAAGTTAGTTACATCTAGTTCAAATTCTGCACAAGTACCGATTAGTTTTTAATGTGTAGAAAATTCAGCTCCTAAAAAAGGGGTACTCTGGATAGGAACAAAAATTAAAATTGCCTCAGTCTACAAGGATTTCTCCTCTACTGATTGAGGACAAAAACGATGACGTGTAGTTCACCTTCTGTTTCTCTCCCTCTCTCCTTCTCTCTCCATCCCTCTCTCCCTCTCTCCCTCTCTCTCTCTCTCTCTCTCTCTCTCTCTCTCTCTCTCTCTCTCTCTCTCTCTCTATCACCTTCTCCATCTGTCTTTGAGCTCCTTTCTCTTTCTCTCTAACTCTCTCTATCTTTCTCTGCCTCTATCTCCCTCTCTTTCTCTATTTCCCTCTCTCTTTCTCTTTTTCTATCTCTATATCTATATCTTCCTCTCTATCTATCCCTCTCTAATCCTATTTTAGTCACCTACATTACTTACTGTGAATAAGGCATTGTCAAAATATGGAAAAATCCTGTTTTACTCACTTAAATTACAGTGAATAAGAAGACATTGTTTTAACGTGGATAAATCCTGTTTTAGTCACCTTAATACTTACAGTAAGAATAGAAAGTTATTTGAAAATTACTGGTAATTAGAATGGCACCAGGAAAAACTGGTAAAACTTGTCTAATTAAATTGATTATGGCAGGCATTCGATCACAAAATGACATAGCCTTAGCTCTTGCTTCATGTGCAATAGCTGCAACCTTAATAACAGGTATAATAACCACTCATTCCGCTTTGAAATTACTATTAAAAATTCTATTTTCCAAAACTTCCATGTTCAATATCTCCAAAACATTCAGCATGGGAAGAATATTGCAGAAATGCAACTTATTGTTTGGGATAAATGCACAATGGCACACAAAATCACAAGAGGTTCTTGATCGATCCTTGAAGATTTGTGTAGCAATGTCAGACCATTTGGAAATACAGTAATATTGCTTGCAGTAGATTTCAGACAAATATTACCTGTAATTCCTCAATCAACACCAGCAGATGAAATAAATGCTTGCCTCAAATATACTTTTTGGTGCCATGTGAAGACATTAATCTTAACTCAAAATATGCATGTCCATTTGCAGAACGATTGATCCCCAGAAATTTTTGCATCAATTGTGGGAAATTGAGAACAGAAAAATGCTGGCCGATCCAAGTGCAAATTTTGTTGCCTCGTAACTTCTGTAATTTAGTTACATCAAAAGAAGAGTTAGTAAAAAAGGTTTTTCCAGAGTCATTATAAGAATTCCAGTTGGCTGAGTGAACTAGCTATTTGTGCAGCTCAAAACAAAGACGTCCATGAGCTTAACAATATTATTTAGCTTAAAATTTCAAGTAAGGTAGTCATATACAAGTCGGTTGACACTGTTGTAGAAGCAAATGATGTGGTTAATTATCCAACAGAATTTTTTAATTCACTGGATTTGCCAGGGATGCCACTGCATGAAGAGCAATTGAAAATTGGCATATCAATTATTATCTTGTGAAATATAAACCAACTCAAGCTTTGCAATGGCACATGGCTTGCAGTAAGAAAAATTCATGAAAAACATTATAGAACACACCATCTTGACAGGACTTTTCAAAAGTGACGATGTCTTCATTCCATGCATTCCTATGATTCCAGCAGATACGCCATTTCAATTTAGGAGATTGCAATTTCCAATTTGATTGGCATTTGCAATCACCATCAACAAAACCCAGGGACAATCTTTACAATTGTATGGCTTACATCTACACACTGACTTTTTCTCACATAAACAATTAATGTTGCATGTTTAAGAATCAGCAAACCAGAAAATCTCTATATCTGCTCAGAAAATGGAACAACAAAAAATTGTATCAACAAGTACTGGGAAATTAAGTATATAAGAAAAATGCATTTTCTCATTTTGGGATTTTTTCTATTTTGCCAAATTGAGGCACAGCAACATATGGAAGGGCACAGAACTCTGGGATACTGCATCAAAAATTAGTAACAAAATACAGTACAGTATATAATACACACATCAAATAACATTATAAATAACACTGTAAGGTGGTGCAAATACCATTACCATGGGTTGGAAAAACATTGTACTCAACATCGTAACTTGAAAAAAAACGTATCCCAGGGCCACCATATCCAAGTGTTCTACAGCATATGTGTGTGTGCGTGTGTGTGTGCGTGTGTGTGTGCGTGTGCGTGTGCGTGTGCGTGTGTGTGTGTGTGTGTGTGTGTGCCAAACTTTCTAAAGCTATAAAATTGTTTTCCAGTTTCTTTTTCTGTAAACATCTCACAGAATGAAAAGTTTTTCTCCCAAGATAAAACATCATTTTCTTTGTCACAGCTGATAATGAAATTCTTGCTTTCTGTGATAATCTAATTGTATCATAAATTTCTGTGATAATCTAATTGTATCATAAATTTCTGTGATAATCTAATTGTATCATAAATTTCTGTGATAATCTAATTGTATCATAAATTTCTGTGATAATCTAATTGTATCATAAATTTCTGTGATAATCTAATTGTATCATAAATTTCTGTGATAATCTAATTGTATCATAAATTTCTGTGATAATCTAATTGTATCATAAATCCAAAACTGCAATGAAAATTCATTATCCAAATTAAATTCGTAATTTTGTCGGATTCCAAGCTTCTGGTTTAAATCTGAGAATTCTTTTCTTTATTTACCAAATGACCTTTATGAGTTTGAAATGGTCAGGTTTATTTTTGTCCCATCTCTTAAATTAAGAAGGAAGATTATTGATCATTTGTTCATTCAACCAGGTAATTGATTCCAAGACAGACCATTAACAATAACAGAAGAAAGTACCTGCCAAAAAGTGTGCATTCAATTTTGTATCGGTTGTTCTTGTTGTCAGCTTCAAGAAGGACTGATACCATTCAACATAAATATCTTATTGTTTAAAATATTTGTATAAACTCTTGTCAAAAATACATTTATTTATATATCTGTTTATATAAATTAGATGTGTGTATAGTTTTATATATTTCGAGTATACGATTAATTCCTAAACTAATAAACCGATGATGACATTTGAAACACAATTGCTAGGTGGAAGGGTGGGTAATGTTACTATGTTTGGTTTGATTTAGTTTTATACAGAGGTGGCAACAAAGTCTTTCTGAAAATTAAAATAACTCTAATGTTTGTAAAATTTTAACAATGGATATTAGACATCAGTTAATAAGTATCCTCTAAATCATGGAAGGGTGGGGGTAAAATTCTTATAATTTTTGCAAAATTTTAAGAACTAATTTTAAACTTTATTAATTTTATTAATAGACATTTCCGAGATGTTAATTTCTTTAGAGCATTTTAAAAACTTTGTCAGAGACATAATATTTGAAAATTCAACTGATATTTTAGATTTGCATTAAATTTGATCAATATTTACTAATTAAGCAAGATTCACTGTATTTCAATTTCTTAACACATTTTATAGATTGAAAATCATATAATGGATTTTGATCCAATTTGGAATAAGGATTCTAGGGATAAGATTTGGTAGCATTATATCTAAAGAACCATAAAAATGATGTAGAAATGTTCTTTTGGAGGAAGTTTACCTATTTTGGGACGGGTATTTTACTAGTTCAAAATAAAATTCATGTTACTTTAGGTTTTTGTTTTTTTTTTAAGAAATTAAATTATTTGGAATTAGTTTGTAGTATGTATGGAAGGTTAAAAGCTAATATTTGTATCCGTTGCTGAGTTGATTTATCTTGAAATTTCCTATCAGAATAAAAAAAAACTACAAAAGATGATCAACTGCTAAAATGTTGTAATAAATTGAGAAACTTAGAAAAATAAGTCAATGAAAAAATTATTTGAAATGAGAATCATAGAAAGAAGCGAATATATCAAAACTCTTTGGAGAGTAACTAATGACCTCACAAGTCATTGCAATTATTTACATTTTCAGAAATTAATTGAAAATAAAAGTCAGAATTTCAAACGAGTACAAACCTCCACTCCAAGCCCTACGTGACAGATATCATTTTTTTAGTGAAGCAAAATCTCTTTGTCGAAGCCTACTCAGGACCGGATTAGAAAATAGTGTTGGTACAGAAGTAAATTGAAATCAAATTTAGGTTGTTTTGCCATTGACTTGTGTCTTCATATTTGACAATTTTTATGGTGATTTCTTTCTTTAACCACACAATGTTATATAATGTTCAACATTAATGGTTTTTCTTTTCTCAAGATAATAGATACATCTCACAATATGATGTCCAGAAACCTCCCTTGTTGCTGATCACTTTGGATAATCTTTCAGCAGCTGTCCATTCAGCTGACTGCCAATTTGACTTTAAGACTGAAGTGTTGGATCTACTTTTAATCCATTGCCACAAAAATTCTTTTTTGTTGTGTTGAAACAGTTGTAAACAACATTCTGAATCACTGACATATTTTGTTTTTGATTGACTGAAACAAATTCAGCACCCACTTTGAACACAGCTTTGAACACAGCTTTGAACACAGCTTTCTCATTGAAAAATCTTCAATAGAAATATACTACCTTCTCATATCTTCAATTTCTCTAATATTTTATGCAACTTCAACTTACGACTGACCCAAAACGAGTTTGTGAACTTTTTTTAATATTTTCCAAGACTGCCGCGTTTGTGTCTGTATGATCGTATTTAAAATCAGCTTCCCATCTCTTAATATTGATGGAAAAATATTTATCAAGCCATTGCTTTTGTATCCTTTGATTATTGATCTCATCTTGAGTGTTATTATTGCGTTTTAGTAGATGCAACTGCCATGTCTGTAGCGTAACGGATAAAGTACTTGGTAAAATTCAGTTGCAAAGTTACACTCTTTTGGAGGTCAAAAGTTCAACCCTCATGGCAAATTACTCAGGATGTCTACCCACTCATCGCTGATGAAACAAGAGCATGCAAGGTCGAGGGTTACATTGGCTGAAATGTTGTAAAAATAATATTAAAGATGAGAACAGCAGTTTGAAGAATTTAAATTATGACGTCATCTCGTCAACATCAGACAAGGCCAAACTATTTGCCAAGAACTTTGCAGCTAATTCTACTCTATGCGACGAAGGCCATCAAGTATTTCCTCCTATAACAGACAACACGCTATGCAACATACAAATATCTGTGCGTGAAGTCGCCAAGCTAATCAAGAACCTTGATTCCAGTAAAGCAACTGGCCCTGATAGCATTCCAATTATAGTGCTGAAAAAGCTCCAACCAGAACTTGCCCCCATACTTACAAAACTGTTTAAGCGTTGTCTTAAGGAGAAGTGCTTCCCAACACCCTGGAAAACCTCATCAGTATGCCCTGTATTTAAGAAAGGTGATCAGTCATCTCCCACTCAGCACAGACCAATAAGTCTCCTGTGTGTCATGAGTAAGCTGCTGGAATCCATATTAAATAGAGAAGTAGTCAACCACCTCAGCAGAAATAACCTTTTTAGTGACATGCAATATGGTTTCTGTTCTGCTAGATCTACAGCAGATGTGCTAACGGTTATATCTCATAGGATTAGTGAATCTCTCAACACAGGCTTCCTTTCTAGGGCAATTACTCTTGACATATCAAAGGCCTTCGATAAGGTATGGCATAAGGGCCTACTTCACAAGATTTCCAGCTATGGTATAACTAGAAATGTTTTCTCAATTATTAAATCATTTCTCTCTGATAGGCTCATAAGAGTAGTGGTTGATGGGCAGAAATCAGAGTCCCACAGTATTAATGCTGGAGTCCCTCAGGGGTCCATCCTGGGCCGAACTCTCTTCCTGATCTAAATCAATGATTTCCCAAAACACATACTTAAATCATTCGTTGAAATCTATGCTGATGACATGACCATCTATAGCAACACATCAAAGGCCGAAAATGACGAAGTTCTCTCTGATTCTCTCTCCTCTGATCTTGAGCATGTGGTACAGTGGGGGAAGAGGTGGCTGGTTACTTTTAATGCATCTAAAACCAAGCTCCTATCTTTATGTCATCAACGCTCTGATCCCCATCTGGCATCAATTGAAATGGATGGCTCTCGTCTTGAGGAGGTTCCATGTTTTGACAAGCTTCTGGGTTTGACCTTTACTCCTGATCTGAAATGGAACACGTACATCAGGTCTGTTGCCAAGGTTGCTGGGAGGATGGTGGAATCCTTCTACTGCTCCAGAAGATATCTCACTACTGATGCAATTCTCTGTCTGTATAAAAGCCAAGTACGTCCAAGGATGGAGTACTGCTGCCACATCTGGGCAGGAGCTGCTAAAAACAACCTATCCTGCCTTGACAGAGTACAAAATAGACTTTGTGGCTTAGTGCAGGATGCCCTTTTCTCTTCCCTGCAGCTTCTCTCCCACAGAAGAGGCGTTGCGAGCCTGTTTTTGTTTTATTGTTATTTTCATGGCACATACTCGTCTAAGCTCCAATCTCTGGTCCCCCCCTCGCCAATCTTTCATGAAAAACACCCGTCTGACTGAAACCACTGCGATTAATTTTCCCCACTCTTTATCTGTGCCTAAATCCAAGCATAGGTTCCATGAGCAGAGCTTCTTTCTCAGAAGTGCACGCTGTTGAACTCTCTTCCGTTTGCCTGTTTCCCACCTGACTACAACTTGGGTGTCTTCAAGTTCAACATATACAAATTCCTGACAAACCGTCCCCTTAAGTAAGACACTTTATCAAATCTCCAATACTAACGATTACTACGATACTATCCCGTTGATTACTGTATACACATTAACCCTTATCCCCTCGTGGCTTCCGGGCCTTGATAAGTGGTGACCTCCATGTAAGAAAAAAAAACTAAGTAAAATTTTGTGGTACTTGTAAGGATTGCGTACACAAGAAGAATTACAGTGGAATTGTAGAGATGTGCAGAAGAGAATGCTGATGACAATTCAGATACCGAGAAAATATATTGGGATTGAAAAGCTGGTTCTAATGCTAGTATGATTGCAACAGAAGTCGATGGAATTCAGGGAAATTCTGCCATTAGTAATCAGTAAAGCATCACTACTACCCATTTTGAGAATTAGAAAGGCTTATTACTAAACAATAACATATGTTTAAGGGTAAATATTTAATCACATTCTTTTTAGTATAAGGAGGAAGTCAAACAAATGCATCAGAGAATGCAAAGTTGATTGTAAATTAAGTTATAGGTCAAAGCTAGACATTTAATTTTATTGCAAGACTCAATATTTTTCCAAAAAAAAAAAAATCTGTCTAAAGTTTTTCCAACCATGAAATCGATATTAATTGAAAAAATTAAAACTCAAATAATCTTCATACAATAATTGCTATTAATTACTGTATTAAAATAAACTGTTTAAATATTAATTCTACAGAGAAAGAATGATGACATAACAATTCAAAGCCAGATCGAGTTTTTATCAGAAAATCAATTTTGCTGCACTTCAATCCCGCCTCATAAGAAACCATTTTTCATACCAAAATCACATCAACACTTTCTTTGTCACAAGTTATTTAAAAGTCACAGATAATAATTCAACACTTGAAATAATAATGTGCAATAAAATGCCTTTTATTCTTGTAAACAAATAAAATCTTCAAATATTAATTCCATATTAAGCCACAGACAACTTCCTGTTAATTTTTCTATTAGAAAAAGATGTCTTATTCATTGAAAGTCACAAATGATTGATTTTTCTTTTTTTCTCTAAGCTCATATACCACATAGTTTTATTTATTTACTCTACTATATAGTGCCCATACTTTACGTTACATTTAAAGAATTTATATATTAGTGTTCAATCCAAAAATTTGGTGCTTCAATAGGAGGGAACCGATATCAGCCTAAATTTACTTCATAGAACAAACCTAAAATGGCTGAAGCAGTTTATGATTTGAGATCCGCAAACAAATGTAAAAAGTCAAACGATACAAATGCATATGCCTGCAAAATCAAAATGAATGCAACCGCGATGACAGCAGCTATTCAATTCTGCTCCCCTAAAAAAAAAGTCTCATGGAAAAAAACAAAATTGTAACAAATGCAAAATGAAATGCACATTTTTGGTTAAAGTCAAAAAAATAAAATTTATCCTTCTCACAAAATATATAAAGTTGAAAAAACTTTCCAAAAATACATAAAAGAAATAAAGTTCATTTATTTAATAATTTGAAAAAACTGTTTAAGCCATTCATGAAGTGAGGGAAGGGATTTTCTTAGGAAAAAAAATAATAATTTAATGTGGGTACTACACTAATTGACTATTCGACAATGGCTTGGCAAATTTCAATTTGTTCTGGAAATTGCAAACGTTTGGGTCAATATGGATCCCCATTTATATAAGCACCAAATATTTGACAAAACATGAAAAGAAGTCACGTTCGTAGTTGCAGACAATTTCTCTTATCAATATTTAAGTTCATTGTTCATGTTTCATGAAGTTTTTCCAAATTTACCATTGCAGCACAGTTGGACAAGAATGGAAGGATTCAGCTTTCCAAAAGAGGTAATGGTTGGGCATTATCGGACTCATCGTGATTCTCCAGTGAGGTGCATCCTTAATTGATCCCTCACTAAACTGTGCACCAGGATGGGTTTTCGGCAGGAACAGATACTGCACTTTAAATTATCTATTATCTATTGGCAATTCATTTACAAATTAGGACACACAAAAAGTGTGGCGAGTCAAGAATGATTGGTTGACACATTCTAACTCATTCACTGTTTCAGCATTTGTTCATCACTCAGCACAAATACCACATTTACCTCTATCTACTACCTCACTTAAAATAATTTATACTACACTATGATCATTGCGATAAATGCTTCATAACTGGCCTCATGAAACTGAAACCACATCACATAATATTACATCAGCTACACTTTGTATAAAACCAGTGTTTATGCACTTATGTTACTGTGCTATTTTTTAATAGTATTTTCAAGTTCAATTCAAGTTTCACGATATCTTTCTTTATTAAATTGTTAAGTGGAAGTACAGAATAGTTATAAAACATCCTCCCTTCCCCATGTTAAGAATGGCTTTCAAAATAATAACGTTATTATTTCAGCATAAGTACCAAACATTTATTTATCTAACGATTCACTATTCTTTACTTGTTGATCTCTCTCTCTCTCTCTCTCTCTCTCTCTCTCTCTCTCTCTCTCTCTCTCTCTCTCTCTCTATGTGTGTGGGTGGATTGGTTCCAACCAATATCGAACCCTAAAACAAGCATATTAATGTCACATATGTGCTGATAAGAATGTAAGTAATTGCATTAAGATGAGCAGAGAAAAGGTGATATAAAACGAATTTTAAAAGAGAAAAAATTCAATCACCATTTGTGTGCAAAGTTCGAATTTCATAGCACTAATCGAAAACAAGAAAACCAAAGATTTTCTCACACAAACACGAAAATAAAGTTGATACAAATAAGTCAGACAACCATCAATATTACATTAAGTATATATGCTTATATGTAATACTAGAAGACCGCCCGGCATTAACCAGTCGTAAAATACGCTTAACTATGATATTTTCATTAATGCAGATTTCGTATTTATTATTATATTATATAGGACTCCATACATAATAATAATTTTAAAAGTTTTAAAAAATGACTCGTGCGCCACCACCGAGAATCGAAACCAAAACGTTTAGCTTACGATTTACTTTTTCCTTTGACGTTAATGCCTGAGCAATGCAGACAGGTTTGCTGCAAGGCTAAAAATGAAAATATAAACTAAAAGCTATGCCGTTACGCATGCATTTTCGTAATGCCGTCGTTCGACCTTCATCTGGCAAATTCCATTTCTTTAATTTTCACACTTTTGCACCGATTTTCCCCAGCTAAACCCCAAACATAAAGTTTCGCATCGACCCGAATACCCTATATATTTAGTTTCATGTTTGTAAACCAAAAACTCTAGGAGGAGTTTGGTAGGCAAAATTGTTAAACAAAAATATACATGCATACGGAAAACTATAAACTTTTTACACAAATATTACGCAAGAATAAATCATGTAGAATACTTGCATGAATACAATTACACATAATAGTTAACTAAAGATGATCATCCCATAAGAAAACCGAAAAAAAAACTAACAGGAAATTAAAATGAATGTTTAAAGAATATGCAAATTAGCTAGATCTTTTGCTAATGAAAGCAATTCCACGACCCATGTGTAACAAAGTTGTATTTTCTTTTAAATAAATAGGAAAAGGGGATTTTGAATATGAATATCAATACACACACACACACACACACACACAATGACAAATTTGTAGACGTACGAAAATTAAGTGTTTTACTTGCATTTAAAACAAAAATGTATTAACGATTTTGAACTGATAGAAAATATTATTTTTTATTTAAACTACACAAACTGTTTTAATGTGTATCATTGTTTGATTATATTTGTATTTTACGTGGGTTCAACTACGGGCACTCTGAATGATTCCTTATGCAGTCAGTTCACACTATTGACGAAGAAGCCCGAGCCAAACCCGGAAATGGCTAAAGCAATTTACAATTTGAAAGGCACTTTTTCTGGAATTGAAAAACTAATTCATGCCAGACAAGGGAATAAAATGTTGATTAAAATGATTTCAGAATGAAAGTTCTAGCAAAAAACAAAAAAAAAAAACAAAAAAAGAGCAGAATAGAATAATGTTTGCGGTGAAATGAACATAAAAATGAGTTAACAATCATTTGAATTTGCATCAAACTTGTTGAATAATTTGGAGATTGTTGAATATAAAAGATTAATCCGATCTCCTCAAATTTGACATTTGAAATGTATTTTGCATTATTTTTCGATTTTTTGTTACTAAATTCCACTTCTTAAACAACCTTATTTCGACAATCAGAAATTGTTTTTTTTTTGTTTGTTTTTTAGAAAATAAACAATTCAGTTATAAAATAAGGAATCCCAAAAACCGAAGCGTAACAATTTCAGAAAATTTATATATAAAAAAAAAAGAAAACAAAAAAGGAAGGGGGTGGGGTGCAAAGTTGATGAAATTGAAAGTGGAATGGTGTAATCGACAATAGAATAAGTTAGAATATTTATTTCATTGGGAAAATGAAGATTTGTTGTTTTAAATAAATTGCAACTCTTTTTTAAAGAAATTTGAAAGTTAAATGGAAGAATAGTTACTGTATTTAATCTTTTTATAACGGTGTTAACATCCAGTAAGCCCCACCCTCCCCCACACACAGAGAAAAAGAATGAATTATTCGCAATTGTTGGGATATGTCATTTATTGTTGGCTTTTAGTTTTAGTAGTATTTTTGTTAATCCATGTAGTTCGAGATGAGGAAAGATGATGAGAGAGCATCCTCGTAGCCATCATTAGTGAGGATGACACCACGCAAGTAGTCGGTTTTCCTGAGAAAAGGTTAACGAGAGAGTGCGCTGGGGGGGAGGGGGGTGAAATCGGAATTTCGATAATAAACCAGCTGTCGACACACTCCATTTTAAAAGCAGGTGCTTCTCACTAATAATAATCTATGCATGAATAGATGATAATTATTATTAAGTATTGTCAGAAAATGAAGAGCAGTCGAGCAGGAAGCGTAAGTAAGCTTGAATGATTGTTGTTGAGAGGAGAGGGCATGTACGGAGGCTCATAGAGTAAACAAGTCGATGCTTTTAAATTTCAAAATGAAAGAAGGCGACAACAAAAATACGTGTTAAAACAGTTCATTTTCGTGTTTTTTTTTTAACTATTTACACAAAGAAAAAAAATCTTTATTATTTATATACGCTTAAATTTGAATGAAATTATAGAAGCAACCACCCGTTGACTTGACAAGTTACTACTTACTAGACCGAAGCGAAGAGATGCTTCATGTTGCAACAAATTGAGCAGAAACACAAATTATCAAAATAGAAAATTAAATGCGAAAACGTATTAAATTGAATCAGTTAAAAAAAACAATTGGATTCACTTTTTAGTATTTTTTAAATGTAATTATTTAAAATAGAGACAAAGCATAGTACCTTTTACTACACTGCATCATCACTGTTCTGTCTTCTAGTCTGAAGTTAGTGTTATTTTTAGCCCAATCCAGCGTGCCCCTTTTGGGGAGCTGGGTTTTTCTCACAACCGGCCGTATGAATAACTTTGCCCCCATGGGGAGGCAATGAAATAGGGGAACGTAAGTTAATATTAACAAATTTTTTTTCAAATGAATGGAGAGAAAATTAAATAAAAATTCACCTATATTTCAAATCGGTGGTTGTGGCAAAAAAAGTCATGGTTGAGGCGCGGTTTATAAAAACCGCAATTATTTTTATGCAACTAGAATGGCGAAATATGCCAATAGAAAAACTCGCAGTGAATCCAAATAACTCAAGCAAAATATATATATATATATATATATATATATATATATATATATATATATATATATATATATATATATATATATTATTTTTAAAATTTTTTAAAATAATATTAAATTAAAATATAATAAATAGATAATCATATTTTTAAAATAACATATATTCCGCTCCCCATGTGGGGGTACCAAATTGGTTAAAGGGAAAATTCTTCCCAACTCGCATTTTGGTAAAAATGCACTTTCGTAAATAACTGAATTCATTCAAAAACCGTATCGCAAAAACAAACAACACACACACACACACACACACACATATTATGAAATCTCAGAAACTCAGTATTCAATCATCTTTATGGAAACCCTATAGTGTGTGTGTGTGTGTGTGTGATATATCATATATATGTATATAATACACATATATATATATATACACACACACACACACATACACACGCGCGCGCGTGCGCACTTCAAGGTTTCCGTAAAGATGATTGAATACTGAACTGGGGTTTCTGAGATTAAGGCCCATCTCACGTTGGTATATAACAAAATATTTTTTGTAGATTTCGGTGTGCTAAAAACGAATCTGAAAACCGTTTCCGTCGCGTAGGCCATGTTCGCGCGCCTGCGCGTACAAAATGGCCATCCGTGATAACATATAGAATTACATGCAAAAGAAATCAAACAAAAAACTTTTAGCTAATAAACACAAAAAAATGCCCCCTCTCTCAGGTGGCCAGAAAGTGAGTACTCATTTTAAGTTACATTTACATGAAAAAGTGAACACCCACTTTTCGAAAAAGTAATTTCTTCATATCATGAAAACTATTTTTTTTTTGCGACGGAAACGGGTTTCAGATTCATTTTTAGCACACCGAAATCTACAAAAAATGTTTTGTTATATACGGACGTGAGACGGGCCTTAAAGTAAAATAACACACACACACACACACACACACACACACACACACACACACACACATATACAGTATTTTATGCTTGTTTATATATATATATATATATATATATATATATATATATATATATATATATATCATTAAAATATTACAACTCCTTAAATTATCTCAATATAAAGTATTTACAATTTTAAAATAATTTTCGCCACGTTTTTACCTGATTTCTGATAATAAAAAAACAATGTATTTTTGTCAACCATTAAATAATGACATTAACATTTAACATTAAATGACATTTATTTTGTCGAAATATGAGTTTCAAGTTTTTCCAGTGAAAAAAAATCAGATTAATAAACAATATTCTGAACACTGTTTATTGCAAACTAAATAAATTGAAAATAAAATCTTATAAAATTTAAATAGCAAATATTTGATATATATGAATTTAATTTTGATGCTTAAAACCATCCGTAGTTAAAAAATAGGTCAGTCATGCTTTCATTGATTTTGGTAAGGCGAAAGTGACGAGGTCAACGACTAGATGACAAAGTGAAAGTATTTTTACATACAGTAAAAATGCAATAATGAAAACCGTAAATAAGAAAAAAAAAATGATGAAAGATGGATTTTCTTTAAATAAAAAGTAAAATATTCATTGCAATAGTGAAAGGGAAATATTTGTTTTGTTGATTATTTTACCTACCTTGGTGTCGAGTTATACATCAAAGAAAAAGATATGCCGACAGTAATCCCAAAGAGTTGGTGTTTTCCGTTCCCGTGTAAATAATATGGGTGATATTAAAAACGAAATCGCAACGTATAGATGTAATCAGAAGATAGCCGGGGAAGATAAAAGAAACTAAAAGGTAAAAGAATGATTGTTTTAAGATTTCCTTTGTCGTGATTAATAATGCATAAGCAACGTCATTATTGATGAAGAAATGAAACGATTAATTTTTTTTTCTGATTATTTTTTCTTCGTTCCTTTCTCTTTCTAATACAACAATACCAGCATTCGAAGGTGATGAGAGAAAAGGAATACGTAATCGAACGTTGTGGACCGTCAAATTTCCTCACTCTTTCTCTCTCAATGAGATGATGACGATCAATAGTGTTTTTAAAAATGTTATTATATAAAAATTAGAAAAAGGATGTTCTTTTGTTTTATCCGTTAAAATCAATCAGGACGTGGTAAGACGATCTACACGGTAATGCATCGATCTGTCAGTGTACAACGAAGTGGGAGGGGAGGGAGAGAAATTAAAAACCAAGGGCAGATAACTCTGACGGCTTTTAAATCATTTATTCTTCCAATCCACACACGTTTTACACTTCCGAACCAACTTTCAGGGATTAATTCATTGACTTCACTCTCCCATTTCTCATCGTGAGCAAAGCTTGATGGTGAAGGCAACTTGCAGAAAACTCCGACGCACCTGATTTTATATATCACAGTTGATACCAAACAAAGCAGTCTATTTACTTTTGTAGATTTGTTGAGGGGTCACCCCAAGAATTTTTCCTGTGGGATGCAAAGGCAAATAGGGTAATGGCAAAGAAAGGTGACAAACAAGAATTAAATAAGAAATAACTAGTTTATTAGACCATAAAGATAAAACAGGATAAAATAAAAAGGAGTCGTTTTAATTGTCAGCATCACGGGAAAAGTTGTCAAGAAAAGCCTGGTTAGGTCACTTCTTTAACATTGCTGGTCCAAATATGGACCTCACTGAAGTTGAAGAAGCAACTGTGCGAGCCTTTCTAGTCTCGCACAAAAACATACGTTCACATTTCAAGCTATGTCATATACATATGCACACACAAACATACGCGCCTACGTCCACACACGTACATATATTCATGTTCACGTACATACACTCACATCCACGTGTATATATACACATGCTAATGCACATATATGTACTCAGACACGTGCACACGAACGCACACTTGGACGGCGTCACTTCCACTTTCTAGGGAAATATACACATGTGTAAATGACCACCGGAAACGAGTATAAAAGAGAGAGTAACGACCGGCTCTTTCTTTCCGGCCCAGCTTCCGTGCTGGTCGGTCGGTCTTCGGACCGCCCGCATGCGTCACGCCCACTTACTACTATGTATGGGGCACGAGCTAACAGACCGTACGTACACATTCACACTCTTTCTCTCTCTATCTACTACTGGTCCCTGAGAACACCTTCGCATAGCTGACTGCTAACTGACGTCAACTCTCATATCCTCTTCTTTGTCTACACGCTGGACTATCATTCTCATTTCCACTACAACACTCATTTCTCTTCCCACGCGCAAACAAACGATAGTGACCCGAACTTGAGATGAGCACACATTTCCTATTCTTTCTACAACACCAGTCCCGCAACGAACATTGGTTACACACGCGCGGACATGAACACATGTTATAACTAAAACGTTCATTCTTTCAACAACAAATAAACGACGTTTATCTTATCCATCAATTGAGTCTTTGTTTCCTTCAATTCCATTCGTTTCATTATTTTCTTGTGGCGAGCTAGGGTATTATATCCTGGTCTGCAACAAGAAAATAATGAAACGAATGGAATTGAAGGAAACAAAGATTCAATTGATGGATAAGATAAACGTCGTTTATTTGCTGTTGAAAGAATGAACGTTTTAGTTATAACATGTGTTCATGTGCACGCATGTGTAACGGAAGCTGGGCTGGAAAGAAAGAGCCGGTTGTTACTCTCTCTTTTATACTCGTTTCCGGTGGTCATTTGCGCATGTGTATCTTTCCCTAGAAAGTGGAAGTGACGTCGTCCATGTGTGCGTTCGTGTGCGTGTGTGTGAGTACATATGTGTGCATTAGTGTGTGTATATATACACATGAATGTGAGTGTATGTACGCGAAAGTGAATATATGTACGTGTGTGGACGTGGGCGCGTATGTTTGTGTGTGTGTATGTATATGACATAGCTTGAAATGTGAACATGTGTTTTTGTGCAAGACTAGAAAAGGCTCGCACACAACTCAGTAGGTCTGGTCGCACTTTCTAATGGCAGTTGGTTAGTTACGGATATTGCATCGAGGTTGAGTGACTGCTCGGCAGACTAAAAGAAAATTGTACAGAGAAGGACAGATAATGAATTAAATTTGTAGATTGTCCTATTGGTTTTAAATGCCAGGGTTTGTAAAGAAGGTTTGTTGGTCAAGTCAATGGCTGGATAAGCAAGTGGAAGTCAACAACAAGATAAATTTGTCAAAACATTAAGATCAGCAAGTCAAAAGTAACCAAGACATCAGTTAGAAGAGAGGTATTAGGAGCAACTTACAAAATTAATGATTATACTGAAAATCAGTGCTAACCATTGCTAGATTTGTTAGCTGTTAAAGTTTGTCCAAATCATAACAAGCTTCCTGTTGTCATACAGAAAAACAAATTGGGCTGATAATTTAATACAGTTCTGCGATGGGACATCATATACAAGACCGACATTGAAAGAAATAGTTTGTGTAGGATGCTGCCAGTCAGCACTAGTTATCGACTACATGACAAATTAAACGAGAGAGTGAAAAAGGTCAAGCCGGTGAGAAAAATGGTAAAGATTAATTATTAGGCTACAATAATATTTATAATTCTTGTCTAGAGAGAAAATGAGACAATTTTATGACAACTCACATCACTGCAATAATTTTCATGGCTGTAATGCTAAAGTGGGTTAATTAAATGATAGACACATTGTTGTTTTATTAATATTTTATTAACATATACACACCATGACTTTTTGACATGTTAGTAAGGCCATAAATTGTTCCTGCATGTGTTCCTATGCCAAAAGGTCACAATCTTTGCATGTAGGAAAATAGTGCTGATATCATTACATCCTTTATACCAGATAGTAAAGAAAAATATTGTTCTGATATTTGTGTTGTTGGATACTTGTGTTATATCTTTTTGGCCTATGTATTTCACAGCCACTTCTTCTTGTTGTATGTGTTGACTGTTTTGGATTTCTCTGGTGTGAGATGTTGTTCGTGTTTGTATGTCCAGTTTGTAATGAGGTGATATGGTCATTGAAATGGACCAGTTTATGAGTGGGTGCTTCTGCTGCTCTTATTTGGATTCTATTTCTTCGTTTTGATGATCTAGAAGTTGAAAAATGTATGATCTCGGTTCTGCACATATTTTTATAATTGTTGCTGGTTTCCATTTCCCTGTTTTGACATCCAACATATATACATCTTGTCCAGGGACATGTGGTCGTAGATCATGAGCTTCTCTAGCATAATATATTTTCTGCATATCCTGTCTGTGTTTTAGTTCTTCATGGATATGGTCAGTGTTGGAAAATCTTGAGGTTGGAATTTTTGCAACTATGTTTGCTCTCATTATGCAGTTGTTCAAAATTTCAGCTGAACTTGGAAGGTTATGGTTGATTGTTGTGGTTGATTGTTATGGTTGATTGTTGTGGTTGATTGTTATGGTTGATTGTTGTGGCTACTGCTGTGCAATAGTCTGCTGCTGTACTAGAGTTGCTTGTTATTGTTGTTATTGTTGTTGTTGACAAATTTGACCTAAAGTTAATCCCTGAATTTGATGACTCTTTCACTGGTATGTTTGTTGTGAAAGGGCTTGAAAAAGCCAAACATGTTTGCAGGCTGTCCAAAGGAACCTATGCCATGTACCAGCAACTCAGGGATGACATGGACTTGGAAGAAATTAAGCAGGCACTATATGCAGCCTTTGGTATAACCCCTTCATTGCCTGGAAACAATTTACTGAATGACAACTCGAACTGGCGAAACAGTGGATATTTACTGGGCTGATTTTAAGAGGCTGGCTGTATTGTTCAGCAGAGCAAATGACCACATACTAGGATGCTCCTTTGGACGGGCTTTCCAGATGACACTAGTCGGCTACTGCAAGCATCTTTGAGGCTTTATGAGCTTGGACTGGACGAATTACTAGCTAGAGCCTGAAACATTTTGAAAGACTTGAGATCAGTTGCAGCAGCTATAAAAGCACCCAAATCACCAACAGAAGCTCAAGATGCTGCAAATGTGGTGGACCAACCATTTTTCCAGGGACTGCCAGAGCCGGAGCAATACAGGTGACACAAAAGAGTACAAGGACGAATAAGCTGTTATTGTTGCAACAAGCTGGGCTACATAGAGCAGAATTGTTGGAATGAGTTAGAGGAAAAGGTACCATCGCTACTCTTGACTCAGGTCAGTCAATAGATGCGATATTGCCTGTGGTTGACATGGAAATCGACAGAATATGGTGCTCAACGCTCATCTACACTGGGTGCTCCCAGTCAATAGTTAGTGCAGATCAATGCTGGACATGGAATAGTCAACAAATAAGAATTCAGATGATTGATGGAGTGTCTCAGACTTGCTGTGGAGTTGGAATTGTGTCAATCCTTCCAAATGGGGGTGTTCAGACTAGAGTCAATGTTCTGATAGTTATAGAAAGTCCCTCAATTACGACCTGCTGTTTGTAATCAATGCAATTTGAGCATTAAGAGGCGTTGCAGTCTTGCCAGCCAGAGACGTGAAAATTGGTGGAAGAAGGAAGGTGTGTATGGCCCTATGTATTAATGAACCCGATTTCAACATCGCCTTTGATTCTGACGAAAAAGTATGAACTGTCAGGTGGAAATAAGCCCAAAAGTATTTGCCAGTTTAACTCCACAATAAAATTAGAGTACAAGGTAGCTGATAACATCAGAGAAGAGTATAAGAAGGAGCTGGAACTTTGGATTGCAAATGGCTGGTTGATTCCATATCTCCAGGAGAGACTGGCCGCCCTTTCCAGGGCTTGATTCCTTTAATGGTGGTTGTGCAGGAGCAAAAGTAGAAGGTACATCCAGTGTTGGAATACTGTGAATAAATGGCTTCATGGATGCGTTCACTGCCAACACTGAAGTATCTGCACAAAAGCCAAGACAATGGCGGCGACAAGGAGCTGATGTATCACTTATAGATTTATTGAAGGTATATCTTCAGATCCACGTTGGTAACGCACTTTGGCCATTTTAAACTGTCTTTTTCAAGGGCCAGCGCTTTTGTCTCATGCAGTAAGGATTTGGGCTCAATGTGGTGCCTCTCATGAAATCTGTTATAGATGCCATCATATCACAAGATCACACAATGAAGTGGGCTGTGTCAGCATAAGTCGATGGCATTTTCATTAATGGAAGTGTGGTTTCTGCATTGCATGTGTGCTAGCATTTTCAGTCATTTTCCCTTGTGTGGATGGTTCAGGGTGTCAGTTGCATTCATCAAGTGTTTGCCGATTGCATCAACCAAAGGTTAAAGACGTCTCTTTCTGTCGCATATTAGCAGAGACGCTGAGCAGGAAACGAGAGCAGGGCCCCATAGAAGGAGACTGATGCATGAGTGGCAGTGAGATTATAGTCTGGGTAGATGTGAGTTCCGTAGGAGTAGCATTGGAGGCAAGCAAAAATGTAATTTTAAATTAAGGCGAGAGAAGTTTCCTTGTTTGCTGACTGAACAGCATCCCATTTAAAAAAGAGGAAAAATAATTTTTTTGTATTCAGCCTGACAAATAAGATGACTGCTGATTGGTCAAAGAGAATTATTTTAGAATAGGAGGGGTAGGCAAGAAGAGAATTATTTATGGGAAAAAGAGAAATAAACCCCTTTTTTATAGTAATTCCATTTCACTTATTGCATATCCAATGCTTAAAACTATCACAAAAAACTGCACTGAACCTAATTTTTTCGCACACACTGAGCATGGGAACTTTATTTAGGAGCTTTTCAATAGTATAATCACTTGTTGTACATGCCTTTGCATCGAACAGAAACTATTTTGTCTTGATTATCACAGCATAGCCATTATGTAACCCTAAAGTAGTCTTTCTCTATTACACTCCACCTTGATCTTATCATCATACATATATCAGCTATGAGCCATTTTCTTTCGTCTGTGACTTGTTCTGAGATTCAGCACAGCAACTTTGGTTGCTTCTTGAGGTGGCCTGATTTATTTATCATTCAATGTTGCTGACATATAGTGAAACATTCCATCCACCAACACCACTTTGAGATTCACCACTTCCATCACAGTCTTTGTCTTCCATTCGTTAGTGCCCCTATTCATTTGGGTTCTTACCAGCACTTCTCCTTATCATAGATCCCATATTCACATTTCCGTTTGCAGCAAAAAAGCCTAATAGTCATATTTTACTTGGACGTCATATGGGTACAGTGCATTGGCTAGAGTCATTGCAGTCAGAATACCATTCTTAAATATGATATTATACTGATAAACTGTTTCTTTGAGAGTGTATAGCTTCTTAGCACTAATCCACTTTATTAATCTATGCAACCGCTCAACAATTTTGTTTTTAAGACACTGCATATATAAAGCAGAAGTCTATTCAGATAACCTTGCTCTCAGAAAATATTCTGTTATTGTTAAACATTGTGTCATTGTTGGTCTGGTGGGGTCTTTCATTGGAAATAGAGTTGCGTTACTGAATCTTATTTCAGACTGCAAACTAAGTGGAGCCACAATCACTAAAGATCAGGTAGTAACATTCATGCTAAACGTTTTCTATTTCTTTGTCATTAACACCAAATCAGTGGATATACACTCATGAAAGGACCCAGTTGCAGATTTTTCAACCGTTTTGTGGGGAAAATAGAGACGGCTTACCACAAAAACGTGCTCAGATCTATCTGTCGTGTGGGCTGAGAAGGAAAAACAAAAAGATTCAATATGGTGACTGTGGTCTTTTAATGTCCACGATCTCGAACAGTTCTCAAAAAATCGTGTCTCACACATGATTTTGAGGTGTGCCCAGGCACCATAAAAGCAGGTAGCTGTGGGTAGTGTGCAGAAGCGTTCAGATCTGTGTATAGCAAACTTTATTGTGCAATTAGTCGGATTTCTTGATACAACCTGTGTATAGTGAACTTTGTTGTGCGACTCATCAGACTTTTCTGATTCACTTTTTAATCACAAAAGAGGTGATCTTTTTAATAAAATATTTGTCTTGCTGGATGGCTACTGTTCAAATGATAGATGCACAACACAGACTCTGCATCTCTCCTTATTGCCTCCAACCACCTTGGATCTTGTTTGCCTTATTTTGACTTGATTTGATGAGTATAATATCCATCATCAGTGTGTACTCTTTGAAGAAGTTAGAAATCTCTTAATAAGCATTACACTGGCATCTTTAGTGCTCACTTTGGATTGTCCAGTCAATCTGTTAGTGAGCCATTGGTGAACACACAAAGAGTTCTTAAGAGTACAACAAGATTCGTCCTCTTTAACACTGTAAATCTACACCATAGGATACATGTTTGATTGTGACTATAGTTCCAGCCAGTATGCATGTTCAATTGTGATTTTATGTGCTTCATGCATCATTTTTCTTTGCATGAGTCAGCGTTACGTTCTTTATTAGCAGTCTCTGTTGGTTCTGAATGCCATGATTTGTAAGGAAAGAACATATATCTTCCATCTGATCATCCCATTTTTCTGTTACTGCGCTTGTTCTTTGCTTAATAACACCAGCTGCTACTTGCAAATGGCTGCACATTGCATGATATCCATTGAGATTTCTACACAGAGAGAATACCTTTCTCCTAGTAATAGTGGGAAACTGCCCAAATCCCCAAACAACAACTGGACTCCATTCTTTGGTCATTCTAGAGTTAACTAGCTAATCCAAAGTACAACAAGTATTCATCAACATAGGCTATGGATGAAATACTTTCTTTTATGTATGTTGTAAATGTATGCTGAGGCTGCCTATTTGATTTGGGCATCTTGCAATAAGGCTGCAACTAAAATGGACTTCATTATTTGTGGAGCTACGTCCAAACCAAATCCAAAATTTGCTAAGCAGTACAGTACCTTGGTAAAACAATAATCATCCAGTTAGTGCATTTGAGGATAAATTCTAGATCTACCAGAACAACATTTGATCCTCACTTCATTCTTTTCTTTTGCTAATGAAATGCACTTTTCATTTGTTCTGCTGGACGACAATTATCAGCAGGGGACAAGGTTTTATAGCAAATTAACCTTTCTTTTTATTTTATTTTTAATCCATCTCTTCCTCGAATAGTCACTTGACTTTTGCCAGCATCAAATACTCTTCAGCTTGCTTTACTTTTCCCTCAATTCCTTGAAGCAATTTATTCATTTTATTTCCAGTTGAACTCTGCACAGTAATCCTTATGATCATGAGTACTGGTTCATCAGGAAATTAGGATTCCTTTAACTTAGTGAATGAAATTTGAACTGTAATCACTGACCGTTCTCACTGTCTCTCTTTTTCTCTCTCTCAGCTGTTCATAAAGAATGCCTTGTGCTTTCTCCTTATTTTTTTCACAGCAGTTATTGTCCTCTATAGATGGAAGTTTTTCTTTTCTTTTTCCTTTCTTGATTCCGTTGCTCAACAAGATAGACAGAGGCACCATCACTTGTGTAAGTCATGTTGTGTATTACTTTTGTCACATTCTCTCTCATCATCACAAATAGTGCAGCTGGATGCAGGCCTCTTTAGTCATGTGCTCCTGTGGAGTGGGGGAGCAACAATTTCATTCACATGAAAATTATGTCCAAGATTATTTTGGGGTGGCTTATCATCATTGCCATCATTTTCAGGCAGTGCATCATCATCATCATCATCAAGGGTTTCCTAGCTACAAGTGTCAGAAGCATCGTCTATCCAGATCGACGTTGCATGCATCGAGAAAGAAAGAAAGAAAGAGTCCATCATGGCAGCCATGACGTTTTGTAGTGAACAAAGTCTCGCGAGATCACGTGCGCGTGCCTTATAAAAACAGGTCACTTGTGGGTGGGAAAGGAAGGACAAATCATTTGACGTTTGAGAAGTGGCAAAATCAGTTGGAAGAATTTGTGTAAGCAGTGATTTTTACCTGTTGATTGACTACAAGCTATTTCTGCTCATTTTTTTGCAATGGACAAGTTTGATCTGAGATTGATACCGGAGTTCGATGGCTCCTCCACTGGACCCTCGATAGTTGAGTGGTGGGAAAAAGCTGAGCTTGTCTGCCGGTTTTGCAAAATAAAGGATCCCATGTTTGTCATCCCATTGAGGCTGACTAAGGGGCATACTCCATTTATCAACAGCTCGGAGATGAACCAACTCTGGAGGAGGTTAAGGAGGCACTATACGCAGCCTTTGCTACAGACCCTTTTATTGCCTGGAGGCAGTTCACCGAACGGCGGCTTGGGTTGGATGAGATGGTGAACGTCTACCTGGCGGATTTAAAGAGATTAGCTGCGCCGTTTGGTGGAGTGACTGAACGCATATTAAGTTGTGCTTTTCTCACAGGACACCTGGACGACACTAGCCGACTGCTATGAGCATCGTCAAGGCTTAGCGAGATTGGGTTTCAGGAATTGTTGGCTAGAGCCCACAATATTTTAAAAGAAAAAGATGCAAAGCCAGTGCTAGCAGTCACAGAAGCATCTACTCCATTAGAAGATGGTGTAAGCTGTTATAAATGTGGCGGGCCAAACCACTTTTCTAGGGACTGCTGAAGCCAAAGCAGTGTAAAAGACATGCCTGCTCAGGAAACGCCAAGACGCATGCGTTGCTACCGGTGCAGCAAGCTAAGTCACGTAGCAAGGAGTTGTCTGGGAAATGGACAAGGGGTGTAAACTATAGCGCCAGTATTCTCCCCAGATCATTGACAAATAGTGAGAGTGCACGTGAACGGGCGTGAACACTTTGTGTGCTGGTAGACACAGGGTGCACGCAGACTCTCGTGCGCAAGGAATGCTGTGACACATGGGACAAGAAGAGAATTCCAGTACTGACAGTCAGCGGGGGCATGCTAGCCTCTTGTGGAGTTAGTATTCATTCATACACGTGTCGGTGATGGGCCTACAATAACCAAACGAGCCCTTGTTGTGAGCGGGGACCTTCTTGGTTATGACCTGCTGTTAGGAATGGATGTTATCAAAGAATTGGGTGGTATCCGTATTGATGGTGAGGGTAAGGCACATTTCTCTAATGCCTGCCTTGCTCTGAGTGCATCCATGAAACTGGAACAGCCTGACTTCATGTGGAATTCGACCAGCGTACGAGATCCTGGACAGTTTCTTGGAAATGGTCGGACGAGCAGCCACCTGGGAAGTTGTACAATAGGGTTCTGGAATATAAAATTCACTCTAGAGTTTGTGGAAAATACGATAAGGAACTACAGACTTGGATAAAAAATGGATGGCTAGTTCCCTATCCAGAGAAGGAATTGGGACCCCCAAAGTGTCTGATCCTGTTAATGGCAGTTATCCAGCATAATAAACAAGGTGAGGCTGGTACACGACTATCGGGAACTAAACAAGCACATAAATCCGTTTACAGCTCACACGGATGTATGTACAGAGAAGTTGAGGGAATGGCGGCAAGCGGGATCTAATGTATCTGTGCTGGATCTTTCTAAAGCATACCTTCAAGTGCATGTCCATCAGTCACTATGGCCCTATCAAACGGTGCTCATCAAGGGAGAAAGGTATTGCTTAACCCACATGGGATTTGGACTTAATGTGGCGCCATCAATTATGCAAAGGATTGTTGACGATATATTGACTAAGGATGAGCGCATTCAGCGGGCAACATCTGCATATATTGACGATGTGCATGTGGATGAAGAAATTGTGCCTGCAACGCACGTAAAAGAACATCTTCACAACTTTGGCCTTCTCATAAAGGAACCAGAAAGGCTACAGGATGGTGCAAGAGTGCTCGGTTTGCAGGTCTGGGAAGAAGATAATGTCCTGTGTTGGAAACGAGGCAATAAAATCCCAGGTATGCCCTGTGTTTTTACATGATGGAACGCATTTTCATTGTGCGGAAAGTTGGTTGGACACCCTGTGGGTGACTGGCTTCGTATTGCAGTGGCATTCATCAAACGAAGAACCTCTGATGTCATCACCGGATGGGATGACAAAATTTATGATGCCCCTCTACATACAATGGTCAGAGAGGTCCTCACTAGAGTGCACAAAGAAGAATGGGGCAGATGGTGTGTTGACAGCCAGGACCGTCGTGTATGGCTTGACACAAGCTCTCTTGCCATTAGCGTGTTGTTAGTCCATGATGGAGCTGTAGTGGAAGACGCTTGCTGGTTGCGCCCAGAAAAGGACTTGGCAGAACTTGATGCAGTGATCAAGGGAATAAACTTGGCAATAAACTTGGCAATCCTTTGGAAGACAACCACCTTGTGACTATTCACAGATTCTGCTTGCGTCCATAAGTGGATTTCAGACACTCTTACTGGACGGGCTAGAGTGAAAACCAAAGCAACAAGTGAGATGATCATCCACCGGCGGTTCAACACGATCATGAGCCTGGTGAACGAATATGCACTATGAATGGAGGTGTCCCTGGTCAGATCCAGCATAAATAAGGCAGATTATTTAACAAGGGTACCTCAAAGATGGTTTGATGCCATAAAAAGAACTATAGAACCTATGCAACCTCCCTGTGCCGCATCTATGATTCCTAGTCAGTCTAATCGGATTAAGGAAATCCACCAACAAAGCGGGCATCCTGGAGTCAAGCGGACCCTATATTTTGCTAAATTGGTTGAACCAGGAGTGCAGAGGGCAGACATCATGCAAGTGGTCAAAAACTGCGTGGAATGCCAGTCCATTGACCTGGCACCCGTTTGCTGGGAAAAGGGGAAGTTGGAAGTTAGGAGCCACTGGAGCCGGCTAGCAATAGACATTACTCACCACAATGGCAAGGATTTCCTGACTCTCACTGATTGCGGTCCATCAAGGTTTGCCATATGGCGTATGCTGCGTCGACAAGATACAGTCACTATTGTCCATCAACTAAACAATATCTTCCTTGAACGTGGACTTCCAACAGAGATATTGCTTGACAATGGTGCTGCATTTACCAGTGGGCAGTTTAGAAAGTTTACTGACAGCTGGGGAATACATTTGAGGTTTCGATGCACCCATGTACCTAGTGGAAATGGAATCATTGAACGGAATCATCGAATCATCAAAACAATCACAGCTAGATCGGGCTGCACAGTGTTTGAGGCAGTTTATTTGTACAATGTAACTCCGAAAGATGATGTTTTGCCCTTTACGGCGCCGGCTGATACATTGCATAGGTATCACGTAAAGGTGAAGGGCATAGAGACGAACCCGCTGCCTGAACTGGAAGTAACCAGAGAGAGAGTGAGGAAAGGGGATATTGTGTGGATCAAAAACCCGCGAGGCAAGTGCACGACAAGATATGGAGTCGGTGCGGGTCGACGGCATGCCCCATCATGTTAAAGACAGATGGTTAGTAACGTAACCATCACTAGATGACATGAGCGAATCAGAGTCAGAATCTAGCGAGGCATCGCTCTGGATTGCAGCACCACCATCAGACAGTGACTCTGAGATTAGTAGTCTCGCAGAAGACATAGAGAGTAATAGTAGCCTCCCAGAAGAGACAGAGATGTTCGACCCTCAAACCGCACACAAAAGCACTAGTGAAGATGAGGCGTGTGTCGTCCCCCCTCGAAGAAACATCCAACGAAGACGATCACCATCCCCTTGCCATCTCTGTAATCATGAGATCAGGGGGGAGTATGGGGAAAATAGCTTACCATACAAACGTCCTCGTGTCTGTCTGTCCTGTGAGTCGCACGTGTCGAGAAAGAAAGAAAGAAAGAGTCCATCATGGCAGCCATGACGTTTTGTAGTGAACGAAGTCTCGCGAGATCACATGCGTGTGCTTTATAAAAACAGGTCACTTGTCAGTAGGAAAGGAGGGAGAAATCATTTGACATTTGAGAAGTGGCAAAATCAGTTGAAAGAATAGAATTTGTGTGAGCAGTGATGTTTGCCTGTTGATTGACCGCAATATATAATATATAATAAACCGTTTATAGACGAACGTTTTTCTTTTCTCTTTCCTTTCTTGATTCCGTCACCTAACAGGATAGACAAAAGTGTCGTCGTTGCTTGTATAAGTCATGTTTTCCATTACTTTTGCCACACTTAGAAATTGATACTCCACCAAAAGTTTTGAACTTATCTATCCCTATGAAAAGGTCAAACCCAAGTGGATCTTTAACATTACCAGAAACTCAGTTGCAACCATTTTCCACTTCCCCATTGATGGACTAATGCACCCAAATCAAATGTCTGGATTCCACTGCCTATAGTAATCACATTAACAGCCTGTTTTTTCTTTTTTTACTTCTTATTTAATAGACGAAATTGCAATGATCACAAGCAGGAATGAACTCACGTAGCTGGAGATTTTGAATACACTTCCTTCATTACTTGTCCAATCAAAAGCCAGTTTCAGTCACGAGATTAAATTTATAAAAGGTTAAACCGGCAACATACACACACAAACTCTCTCTCTCTCTCTCTCTCTCTCTCTCTCTCTCTTTATTCCTAGATCTTGGATGGACAACAACTCCTTGTTGAATGAACTTGTCATCCTAATTTCTCCTATTGGACTCAACAGAACTCACCCAGCCTTTGAGCTCGCGGTTCAACTAAGTAATGAATATAAACAAGCCAACATGACTGTGTCCACACACTTCACAACCTCTACTGTCTCTAATCTTTCTGACACATGTTTCTACTACTAACTTCTAGGAGAAAAATAGTTCATCATGGTTATGAATCATAACTGCAACACACACACACACACACACACACACACACACACACACACACACACACACACCAAACTGTTCTCTCTTTCAACAGGCCTGTATAACCATCAACGTCTCTACACAAAACTCTTTCCACAACTAACCCTTTCTCTATACCACCTACTAACGAAAATAATCAATAAAGCTATTTTTAAATGTTAGAATAAAACTTTTTGTCTTCTTTTTCTACAAAATGTAAGAGTATCTGGTAGTATGATGGACATTTTCCCTTACTCACTTGTCTTCATAGTTGGCACTGCCAAATTCACATCTTATCTGAGGGAAAAGCCATCACAATTGTTGACTCCTGAGACCTGTGGCTTAGCTTTAAACATTAGAAGTAATGTCTACCGCTCCTCTGCAGTTAGGAGTCCTGATCTTATACTTTCTGTCTGTTGCACTAGCTTTATGGTTACTGCCATGACATTCAAAGATTTTTTGCTTTTGATCTGACCTCCCTTGGCATGCATAGGTTCCATCATCACCGTAATCAATGTAGATCTGGACAGACACTGGAAAATGTTATCTTTGCTGTTTGGGTCGAATGATGTAGGAGCAGTTGAACATAGTTGGGCAATTTCTAGTTACGGATCATCAAATCAGATACCATCAAATTGTACAGAAAGTTTTGCATATTCACCAAGAAAACATCAACAGTTTCTGATGTTTGTATTCTCTTTCAGTATTGTAAATAACCAACAGGCAGTGCTGGAACAACTGACTGTTCATTCTAGAAGTTGGTGTGGAACTCATTTTAATAAGATGCATCCCAATAAAATTCACCAGATGCCTGTTGTAAAAGAATGAACTTGGACAGAAAAGACTAAGTTGAGTGAAGACGGCTGGATTGATAACTCACTCAGAGGTTGTATCTCAATAAAACCCACAGATACTTGATCTGTAAAGGCTATCAGGCTGTAAAACATCGCCTCATTTGTGGCTAAAACAATCAAGTATTAAATTCGACATACAGCTGCCAAAATCTCACTACTCCAAAACTTGACACTCTGCTGTCAAAACTCAACTTTAGAACACGATACACTGCTACCAATATTTGCTACTCTGACTTCCAAATCCAAATATCAACCCACTCTCTGAAAAATCAGGCTTTCTATATTCAACCGGAAGCATCTCATTTGCATGTTAGGTAACAATATTGCAAGCATATAAAGAGAAAAGGCGGCCATTTTTCTTTTATCTTTATTCTTTTTGTCTGCACAAAACTCTACAGGCTGCACACAGACAGGTTTGTGGTATATTTTTAAGTGTTTAATTACGGGAGAGCAATTTATTTAGCCTTTGATAGCATTTCAGACAACATTATGATAGAACCGAATGAATTTTTCCATGATAACTGAACTGGAAACTTGTCATTCTCAATGAGAATTTAGATTCTATTCGCTTCTTACTTGATTCATAGAATGTTGTTACCATGCATAGAATGTTGTTAGCATGCATAGAATTTTGTTACCATGCATAGAATGTTGTTACCATGCATAGATAGATTGCATGCAGTTGTTGAGATCATCATTAGAATGGTGGTGTTTGATTCCTGCTGCAATCAGCAAGAATGGTTTCTGGAAAAGATTCTAGATACAAGCTCTTTTGATAGAGTAACAAGGAAGGGAGTGGGAACGATGGAGGATCAAAGGATTATGCTGACAATTTTTTTTTTTTTTATCAAACGTGTTTCTGACAGGATCCTGGATATAAAACTCATGGTAAATGAGAACATTTTCCCTATATTTTTAACTTATGAAGCAAAAGTCTTGGTGCGAGTACCAAAAATGCTTACTATGAGAGCTTGATGGATGATATCTCCTAATTCTCTAACACTACCATTGTCACATCTTGAGATGACTGGAATGTTCACATCGGTAATCTATTTGCTATTAGTTATGAATGTGTCTATGGTCATCACAGTTATGATGTCTTTAATCTGGAAGAAGAACATGTTTAGAATTTGCTGCAGTCAATGACTTTGTTGTTGGCAATTCTTTATTTGCAATGAGGAACAACACCTTATTAAATTACTTTGGGAAATGAGAGTAAGATACATTTTACATCGGTTAATCTTAACATGTTAAAGAACGTTATTAGTGAATTTGTGTAAAGTATGTGTTTCTCAACACAAAATTCTTATTGATGACTTGAAAATACATGCTCTGCAAATCAAAACCTTTCAAACCTAAACTACAAATTTGCAAGTTTTGTGATCCTGATGTCAGTGTAAAATTCGAGAAAGCCTACTCTGCTGATCTACATCCAAGTACTCTTGCCTCCACGACTAAGGGTCTCAAGAGTGCACTGCTGGTATGAGCAAAAACGTCATCTGAAGACAACTATTTGTTAGTGGAATAAAGTCATGTTCGAGATGTTGGAAGATATGGATGCAGGATGTCAACAAGAATGAGTGAAGCATGTAGCCAAGAGAGCTGTCCACACTAACATGTGGGATGGTATATTCATTGGAAATCACAATTTTTTGACATATATTCTGGGATCTGACAGGGATGTGTTTTGTCATTAACTCTGTTTAACTATTCCATCGATTGTATTACCTCAGTGTAGTGTTGTAAGTAAATGAAGACGTAAAACAAAACCTCTTTCCAAGGCTTTATTGGACAAAATTCAACAAAACTCAAGTAAGAGAGAAAGAACTCAGTTTTTAAAGAAAAAGGAACACGTGCAAAATCACGTGGCAAGAAACTGAATTTGCATATCTATTTTTTTTTAATTAGTAAGAACAAAACAATTTAAATGAAAATATTTTAAACAGTAAAAACAAAACAATTTAAATGAAAATATAACACTCAGATTTTGACTATACAGAAGATATTGCCATACTAGGTAGAAGTTTTGCTGACATCCAATCTGCAATAGACGAGATGCAGTTTTATGTCATTAAGATCGGCATGAAGATCAATGCTCTTCCCAAATGAAAACAACCAATGATCTTCAATGAGAAAGTCCTTGATGAGGTAGATCGTTACAAATACCGTGGCTCTACCATTTCTGCAATAGAGTCGGAAATGCTTGTCTTGCTTTCTGCCATCTTCAATTTCAGCTCTGGCTCAAACCTAAAATCAAATTGGTATAAAATCCACATCTATCAAATTCTTGTCCACACCATTCTATTGTATGGCTGCAAAACCTGTCCGATGAGAGAACGTGACACACGGAAGTTTGAGGTGTTGTTTGCATCCTTTATACTCATTCGCAGCACTTCATCTCAAATGCTGTTCTTTGTTCTTGCTGTAACATATCATCTTGAGACATCATCACTGGTTTGATCAGGTTCTTCTTCATCATCACTCAGATTGTTTCATCTAGAAAGTCATTGAACCAGCCCTCCTCAGGATTGGAAAAACATGATGTGGAGGTCAGCTGAACACTTAGTTCACAAGCGAAACATGATACAGTTGATACTTGGCCCTTGCTTCTATGCGGTTTGCCACTATAATCATAGTTGACTAACTCTTGTGTCTGCTGCCGTGGTGTACCATCACACCTGGTCAGCATTTGGGATGCAACAAATTCTCTGGATGGAGCTGGCCCAACTACTTTAAGAGAATGCCGAAACAAGTAGAAACAAGTACAAGCAAGACGCTGGCATGATTTCTGACAAGAGTAATATGTTCAGCATTGGCAAGCCGATGCAAAGGGAGAATCAGTCTGTAGTTGAAGACAAATGTGTCAGGGACGATATTGAAAATATTCTGTTGGGCGACTCTGCAAAATAAAAACCTTCATACTTCTCTAGAAATGCGAGCAGGTTCGTCACTAAAATGAAAAAGTCAAGAAGATGGACCTTTCTGTATTATTGCAGGGATATTGAAAGGAGCTGGAATGGATGTTCTTACTTTAATGGTTGATATTGCAAACTTGTTGATTAAAAATGGTAATATTCTATCTGTTGGCATGATAGTTTCATTATCAACTGTTATAAAGAAAAAGATGATGCATTGGAAAGAAGCAACTATCATAGAATCAGGTCATGAAGATAGTGAAAAGAATGATAGAAAAGTATATTCTAGGGAATATTACAATTTATCACACACAGTTTGGCTTTATGCCTCATTATATGGCATATCAGATGCAGTTTTCCGTCTGAGGCAGTTGCATGTAAAACATCTGATTTTTTAATGCTTTCATCAGCGCAGAAAAACGTTGAACCATGTTCATCAAGCTGTGCTTTGGTGAACACTGAGAAAATTCAGTTTTGAATGGATTGTGCAACTACTCTTTTAGTGACTACTTTGAAGAAGAGGTTGATGTCTATCATTGAATCCTCTGCTATTAATCATTGAGATTTATCCAGAGAATTGCGAAGAGCATGCCACTGAGAACTGTTGTCTTTCAATGATGTAGTAATCATTGCTAAATCAGGGGAAGAATTGTGTGCAAAATTAAACTGTTGGAAAATCTGTAACTGAATAAAAGAGACCTTGAGTCAACATCAAGATTGTGCAACGATATTGTTCATCATCACATTGCTTCTTTGAATTTCTTCATTTTATGTGAATGAACTATGCCAAAACTGCAATCTAAACTTGGCAACTTGACAGTAGAAAACAACTAAAATGGTATCAAACGGAACAAAAGTAACTCAAACGTGTTAACTAGCTTTCTGATTATTAAAGATTGGCTCAATTTAGGTAACTCTGGTTCCACATTTGAAGAAATATGTAAAACGCATTAATAGCAATAGCAATAACATCTGTAAGTTATATAAAAAGTTTAAACGAAAAACTTATATTACATTTTAGGTGCAATTATTTTAGTTTTTCTTTTAAGTTTTCAACAGCATTTTTATTTTTTCCATATTATCTAGTATCAATATAATTATAATAGACATTATTTGAACACATTATCTTAAGTGAATTTGTGAAAATTTCTCTTTAATTCTTACCATTAAGTAGGTTATACAATCTCGGCTTCAGCCATTATACATAACATGTCTTTAAGAAATTTTTTATCAATAACTCAAGACGAAAATATGCTAACTCTCCATCTTATTTAAAAATTAATCATGTTTCTTTTTATTTGCTTCTATATGCAAAATTAGATAAAAAGTTGAATTGTAATGTGTAGCATATGTTATGTCCTCGTTCTATTATATATTGAGCCTAAATTCTTTCTCTTTATATATATATCTTTATCTTTCATTCATTTTTATATCTCCCTTTCTATTTCTCTGTCTTGTTTTCCATCAGTCTCAGAGATAAAACCCATATCTTTAAACATTCTCAACTTCGCCTGAAAAACGAGAATCTTGTGCATATATAGTCCTCGTTTTGGTCAATGGCAAATTTTATGTGTCATTCGATTTTATATCTATTGTGTGAAGTTTGCCATATCCACAAGCATATAATTCATATCCTCTTGCTTTGGCAAGATAAGTCTCTACCACATGTCATTTTCTCATAATTTCATATTAAATGGAATTCTTTATTCGAAATTTTAAATGGATCTGTCATCATCAGGCATTGTTTGGTTGGCAGAGATTACAATAAATGGCCAGTTCTGAGTTTTTACATATAGCATCTGGTATGCACATATGGTCACCCATCTAAATAGTGACCAGACTCAGCATTGTTTAACTTGGATGATCTTATGTGTCAATGTGATTATATTTATGTATGAATGATCTATAAATGAGTAAAATGTATAAAGGAATCAAATAATCTTTCCATTACAAAGATTTACACCATTCTTTTTAGAAAATAGAAATTATCAAGAGAAAATGTTTGTGTCAATTGTTTGGCTCTTAAAGTAGATAATTAAATGTTCATTTTACTTTAAAAAAAAGCAAGGAACAGGGGTAGGGAGAGAAGAACACAAGAAGACAAGCTGATATTTCTATAATAGAAACTGAAACACCACCTTTAAGTATAATATATTATCAATTTTGCACCTTTACATGTGACAAATTTATGAAATACAACAATTCGTCTACAAATGCTATCAATCTAGAGCAAAATAAAATAACGCTTTAAAGAATAAAAGAAAAATGGTTTGAAAAGAAATATTATAGGAATATAGTACAATGATCAAGTGGGTTAACAAATAGTAGGCAAATAAATTTCACAAATCAATTTTATTTTAATCAATTAGAAACACAAGTAAAGCCTAGAATTTTTATAAATTTGATAAATTACAAAAGAAAAAAAATTAATTTAACTCCAACTATGAAATGATAAAAGTTGCACCATCCTGATCAAATTCATTAACACAAAATATGAACTTTTGAAATTTATATTTTCGAATATTGTAAACATATTATTGTGATACTTTCATTCTACTATAATCTCTTTTGTTAGAAATGCAATTCGATAGTTTAAGATGAATATAATGTTATTCAAGTTTCATGCATTTTTCTTTGTGTGTTGTTGTTGTTGTTGTTATTGTTGCTATTCCTTCGACATCTTTCTAGTTTGAATTCTTTCTAGAAATACATCAGTTAGTTACGAGAGGGACCACGCAAAGATTGTCAGAATTCCTGACAAGGTATCTAACATATAGTTGTATAACAGACAACTGCCTGGTTTACAATTACTAGATAGTGACAAGTTTGAAATATTTTATTGAGAGAATAAAAAAATATTACAGTTTAAAAGTGATCCATGTCAGTATTGCCTAGCATGTCATCTTGACTGTGGCTTGTTCGAGGGATGATGTTAAATTTTCTGTTGAAATACATCAACGTTTATATTTTGTCTGCTTATTCTTAGTTATAGGTGTTGCTATTTGAAAGAATCTCGATATTTGATCGATGTATTGTTTTCTTTTTTAATGGGAGGCTAGCTGCAATGAGTCATCTAAGTTTAATTTCATGTGCAAGTTTAATTATTGAAGATTGTTTTCACATTAAATTCATGGTTTAAAGTTAAATTGTGTTAAACCTATGCATTCTTAGTGTAGTTGAGATTTATGGCTCTATTATTGTTCTTATATTATGCTGAGTTTAATCAATGTATATCTTATTGTAGTTACTACAGCGGATTGTATAAATGCCTATATTGAATTATGATCGGGCAAAGTTTTGTGTCCGACTTATGTGTTTTGAAAAGGCCATAGACTGTTGAAAACTGTTGAAATGGTGGCATTATATGTAATGTGTTGGTTTTTTAGTTAGGTTTTTGAAAGTTTCACACTTCATACTAAAACACTGCATGTTTGCTCTAAACTCAAACGTCAATATTACATTAGCAGCAAAAACTGCCGTTGTAGTCAGCTTGCATAAATAGATATACCATGCAAAAATGAAAAGCATTCTTAATGATCATACTACTTGCGAATCCTCAAACCTAAAACTGATCAGCAAAAAAACCTCTGCCTGTAATATTTGTTATTTAAGTCAATATTTTATATTCTACAACCATGAAGATTTGTTGGATCTAGGTCGTGTGTACCAAGAAATTATTGTGAAAAAAGCGTACCTGGTGACAAATGAAAGAACTAAGGAAATAATTATGAAATGTACTAAAAAGTAATTTAAATAAAAATTATGAACCTGACATATTATTTAATACCTAGACCGTGTATACTGATAAATCATTTTGACAAAGGCATGCATCTGGTCAAATGCAAGAAACAAATAATTATCAAATGTTATTTGAATAAAAATTATGAACCTGGCACAAGTACCTACTGTGAAAAAATTTGATCAATTATCAAAAAGAAGATAAGTTAAAAGTATAATGCTTGAAAGGTCAATTTCGGCAAAAGGTTATACAGATGTAATGAAAGTCAGGTCAATCCAGTGAAACGACATTGACAGAATAAAATGCTCTTGGGTTGTGTCAATAGTGACAACACTGTCCCAAAGGAGCATTTTAAGTGATCACAAATGGTTATATAATAAGATCCGAAAATGATATCATTGTTACTTGACGATTTGAGTGCAAGAAGAATCAGCACGTTGAATTCCTGTACCTGCATCTCCCTTCAAACAATCAACCATCCATAACTGTCACCGACAATAAAGATATTTTGTTATATTTTCGGTGTGTCGTCATTCTTTCAAATACAACAGTAATATAACAGACTGACAATATTGTATCATTAGACTAGTTTAGTACTTAGGAGAGACTAGCCTGGATGCCCGGCATTGCCCAGGTGTTTGGAGGTGTGTGTTGTAGGCATGCAGGCATGAACCTATACCGCGAAGGAGGAGTAGAATGTGCAAAAAAAAAAAACAAAAAAAAACGTGACATGTTTGCTGTTGCATCCATCGCCAAGCCGGAAGTGATGTAAGTTTAAATTAAGGCTAGACAATCGAAAAGAGGGGATGATTTTCGAAAATATCAGCAAAAAAAAAAAAAAGCGACTCTTCCCGGTAGAAAAGTGCTCAGTTGAGGGTGAAGAGATTAATGTTTTGGGCCAATTTTTCAATATTTGTCGAGGGTCAAGCTCCAAAATGATATCAATTTCGTGAAAATCCATCGTACATACATACATACATACATACATACATACATACATACATTAAACAGAGAGGTGAGATTTATATCATAGATGAAGCAGAATGATCGACTATTTCGCTCATCTATCACCTTCAATTCTGATAATAGGAAACAAATGAGACGAATGCAAACAATTGTACTTTTTGTGCTTTTAAAACAAAACCCATAAGTTACGAAAAGAGTGACAATAAATTGCACTGATTGAATCCCAGTTGTATTTCTCCGCTGAAACCCTAGAAAATCAATACCTTTTAAGTAAGAGAAAAATATATTTATTATCTCTAGAAATTGGCTGAAGGCAATCTTCATTGATGCAAAAAAGTGAATCAGATTTGGCTCAAAGCCATGAATCTCATTTTATTCATAAATTTTAGGTTTTTAATTTTTCATATACTTTCTTTGAATTTAATTTAGTTTTCCTCATGAATTGGCAATGTGTGAATTGAAAAGTATTATTTAAAACAAATAAATAAATTTGCATTTTCACTTTTCAAAAGAAAAGGATGAAACGATTCATTTGAAAGTCTGTCATTTGTTGAGAAGAAATTGTTTCAAACATCAAAATTTGTTTAGGTTTCGTTCCAAACAAGAAACTTCATATCTTCTCGGCATAAAACCTCTAAAATAGCATCGAATTATTATGGTGTCTCTTCATTTATGAGATTCAAATAAAATTGTTGATTAAGGTATTTATAGAGATACTATTCATATTTATAGAGATACTATTCATATTTATAGAGATACTTTTCATATTTATAGAGATACTATTCATATATATAGAGATACTATTCATATGTATAGAGATATTGTTCATATTTATAGAGATATTGTTCATATTTATAGAGATACTTTTCATATTTATAGAGATACTATTCATATTTATAGAGATACTATTCATATTTATAGAGATATTTTTCATATGTATAGAGATATTTTTCATATTTATAGAGATACTTTTCATATTTATAGAGATACTATTCATATGTATAGAGATACTATTCATATATATAGAGATACTATTCATATGTATAGAGATATTGTTCATATTTATAGAGATACTTTTCATATTTATAGAGATACTTTTCATATTTATAGAGATACTATTCATATTTATAGAGATACTATTCATATGTATAGAGATATTGTTCATATTTATAGAGATACTTTTCATATTTATAGAGATACTTTTCATATTTATAGAGACACTAGTCATATATTTCGACAATTTGTACAAGATTCACCCATAAAATAACTAACATAACATTATGAATTTCGAAACACAGTTACTAGACGTGAGCGGTTGTAATATGGGATATAGTTAGTTGGATTCATTCAAAGCGGATAAAAATTTGATAAAAATTCAGATGATTTTCATAAAATTTTAATAATAGGTGTAATAGGTGTCACAACTTTTAATTTATTTTAAGGGCCATATTATAGAAAAATATATTATAGGAAAATATATTATAGGAAAATATATTAAAGAAAAATATATAATAGAAAAATATATTATAAAAAATATATTATAGAAAAATATATTATAAAAAATATATTATAGAAAAATATATTATAAAAAAATATTTATAAAAAATATATTATAAAAAATATATTATAGAAAAATATATTATAAAAAATATATTATAAAAAATATATTATAGAAAAATATATTATAGAAAAATATATTACAGAAAAATATATTATAGAAAAATATATTAAAGAAAAATATATTAAAGAAAAATATATTAAAGAAAAATATATTATAGAAAAATATATTATAGAAAAAATCTCCCATTTTTAAATGCACATATTTCGGTTTGGCATTAAATTTAATTCAAAGTTCTCTAATTTTCAATTTCTTCCTAAAACCTCTAAATTTTAAACATTTTCTAGAATACAAGTCAAGTTACAGATTGGATAAAAATTAAAATAAAATTAGACATAACAATTAATATAATTATATCTTGCTTTTAATCTTTATAATGGAACATAAATATGGTGCAAAATTCTTCCTGTTTAGGGAATTAATTTAATTTAATTTTATTTTTTGTTTCATTTTCACCCCAAACAAGGCACAGTACCACCTTGATGTAAGAGGCTACTATCGGGGACATAAGTTGCAGGGATACTATGTAGGGAGCTGAGCAGCGAGATGTTTGTTCACATTACACTTGAACTTTTGCATGTCAATACAGTTGGAGAAGCAGAATCCCGGAAGGAAGTTCCAAAGTCTAGCAGTTCTGGGGAAGAAACTATTAGAGTAGAAGGTTTTCTTACATCTGGGAATATCTACTGTGTAGGGGTGGGATTTTGCTGATTGTCGAGTTTGTCGGGGGTATTTATGTTGAAGGGGTACAAGGGCTTGTAGTTCATCAGAGCATTCACCATTAAAATACTTGTAGAACAGACAAAAGGATGCAACATTTCGTCGATGGGACAGAGGTTGAAGCTTGGATGACAATTCAGGACCTATCAGGTTGGTGACTCTCTTTTGAACCCTGATTCACCAGTCTAAATACTCCATACATGGGCGAATGGTAGCTTTATTGAGATACAAGATACTTTCAGGCGTAAGTAGTTTTCTATCACGGTACAGAGAGCCCACCTTCTTTGCAGCAGCCTTGGCAATGCTCTCAATGTATCTGTTCCAGCTTATGTTCCCCATGAATGTTAAGCCAAGAAGTTCGAAAGAAGTACTTTCATGTAAGGTATCTTTAGTCATGGCTATTAGTGGTTGAGAAGGTTTCTTGTAATTATTGAAGGAAACAAACTTGTCTTAGCAGCATTGTGACCATAATTTCCTTAGATATGTGTTCATTTGTTTTCCCTTCGTGCCTGTTATAGAGCGTGGTGTCATCAGTAAATATACCCATCTCAGAAACAATTTTATCAGGGAGGTCATTTATGAATATTATGAATAATAAAGGTCCAAGGATAGACCCCTAAGGTACACCCGTATTTATATCATATTGTTCATGAACCTGAATTCTTCTCTTATTTAAGAAAGATTTAATTATGTTAAATATTCGTTCAGTGATACCGTAAAATCTGATTTTCCTGAGAAGACCATTGTGCCATACTCTATCTAAAGCCTTAGATATATCTAGGGCTACCGCTCTACCCTCACCTGTTTTGTCTAGTGTATGGTATATACATTCAGAGTTTACAGTTAGGATATTTGCTGTAGAACAGGCATGTCTAAATCCATATTGTTGGTCAGTCAGAAGTTTAGCAGCTGATGGACTAGAAGTTTAGCAGGTGATGGACTAGAGCTTGATTAATTATGGACTTAAATATTTTGGCAAAAAAGTAGGAAGAGGCTAATGGGGCGATAATTTAATGGGTCAGTTCTTTCACCAGAATTCTTGTGAACTGGTACCACAGAAGCAGTTTTCCAGTAGTCGGAAAAGCAAGATTTGTTAAGGCACTTGTTGTATAGTTTGGAGATGACTGGAACAACTTAAGCGGAGCATGTTTTTAATAGCACAGCCGGGATGAAATCGGGTCCACATGTTTTTAAGGTGTTTAGGTTTTTTGTGATATCATGCACCTGAGAAGGAGTAATTTTCAGAGTATCTAGTATGGCGTCTGTCCACAAAAGAAAAGTCTGGGAAGGAGTGGTTTGCTGGGTCCGATGTGGAGTTTGAGACAAACCAACTGGCAAACATGTTAGACTTCTCGGTTGCCGTGCAAACAACCTCATGATTGTTGGATAGTGAGGGAATTGTTGATTGCCTATTATTTACTACATGGGTTCCTAATTTCTGTGCTTCGATGCGTTTTCTGGAGGTTTTGGTATATTTCCTCTTAGCTGTCACTATTTCTTTCTTACAATTATTTCTAGCTTCTATAAACTTTTGTCTGTTTGTACTGGACCTGCACAAGTAGAAGTAAACCATTGGGGAGAGTGGGGTTTGCTATAGAATTTATTCTCCTATTACGGATATTCTCTTAATATATATATATATATACATATATATATATATATATAAAGGAGATTAGAACAATAGTCTAAAGAGCTGAGTGTATTTTAATGTAACAGTGAAATTACTAGTTAATTAAAATACAGGAAGTGCTCGTTGTAATTTAGATATATAATAAGCTCGATAGTTAAATGTCCTAGAGCTAATTCAATATTAAGTAATGTGATTTATAATTTAAAATTTAAAAATTTAAAAAAATTTTTTAAATTTAAAAATCAAATTTTAATTAAATTAAAAATCAGTTTCATAAGAAGGAACAACAACAAAATCAATTATATGTACGATCGTTTCGGAAATCCGTGCTTTTTATTGTGGTATACATGAAGTTATGTAGAACAATTATATATAGTTTTTTGGTAAGCAAGGTCTCCTCATCAGCAAATTTAGGAGGGTTTTTATTGAATTTAAAAGACACAATAAATAAACCTAGCATTAAAAGTAAGGCAGATGAATCTTTTAGTTTTTCTTTTTTTGAAATCAGGAACTGTGTTTAAAGTAGTCATTTAGATGTTTGCTATAGCTTTTTATTTTATTGAATGATGGATTTTAAAAGGGCGACGCTCGTGCAATAAATTGTTTCCGTTAGCGTATTTTTGATTTAAAGACGCTACAGTTTATATATATAGAGAGAATATTTTTATTACAAGTTTTAAGGGGAGATAATTGTCATGTGTTCTTGACTTTATTATTTGTTTTACGGGTCTAAGGGAGGTAATTGGTCTAACTTAATTTATTAAAAAAAAAATATATAATAATAATTGTAATCTATTTTTACTAATAAGTAATTTTTAATGATTTAAGGTGGTTTATATTTATCAAATTTAAACCAACGTTTATGACTACATGTCAGAAGCTCTTGTCTTGAATTTAATAGTTTGGTTGTACTTTTTATATCTTCATATTTTAAAATTTTTAGGGTCTCTTTTGTACATAGTGCACAAAATTTATCTCCTGGTTTATATGATTTGCAAGTCTCAATTATTTGCCATTTTAAGTTGAAAGAAATATTGAAGTTTTTTAGTTGCCAAATATAGTTGGATAGAGTAGTTTGGTTTGATAGAGAGTTATTTTTAAAAGAATGTTTGTGCGTTGAAATTCTATGTTTTATTAGGCCAGATGTGGAACCAATATATATTACCTCTTGATTGTTGTGATTATTTTCCGTTAGGTCTATTGTTGGATTATTATGTGGTGGGTTGATTAGTAATTGATCGGTAGATTGATTTAAGTTGGTGTTATTATTTAATCTGGTAGTTGAGTTATGGCTGTTAATAGGTTCTTGTAGATTTGGAGTTTTTGATACTGTGCAGCTATAGATAACATTTTTAATTTTACATGAGCCTTGTAGGGGACATTTATTTTTTCTTCTACAGTTACAGTCCGATGTATTTTGTATAGTTGTATTTTGTAGTTTATTAATTTTCTTATTATTAGAGCTAATTATTTTCTGATGAAGGTTAGGCATAGTAGAGTAAGAGACTTTAATTGTGTTCTTATTGAAAATTTTATTATATCTATGGGGAGCTTTAAAGTTCTTATCTAATATTTTAAAAAATTCTCTGGCTATGTTTGTTTCTAGGTTTTTGGAATATGGGGGGTTGAACCATAGGATCTCCTTGTGTCTATTCTTACGTTTACGGGTTTTAGTTTTCTGTTTATTTGTATTATTATCTAATATTTGTAGTTTGGTTTTATCTTTTTTTGTCTCTTGGTTATTTTTCTTAACTCGTATACGGGAAGACATTGCCATATTATATGTTATTACGCTCTTAATAGGTTTATTTTTAATGCAGTTTATGTTTCTATCATTTTCATTTATGAATTTAATTTGTGAATTATATCCAGAGTTTTTAAGGGCTTCATTATAGTATTTTTCATTTTTGGTAAATATTGATTTAGTAGAAGACAGTCTAGATATTCTTAAAGCGATATTGGGAACTATTGATTTTAATATTGATTTAGGGTGGTTTGATTGATTGTGGACATATAGAAGTGATTGGTTAGGTTTATGATATGGTTCAAAGGTAGAATTTTCAAGATTTAAGGTTATGTCTAAGAAATTAACAATTTTTTTTATTAGGGTCGATTTTTATACTAAGTCCATAATTTTTAAATAATTTATGTAGAGCTTTAATTGCTTTTTCATAATTTTTATTAGTAGAATTAGTTATGAAAAGTGCATCATCTCTATATAGCCCTCCTTCAAGTTTGAATTGTTTATGGAGTATACTCCATAAACAATTCAAACTTGAAGGAGGGCTATATAGAGATGATGCACTTTTCATAACTAATTCTACTTATAATGTATTATTATTAATGTATTTCATTTAAAAGGAAAAGGCCAACTAGATCAGTGACCTGAGTCGAGTCCGTCGATCCCATTAAAATTTTGAAGTGGTTAGGGGTATTTTTCCTGGTCCAATATTTATTATCAAATGTTATTAAAGACTGTCTAGCTATAAGTATTAGTTTAATTTCGTCTTGAGTTATATTAGTTAATTTTCGTGCCATTAATAGAGATTTGTTAAGTAGGATAGGTGATATAGATTGGTAATATGATTCAATGTCAAAAGAAAGAAATTTAATATTATTTTTATTTTGAATATTAGAAAACCAGTCGATTACTTGGTTGGAAGATTGCCATAGTGGGTATTTTATTATGGATTTAATTTTGGGGATAATTCTATCTAATATGTTTTTACTAACCAGTCCTATATCTGATTTCGAGGGGCAAATGAGTCTAATAGTAGGGTTAATATTAAAGCTGTGTTTGTGGTCTTTTAAAGTAAATCTCGGGGTACCTGGTACCGTTATTTCTGTGTATTTATCTATTTTAAGTTTAGTTAAAATGTTTTTTGCATCATTATTTATTTTATTTAGTGCTGATTTATTTGTAGTTTTATAATTTCTATTAAGTTCTTTATATATTAGATTTTTATATTGTATATAGTCTATTGTGTAGAAATTTCCAGTTTTATCTGCCGGTACTATGAGTTTATTTTGGTGGCTTATAGAAATAGATTTTGAAAATTTATTTATTTTTTTAAGTGTTGGAGTGATATATTTTTTTATTTTTCTTAAATTTAATATTTTTAATCAGGTTGATTAAGTCATTTTCAAACTTTTCAGTGTCTATGTTTCTCTTAGGGTTTTTGTATGTTTTTAGTCTGTAGTATTTCGCTGCTTTTCTTTCTTCATTGTCTTGTCTGAGGATGGTTTCTTTTATTTCTCCAGGTTGATGGTGTATTGGTTCTGTGGTTTCATTTTGGTAATTATCAAAATGGTAGGCTTTCCATCTCAAGTTCCTTATAAATATATTTATACTTGTAATTAAGCTGGTTATAAAGGTGTCTTTAGGGGGTATGGGGATGCATTTGGTTGATAATTGCAAGTCCTTCTTATGAAACATATCTACAATTACGTATATAAACTCAACCTGTTATAGGGAGCTAATAATTTAAAGGAGATTAGAACAATAGTCTTAAGAGCTGAGTGTATTTTAATGTAACAGTGAAATTACTAGTTAATTAAAATACAGGAAATAGAAAGTGCTCGTAGTAATAATCCAACAATAGACCTAACGGAAAATAATCACAACAATCAAGAGGTAATATATATTGGTTCCACATCTGGCCTAATAAAACATAGAATTTCAACGCACAAACATTCTTTTAAAAATAACTCTCTATCAAACCAAACTACTCTATCCAACTATATTTGGCAACTAAAAAACTTCAATATTTCTTTCAACTTAAAATGGCAAATAATTGAGACTTGCAAATCATATAAACCAGGAGATAAATTTTGTGCACTATGTACAAAAGAGACCCTAAAAATTTTAAAATATGAAGATATAAAAAGTACAACCAAACTATTAAATTCAAGACAAGAGCTTCTGACATGTAGTCATAAACGTTGGTTTAAATTTGATAAATATAAACCACCTTAAATCATTAAAAATTACTTATTAGTAAAAATAGATTACAATTATTATTATATATATTTTTTTTTAATAAAATAAGTTAGACCAATTACCTCCCTTAGACCCGTAAAACAAATAATAAATAAAGTCAAGAACACATGACAATTATCTCCCCTTAAAAACTTGTAATAAAAATATTCTCTCTATATATATAAACTGTAGCATCTTTAAATCAAAAATACGCTAACGGAAACAATTTATTGCACGAGCGTCGCCCTTTTAAAATTCATCATTCAATAAAATAAAAAGCTATAGCAAACATCTAAATGACTACTTTAAACACAGTTCCTGATTTCAAAAAAAGAAAAACTAAAAGATTCATCTGCCTTACTTTTAATGCTAGGTTTATTTATTGTGTCTTTTAAATTCAATAAAAACCCTCCTAAATTTGCTGATGAGGAGACCTTGCTTACCAAAAAACTATATATAATTGTTCTACATAACTTCATGTATACCACAATAAAAAGCACGGATTTCCGAAACGATCGTACAGATAATTGATTTTGTTGTTGTTCCTTCTTATGAAACTGATTTTTAATTTAATTAAAATTTGATTTTTAAATTTTAAAATTTTTTTAAATTTTTAAATTTTAAATTATAAAAATCACATTACTTAATATATATATATATATATATATATATATATATATATATATATATATATATATATATATATGGGTGGGTGGGTGGGTGTGTATTTTGTCAAGCAAAAACAATCTGTGTTATTTAATAATATTTGCTTATATATATTTCTATCTATTTATATATAAAAAGCACTTTGTCTGTGGGTATATGTGTCTGAACATGCGTCTGTGCATGTGTGTGTATGTGGTTGTGTGCTCTTGTTCCCTCCATGAACGCTGAAACAACCGGGCTAATTTTTTTGAAATTTCACAGAAATATATTTTATGTGTCTGGGAGAATTGTTGGATAGATTTTGTATTGGAATGCCTCCGATAAGTATCGAAAATCAATAATAGAAAAAAATCTGATTGATCAAAGTTAACACTGTTATAGAGCCTATAATACTTATCACATAAGCATTTGGCAAGTTTTATCACTACATAAGCAGAAGGGCCCAGCGTATAAAATCAACAATAAGACATGGACATGTTTGAAATGAATATTTCTATTTAAAGCACAATTGAAATGTGGTACTTGATTTTGCCTTTTAAATTCAAGCCATCATATAAAATAATTTTTAAATCAACAGTAGATGCTCTACACTGCAATTTAGATTAAAATGTGAAATAAGTCATTACGGAGAGACATGTGACGTTCCCAGTGCACTGCGATGGGTCCTCAACTAGAGCAGCTAATTAATTGATTTGATTGAAAAATTGGCGATTTTACCGATTTGGATGACAATAAAAGTATTAGTAGTGTGGAACATTCATTGATTCTCATTCATTTCCAGACAACATCGAGTCCATCTGCTAATATATATATATATATAATATATAAATGGTAGAGGAAATAATATAAAAATAATAGCGTTTTAAAGTTGTTAATATCGCTAAAAAAACGCCAACAACAAATCATAAATTTAAAAGCGATAAAAATGGTGACCATCGTCATAGATGGCCTGTCAGCTGAAAAATGACGTCATCGCCATAGGTCCTAGCAAGCAAGATAAGTGGAACACAGACTGTCGATAATGAGCAGATTCTTTTTACAGAAAGCGTTAGAAAACTTCAAAATTGGATTAAAAAAGATAAACATGATACTTTGTACTGAAACTCATCCAATATTAATAATAAAAATATTAATAATAAAAAACGAATTGAAAGGGAGCAAAGTTGTTAAAAAGTTTAAAAAGAAAAGGAAACAATTTGATTTGTATGAAACTGAAGTTTATTCAATTGAAATAAATAAAAATGAACAATAAATATTTTTTAAATAAAAAAAACAATATTTTAAAAATCAAAACTGAAAAACAAACAATAAATTAGTTTAACTGAAAAACGAACAATAAATTGGTTTAACTGAAATACGAACAATAAATTAGTTTAACAGAAATACAAACAATAAATTAGTTTAACTGAAAAACGAACAATAAATTGGTTTAACTGAAATACGAACAATAAATTAGTTTAACAGAAATACAAACAATAAATTAGTTTAACTGAAAAACGAACAATAAATTGGTTTAACTGAAATACGAACAATAAATTAGTTTAACAGAAATACAAACAATAAATTAGTTTAACTGAATAACGAACAATAAATTAGTTTAACCGAATAACGAACAATTAGTTTAACTGAATAACAAAACAATAAGTTAAAAATTAAATTCAAACAAATGTTAGTATAAACAAAGTTACTAAAGCAGAAATATTTCAAACATTGAATATTAAAACTTTTCAAAGATCTGTTGTAGAATTTAATTAAACGTTTGAATTTTTCTTTTTCTGATTTTTTTTTACTAATATTGTCATTCTCTTTGTGACAAAAATTGTTTATAAGGGAATTCGATGAACTCCATATCAGCATTTTTTCAATTTGCTGAATAGTGTGACCCTCATCACAAGAGTCAACATGAAATAATCGATTTTGATCAGCCAAAATATTTAAAGTTATGTACATGGTTAATTTTCTCTGATGAATCAAATGTAAAAAAGAATCGCATTTTGTAAGTTTGTTTATAACTATATAATTATATAAGACAAAATTATTAGTTATATGATTTGGATATAGGAGAGAACCTCTGTTAATACCCTAAAAATAGCTGTTTAATTCAGCTATTTCTTCAACAGCCTCTCTCCCGGATATTAAATTTTTGCAGCTATTGTATTTCAGTTTTTTGAAAACTGCATGACAACAATAACCTGCTAAGTATAATATAACAGGAAGTACTTCCTTGCATTGATTAACATCATCTTCTGTTACATCTATGTTAAATTTATAAACATGTAACTCTTGCTCCCCTGTCATTTCTTCTCAGTTAGTTTCTTTTAAATTTTTCAATTCAATAGTTTGATTATTAATTGATAAGCTCAATTTTAAAACTGACAACATTCTGAGTTTTTTTGTCACATTCATACACCTGACGTATCGATATATTATACTGATCTCCACTAAGTTGTCGATACTGGCCAAACCTTGCCTCAAGGTTATCTTTCTGAAACTTTCCTGGTAATATATACTCCACGTTCAGTACATTTATACAATATTTAGTCAATTCTAAAATTGCGTAAGTAGTATGGTGCAAAGCAGTATATGTTTCCTTTGTTAACTTACCAGTTCTTCCAGGAATGCTATTTCAAGTTTCTAACCAGTCACAGAACACATTTAGGAAACTATAATTATCACTATTTAATGTAAGTGGATTAGCATATTTATTACAAAGTCAACAACCTTTATTTCACATTCAGTATTGTCCACCAAATATAAAATATTTGAATGTATTCTGCGATTTCTGCATAATTTGGCAAGCATTCCTGTTTTCCTAAGGTTAGCAAATCTTGAATAGTATATTTGTTGAAAATTTGCAAAACCAAATTAACATTTTGCCTTTCAAAAGTAGTCGGAGAAATGGTAAAGAAAAAGGTGATTACACATTATGTGTCGGAAGTAGAGTGAAAAGCACATCTTATTTTTCTTTTATTAATATTATTTTTTCCTTGTACACATTTTTGTGAATTATTCCATGGATTTCTGCCTTTGGATTATTATGGACCATCTTCTTCCAATTACGGGATTTCCTTGGATTTTACTTGTACAAATGGAAATTCTTTTAACTTTCTTGAAGTTTTACATTTGGATTTTACCGTCACTGGATTTTTTATCTTCCACCAGACTATCCATTAATGTGTAATCACCTTTTTCTTTACCATATTCCCTCTGTTTAACTTATTTTGTTTTCAAGTAAAATCTTTGACTTATTTGTTGTTTCATCAAATACTTCTGCATGCAAAATCCGATCCCGCATTTTGCTAATTCCTACCCTCTGATGAGAAGGAGAGTATTTCTTCGAAACTCCGCGGATTAAGGACTATCCATTTATCTAGCGTTTCCTTTTCAGATTAAATATGTTTTTAACTCATTTCAAAGTGTTTTTTAACATATTTTATTAACTGTTTGCTCATATTATATATATATATATATATATATATATATATATATATATATATATATATATATAACTACTTCAAGCCTGAAGAATCCTATAAATATTTCACAGTATAATAGTTGAACTAAAAAGATAAATGATTTTTCTTATTTAGAATTATTTAAACAAGGAATTCTGTTTTTACGATATCGCTTTTATTAAATTGTTAGGTGAAAGTACATAATATTTTCACCATACTCCTCATGTTAAATAAGTTTCTAAATAATAATTTATTATTTCAGCACATAACTTAAATTGCATGTAAAATTCATTTTTTTATATACATACTTGCATTTTTATTTTAAAATACGTTCTAAATAATAAATAAATAAAGATAAAAAAGGCACATTTCTTTTTTTAAATATCTCAAACATTTTAACACTTACTCTGCTATATTTAGATGGAGTAAAATCTTTTCTTTTTATTGCATTAATCCACTGGTAAATTATTTCCTTTTTTGGGGGGAAATGAAAACACGGTAACTTTTGGTCCATTTTCGTAGTTACCTCGGCATTTTAGAACTATACATCTCGACGGCATGTTTAAATTTATTTAACCCTCCAAAACTTTAAACCAACTTCCGGTTTAGTCATGAGACACGTGACTAAATTTCAACAGACCGATGTTCATGACATCACCAGACTAAATTATAGTCGTCGCTAGGCCATCATATTACGGTAGCCACGTAAAAATTCGTACATTCAAGTGGTGAGCGATCGTGGCACATTTATACAGTATCAGACTGTGGGTACTGGTGTCATGAGTTCGATCCTAGCCTATGCTGACGACGGCTAGAAACATGCATAGGTATACTTTTATGCACGTAAATAATATTTAATAATAAAAATATATATCTTCTATAAATTTGTTTTGTTTTTTATTGATATTTATATTAAAAACCATTTTTTCCATTTATTTAATAAGAAAATACGAGTTGTGAAATTGCATTCACTAGCAAAAGATCTAGTTAATTTGCATATTCTTTTAAACATTCATTTTGATTCCCTATTAGTTTTTTCGGTTTTCTTATGGGATGATCATTATTAGTTAACTATTACGTTTGATTACCATTTATTCTTGCGTAATATTTGCGTAAAAAGTTTATAGTAAATACAAAACTCTTTCCGTATACATGTATATTTTTGTTTAAAAAATTTTGCCTACCATACTCCTCCTAGAGATTTTGGTCTACAGATATGAAACTTCACATAACTCAGTCATTAATGGCACAAGAAACAGTAAATCGTAAGCTTTGCTTTGGTTTCGATTTTCAGTTGTTGCACACGAGTCATTTTTTTTTTAAACTTTTTTAATTATTACTATATATTGAGCCCTATATAGTATAATAATAACTACGAAATCTGCATTAATCAAAATATTATATGTAAGCGTATTTTACGATCGGACAATGACGGGCACCCTGCTAGTATATATATATATATATATATATATATATATATATATATATATAATAAATTCCACAGCCAAACAACGTCGCAGTCCACAAGAGCCATAACAGTCAACGAACCGGAAGTCCAAGACTCGAGTTTTGCCCTCATTTGGGCTCACCAGTTAGACACATCCGAACTCAGGATTCGAAACCCGAGTCTCCTGCATGCGAAGCAAGCACTCTACCAACCGAGCAAATGCCCCGCACACAAGAATTTCTGTTAACCAACACAGATCAAGCAAACCGCGCCGAAATTCGACTGTGAAATGAACCTACTTCGTCTCGACAAGGGACGCGGTCATTCAACCAGCTAATAACCTCAAGCCGATGTCTCCCAAGTAGGAGTTTTAACTCGAAAGGATGATGCCATCAAGCAATGCTAACCAAGCGAGTAACTTATAAAAGGATTTTCAGAATATGAGAGATTATATATAATAAATTCCACAGGCAAACAACGTCGCAGCCCAAAAGAGCCATAACAGTGCAACCATTATATATATATATATATATATATATATATATATATATATATATATATATATATATATATATATATATAATGGTTGTATAGATTGGTTTTCTAGAAGTAAATCCAATGAAAGAGTGCTCAATGGAAAATAGAGCTGGTATATAGTCTGTTTATTATTGAAATACGTCCCGCTGCTACCGCTTTACCATGTGCGATCGTACTTACTCCTTTCCTTTACCACACCTCCCTTCAAAACACCTAGTGTTCTCATTCACAAAGGATACATCCCACTTTCTTCCAAAGCGTAAACCATACCCGATTATCTTATAAAAAACGAATATAATCTTCACTTTTTTTCAATATCGCTCTTTATTTTTGGTCTGATGATGTGGTCTCCTTGAATTAGGATTCCACGTAAACATGTATGTACATATGTAACCATGTTTGTATAATAAACAGACTATATATATATATATATATATATATATATATATATATATATATATATATATATATATATATATGAACAAATGATTAATAAAACATGTTAAAAGACATCTTGAAAAAGAGTTAAAAACATATTTAATTTTAAAAAGGAAGCACAAGATAAGTGGATAGTCCTTAATCCGCGGAGTTTCGAAGAAATACTCTCCTTCTCATCAGAGGGTAGGAATTAGCAAAATGCGGGATCAGATTTTGAATGTAAAAGTATTTAATGAAACTACAAGTAAGTCAGATCTTACTTGGTTAAAAAATGGTGAGGTAAGGGGAATTGGGGGGGAGAATAGTGTTTTTGCTTGATAAGACTATTTTTATTTAATCAATTTTTCAAATAATTAATTTCAGTAAGACTCACCTAACATCTCTCCGACATTCGCTCAGTTTGAGAATTAAGTAACAAAATAATCCAGACGATACCAGGTTTCCTGAAAAAAAAAACAACCTAGATTGTGACCTATAATGCAGATGGAAACGCCAAAGGAAAACAGAGGAACAATAGATGCAGTTGTAATAAAAACAAATGCTTTGGGGTGAGTAAGATAGACAGTTACAATGGTTTATGACGCACGCTATGCTTTCATCTGTCGCATAACTCTCTCACCTCCACAGGCGTTCGTTGTCAATAAAGGCAATTATTTTACAGACGAAAGACTTCTGTCATTTATTTAATAAAAACAACTATACACTCGTCCACGTTAAAAAAACACAGAACAATTTTTATACATGCATTTAAAGCTGTAAAACGACGTGGAGAACCATAGTAATAAGCACCCACGGTTGGTGTGTGCCCTCTATAGAGAAGTATTGGCACTCGAACCTGAAACCCGACCGATACGGAAATAAGAAAATAAATACAAATTTAGACGCTATCATGGTTCGACGTGGCAGTATATATATATTTTGTTCCATGGCAGTTACATAATCTCATGCACGTGAGGTTGCTATCAGTTGGGAAAAGGACGAAAAGAAAAATACGACGGCTGATTGAGAAAGAAACGAATGAGTGGTTGAAGAGAAAAAACCTCTTAAGTATAATGTTAAGAAGGTTAAGAAGAGTTCCGATCCTTTTTTTCTTGTTTCACTGCTTTGAGAATAATCAAACGCTTCATCGAAAATGAACACAGCTTCAACGTAGAACGAATTTACGTGACTAAAATAGGGAATAATTCGCGACCGCCCCCCCCAAGAAAAAACAACTATAGACAATCTTTCAATGACTGGCTCGTTATCCAACAGACGCAATTTGGTGCCGTCGACCATTTTATTCTAACAAAGAATAAAAACCTGAAGTATTACCGACAAGAACGTCGGAAGGAAAAAGTGTCATTAAAAAAAAGAAAAAGAAAAACGGTGAGGTAAGTGACTTTGGATTTTATCCTGCGTGTTTTTGCTCTTGACAAAAATACATGCATATTTGTGTATGCACGTTGTAGTCTGAAATGTAATTTAAAAAAATTATTACAAACCAGAGGCGAGGAGCGAATCCGAAACCTTTTCGTTGCAGCTCGAGAGTCTGCCAATGGGTAGCAGTGTCAGATGTCGTCATTAAAAATGAGTGATAAAAATTTGGATAATTAGACTCACTATCTTTCGAAGCTTAGAACTACTTGAAAAATGTAATTTAAACCCTAATTTTTATTTTAATAAACGGAGCAAAGACGAAATTTTAAAATAATAAAAAGTTTAATAGAAAGATATGCAATATTTTTTTTAAATCGGTTTTCTTTAAAAAAGATTTAAAGAAATTCAACGAATTTTTACTTACTCCAAATACAATAAATATATATAAATTCCCCAAAATCACTTACCTATAAAAAATGCTAATCAATGGGTGCTTCCATTCTTCATTCATAAGAATTTGTCCATATTAATATTTTATATTCCATGTACTTTTTAAATAAAAGAATTTTTAAGCAAGCATCCGAAAAGACCGCGATTTTAAAATCTAATAACAGGTTGTCACAGAGCAGAGTTGCCTTCCTTTCTTCCAGTTGACAAATACGGAGGCTAAAACGCGCCATAATTAATTATTTCAAAAACGTAAAAACAGTACTTAGACCAAATAGATTTCCCGGTAGTAACTATATAACATACATATACAAAAATTTGGTGCTGATATGTCTTATCTCCCCTTTGAATTTCTGACATGTGTTTACTGTCAACAATCAAATTAGTCAAGTACAGGTCACCATATTTGAAAACTAATCACATTTCACTCATCAAAGTTTACTTTAAAAAAAAAAAACCGCCGACAAATTTTTCTCTTAAAGAATTACATGAGTTTTTGATTTAAAATATTTTATTTCTTCAATAAATGTTTTTTCCAAAATCTAAAAAAAAAACAACAACATTGAATGAAATAGAAAAAATTAATGTAGGTGTCCAATTTTTACAAAACAATATTTTCAAAATGTCTGGTTTAACTTAAAAAAGAAAAAAATCAACGTGTTTTTTTAAAAAAAGGTTTTCAACTTTTGACTTTACAGGTAAATTTGCACATAACTATTCTTTTGTTTTTGTTTTAAATTAGATTATTTTATTTATTGATCTTTTACCTTCAATTTGTGATATATAAATCTTAGGTGAGAAAATTAATTGTTTTCAAAATGGTGGGGGTGAATTAAAAAACACGTTTGCCTATAATATATATTAGCACTGTAGAAGGGGTACAGCGCCTTCATGTGTTGGGGCATCTCATCCACCAAGACAGACTGTACACTTATTATCTCGGTTACCCGACCCTGGCCAAATTCAGACAAAAGTCAAATACAGACTTCAACCTCTGGTATGGAACAACGAATTCTAGCCACAATTCATTTCACAGTACAGTGGTACTGCTCAGCTATGCCATTTCTTGCCGAGATATATGCATAACGAAATCTCAGGTTCATACTCCATTTGTCTGAATTCCTGTCCGTGGAACCCTGTGTCATTATCCATGAGCAGTTTCTGTGGTGGGCCACGTTCTCAATAGACCACTTCCAGTTCATGAACCATGTTTGTTGAGACCTGCCATCCTAACCACCTCCACACTGAAAACCGCGATGGGCCACAATCTGTAATAGTTAAGAAATGGGAAGCATTGTAGTGTATAATGTCCATCTCTAACCATTGCCAATCACTGCTCACCTCTAATTTTCCCTTCTCTCAGTGGACTGGCACTGGATCTATAGATTAACATTCTTCATACGTTCTTATAGCCAACTTCGCTGCTGCTTTTTTCATAGCAGGGAAAATTCATCTGGCTAAATAAGTGATACGTCACACTCCTGGGTGTCCATTGTTTTTGTGAATGGTCATGATGCGGGCCATGTCCTTCTCAGCTACATGCACTGTATTAATCAAGGACTCGGATCCCCCGTCCTTCTTCAAAGCATTGAGCCATTGCTGTGGCATGTGTGTCAACTGATCGGCCATGTTGTGAATTGACGCAAACAATGTCATGTCCACTGAGAGCTTATATTTCTTCACCAGTCCTTTGAGTGTGCTTGATCATCTCTGAATGAGAATATCACTGGCAGGCTGAGTGGGAACTTGCGCTTTCCCATTGAGAGTGTCCGACACCCAGTTATATACACACTGACTTTCTTTACATGTAACACCTTGGTCTGCCACTGAAGTGCCAACAGGATATCAAGTTGGGGCATTTTGGGGTTGCAGCCAACAAGCATCTTCCACTCACATGTCTTTCCAATGCAACCTCGGTTGTTTATGCGCTGACATTGACCAATATGTTTAGTTTCTGGACGTCCTCACAAGCCAGATCATACTATTTCACTGAATCCATCATCTCACACATCATATACTGTAGTAGGAAGTCTGTAACTTTGTTTTTGTTATCACAGCCATTCGTGATCAAAGTAGCCCTTCTTAATCACCCCTCATGCTACAGGCAGTCACTTACACACCGGGAGGTGTCCAACATAGCGTTCTGTACGAGGAGAATACAGTTCATCGTGTGACGATATTAGGGATTTCTGGGACCGTGTTTCTTCACTTCCACCATAAGACACTGTGCTCTCTTGAGACCGCCAATCTTAACATGCATGTGCTGTCCCCCAACCATTCTGTTTTTTTTTTCAGTCTAATTTAAATTGAGCCAAATTTGACATACGGGCATGACGTTTTCATCAACAAAGATATTGTCGATGTAGGCTGATATTGCATGATCTACAGCTTCCTCCTTCGATAGCACCCTGCTGACAATGGTCTTCATGATAAGGGGAGCAATGTTCAATCCAAACCTAAGACATGTCAAACAGCATCTCTTCTCATCGATCCTCACAATTTGATTCACCTGGAGGAAGCCCCACATGCCTCTCGCAGTGACTTAGCCATCAATAAATTTTAGTCTACATTGCATTGTAGAAAACGTACTCTTGATTCTATAAAATTATTTTTATATATAATGGCTTGAATTAAAGTTTAAAACACAAAAGTCAATTGTGCTTTAAACAGAAACATTCATTTCGAATGCACCCCGGTCATATCAAAGATCCTACTGTTGATTTTATAAGTCTGGCCATTACTGCTTGTGCGGTGATAATAGCTTGAGCTTAAATTTAAAATTAAAAAGTCAAGTATCATGCTTCATTTGTGCTTTAAGCAGAAACATTCATTTCGAACGCGCCTCTCTTATAGCATCTACTGTCGATTTTATGTCAGGCGTTTCGACTTGTGTGAATATGAAACTTCTCGAATGCACTTGTGATGTTAAACTGTATGAAGTGTTAACTTTGATCAAAACTCGCTGTTCCTTTTTTTATTTCAATTACGATTATTGATATTATCAAAGAATATTGGATGATTTTATTCATTCTTTCGCATTTATGACCGTTAGAGTCTTTTATAATCATAAACCCATCGTCTCTATATAGACCGATGTTTGCAACCTCAATGGTCCTAGTTAAGTTATATAAAATATACAAACCCACTAAATCTGTCGTTTCAGCTGAATTTAAAAACCCATCAACATGTCAAATTAGCCTATTTGGTCCTTCTTGGTTTACTGTTCATTTATACTTAGTAACACAATATATCTGCACTTTCTGATGATTTCAGTTTCATCCTCAGAAATATCAGAGAGAAGTTTTACAAATTCAATCACCTCCCTGAAAAGTTCTTTTGTGATAGAGGGGTAGTAATTTTCAATGTCAAATTGTAAGAAGGAACAATTATAAGAGAAAATTTCCCCCACTCTATATCTGTGCCTAAATCAAAACGCGTATTCCATGAACAAAGCTTCTTTCTTAGAACTGCACGCCTGTGGAACTCTGTTCCGTCTGCCTGCTTCCCTCCGGACTACAATTTGGATGTCTTCAAGTCCAATGTTAACAAATTCCTAATGAACCGCCCCCTTAAGTAAACACTTCAGCAAATCTCCTCACTAACTTTATGTACTTGCAATAACCCTTATCCCTGAGTGGCTTCCGGGCCTTGATAAGTGGTGATCACTGTGTAAAAAAAAGAAATTAAAACTGTAAGTTAAAATTTACAATTAAATTTATTATTCGACAGAATACTTTTGAAAACAATTTTCAAAGTGCTTATTTTGCGGAGTTTCAAAGAATGCTGTTCTTCCTATTCTTCTCATCAGAGGACAGAAAAAAATTAGCAAATCATAATTATAACTAGGCTAGAATTTGCTTGTTGAGACATTGGATGAAACTACAATTTATAATAGTCACAAAATGCAAAATGTTAAGAAACGTGTGAAGAAATGTGAAAAAATGTAGGAAATATGGAAAAGAACAAAAACAAACTGGGAATAAAATTCCTGCATGTTTGAAGACTCTTTCAATGGAAATCCGTAAACAAAACATAATTTTTTAAAATGAATCCAATAGTCAGAATTTAAAATCTAGTGGGTAATATAATTTGTTAGGAAAAAATGGTTGTTTGAAATTAATATATAAATATATAAATACTGGTATTTATATTAGATTGAAGTTTACCCTTGCTTGTATCAGGTAAACACTGCATTCCCTTTGCCTTTTTATTTCATATATATATATATATATATATATATATATATATATATAGTTGTAATCCTAATTAAAGGGTTACAAAGAAAACAGTACAAAGGAATAGAGTAGAAAATGTATTAACAAGAACTAAAGTGTGAGTTTGTTTGAGCCAATGAACAAGCTTCGTTGGTTCTCCAGATTTAGAGCTTGCATCAATGCCTTGTCTTCTGCTATGCATATGGATCAGTTCATTCATACCCTTGCTTGTACCAACTCCCAAGCTGATTACTCTGAAAGGTGTATCAGTATTTCTTTCTCTTCTGGGTAGATCATAAGTGAATCTGTAAACTTTCTTTTTCTGACAGAACATTGTGGTTCTGGTGTGATTTCGTGAGGCTCAATATCAAATGTGTCGTAGACGGTTTCAATAACCTCTTTTTCTTGCAGCAAATCATTTTGATCCTTAGTTTGCATATTTAGTTCACATGCCTTTTATGTTCGTCTGCAACTGACAAGAATAATCTGCTTGCCAGTCGGTTTGCCTCAAACTCCACACTGGACCTGGTACACCACTCCCTCCTTGATTTTACTTTGCGAACAGACACCACACTAGACGATTTGAAAATCACCCCTTCTCAGGTACATGCTATTATAAAAAAACCTAGACATCTCAAAAGCATGCGGACCAGATCTCATCCCGGCTGTGCTATTAAAAAAATGCTCTGCCGAGGTTGCTCCAGTTCTCTCCAAACTTTACAATAAATGCCGTAATGAATCTTGCTTTCCCGACTGCTGGAAAAGCGCTTCTGTGGTACCAGTCTTCAAGAATTCTGGTGAAAGAACTGACCTACTAAATTATCGCCCCATTAGCCTCCTCCGGCTTTTCACCTAAATATTTGAGTCCTTAGTTAATCAAGCCCTAGTCCAGCATCTAACAGCTGCTAAACTCCTGACTGACAAACAATATGGATTCAAGCAAGCCCATTCAACAGCAGATATCTTAACTGTAGTTTCTGAACATATATACCGTTCATTGGACAAAACAGGGGAGGGTAGAGCGGTAGTCCTTGATATATCTAAGGCTTTTGACAGGGTATGGCACGATGGTCTTCTAAGGAAAATTAGATCATATGGAATCACTGGAAGAATTCATAATGTAATTAAATTCTTCTTAAGTAAGAGAAAAATCCAAGTTGTCCTCGACGGTCGTACATCTAAACAATATGACCTAAATGCGGGAGTACCTCAGGGGTCTATCCTTGGACCTCTATTATTCCTGATATTCATAAATGACCTCCTTGATAAAATTGTATCGGAGATGGGTATTTTTGCCGATGACACCACTCTCTATAACAGATATGAGGGGAAAACAAATGAACACATATCCAAGGAAATGGCAGAAACACTAGAGGATGACCTCCAATCTGTAGTGGAATGGGGACAAAAATGGATGGTCACATTCAATGCTGCTAAGACTAAGCTTGTTTCCTTCAATAACTACAAGAAACCTTCTCTACCACCAATAACAATGGCCAAGAACACATTGCCTGAAAGTACTTCTTTTAAACTCCTCGCCTAACGTTTACAGGGAATATGAACTGGAATAGATACATTGAGAGCATTGCCAAGTCTGCTGCAAGGAAGGTTGGCTCCCTTTAGCGTGCTAGAAAACTACTTACGCCTGAAAGTATCCTGTACCTCTATAAGGCCACCATTCGCCCATGTATGGAGTACTGTTGTCACATCTGGGCTGGTGCATCTGCTGCTTGTCTCTTGCTCCTGGACAGGGTTCAAAAGAGAGTCGCCCACCTGATAGGTGCTGAACTGTCATCTAGGCTTCAGCCTCTGTCTCATCAACAAGATGTTGCATCCCTCTGCCTGTTCTACAAATACTTTAATGTGAATGCTCTGACGAACTGCAAACACTTGTACCTCCTTGACGTAATTACCCCCGACAAACCCGACAAGCTACTAAGTCTCATCCCTTTACAGTAGAGATCCCTAGGTGCAAGAAAGCCTTTTACTCGAATAGTTCCTTCCCCAGAACTGCAGGTCTTTGGAACTCCCTTCCGGAATTCTGCTTTCCCAACCGTACGGATATATTCAAGTGTAATGTGAACAAACATCTTTCTACTCATCTCCCTTCATAATGCCCCTGCAAATTAAGTCCCTGATAGTAGCCCCTGCTTCAAAGTGGCACTGTGCCTTGTTTGGGGTGAAAATTGAATTTAAAAAAAAAGAATTTCATTTAACAATTAATAAATTTCATTTAAAAATTCTTAGATTTAATTTAAAAATTAATAAATTTCATTTAACAATTATTAGATTTCATTTAACAATTACTAAATTTCATTTAACAATTAATAAATTTCATTTAACAATTAATAAATTTCATTTAACAATTATTAGATTTCATTTAACAATTAATAAATTTCATTTAACAATTAATAAATTTCATTAAACAATTAATAAATTTCATTTAACAATTATTAGATTTCATTTAACAATTAATAAATTTCATTTAACAATTAATAAATTTCATTTAACAATTAATACATTTTCTTTTAACAATTAATAAATTTCATTTAACAATTATTAGATTTCATTTAACAATTAATAAATTTCATTTAACAATTACTAAATTTAATTTAATAATTAATAAATTTCATTTAACAATTAATAAATTTCATTTAATAATTATTAGATTTCTTTTAAAAATTAATAAATTTCATTTAACAATTAATAAATTTAATTTAACAATTAATAAATTTCATTTAACAATTACTAAATTTCATTTAACAATTAATAAATTTCATTTAACAATTATTAAATTTCATTTAACAATTAATAAATTTCATTTAACAATTAATAAATTTCATTTAACAATTATAACATTTCATTTAACAATTAATAAATTTCATTTAACAATTAATAAATTTCATTTAAACAATAAATAAATTTCATTTAACAATTATTAGATTTTATTTAACAATTATTAGATTTCATTTTACAATTATTAGATTTCATTTAACAATTAATAAATTTCATTTAACAATTAATAAATTTCATTTAACAATTATTAGATTTCATTTAACAATTATTAGATTTCATTTAACAATTATTAGATTTCATTTTACAATTATTAGATTTCATTTTACAATTAATAAATTTCATTTTACAATTAATAAATTTCATTTAACAATTAATAAATTTCATTTAACAATTATTAGATTTCATTTAACAATTATTAGATTTCATTTAAAAATTATTAGATTTCATTTTACAATTAATAAATTTCATTTAACAATTAATAAATTCATTTAAAAATTAATAAATTTCATTTAACAATTAGTAAATTTCATTTAACAATTATAACATTTCATTTAACAATTAATAAATTTCATTTAACAATTAATAAATTTCATTTAACAATTATTAGATTTTATTTAACAATTATTAGATTTCATTTTACAATTAATAAATTTCAATTTACAATTAATAAATTTCATTTAACAATTAATAAATTTCACTTAACAATTATTTGATTTCATTTAACAATTATTAAATTTCATTTTACAATTATTAGATTTCATTTTACAATTAATAAATTTCATTTTACAATTAATAAATTTCATTTAACAATTAATAAATTTCATTTAACAATTATTAGATTTCATTTAACAATTATTAGATTTCATTTAACAATTATTAGATTTCATTTTACAATTAATAAATTTCATTTAACAATTAATAAATTTCATTTAACAATTAATAAATTTCATTTAACAATTATTAGATTTCATTTGTCAAGTGAAGTAAAGAATAAATAACCACGCCCGCCGGACTGATAAAAACAATCTCAGTTCTAAATTTTCTGTAGTATATTAAGTCCTTGTTTTATATATATATATATATATATATATATATATATATATATATATATATATATATATATATATATATATATATAGGGTGACCCAAAAAAACAGAGAACATTCAATTGTTTTTCTGAGCATTTTACAGTCAACGGAGAAAAAAAGGCCAAAGACCCTAATGTTTTGATGTGATGTTTTGAATATAATAAACTAGTTATGACCAAAGTTTCATTTTATTCGGACAAAACACTAAGAATCGGGACCTAATTAAAGTTGGGGCCCGTTTTTTTGGGTCACCCTGTATAAGATCAGTATATTAAAAAACTGAAACGTACTACGTGCAAGAGGAACAGATCAAAACAAATGAAAACAAATTGCGTGAAAATAATTGATGACAGAAGTTTTGATAGTATAATTAATTTGGTGCTCTCAAGTTCTTATATCACGAACTTGTATAAATATAATTCCAATTAAAGGAAAATATTTCTTTCAGTTGTGATTTGTTGTTTGGAATTAAAATAAATTTTTGTAACACCAGTCCCGTTACTTTTCAGACACCCCTGTATAAATGTTTTTTGCATTGTGTAATACCAGAAACATAACACGAATTGAAAATGATTAATTGCATACGATTAATTGAACACAAGTTGCTATTTTACTTATAGCCGGAGAGATGTTACGTGTGTAGATTTTGTTGGATTTGAATTTGACATAATCGATTCCATAGACAAACGATGCACCTCCACTAAAATTGATGGATATTATCAGCTTTTTTTATTCTAGCAGCAAAAATAAATTAAGCTATAACATGGAAGTTAAGCAAAAATAACAAACAAAAAAATGTAAATTGATAAGGTTTCAAAAATAGAAATGAGGAAAGAATTTTGCATTTATAAAACATACAGAAAAATGGGTGGAACTGTGTTTGTTTAGAAGTTTATTTATATCCATTGCAGCAGCAGTTATCTATTAACGTTTTATGTTTTCCATGCATTTTAGATTACAACTCTTATCTATACTAATATGTGTTCGTCTATCTGTCCACTCATTTTAAGCTTTTTTTGTATTACATTTTTACCCCCAACAAGTCACATTGTCACTTTGATGTAGGGGGATACTATCAGGGACACAAACTACAGGGGTACTATGTGGGGAGTTGGGCAGCAAGATGTCAGTTAACGTTACACTTGAACTTCTGCATGTCAGTACAGTTGGGGAAGCAGGAACCCTGAAGGGAATTCCAAAGTCTAGCGGTTCTGGGGAAGAAACTACTGGAGTAGAAGGCTTTCTTACATCTAGGGATCTCAACTGTGAAGGGGTGGGATTTTGCTGTATGTTGGGTTTGTCGGAGTATTTATGTCGAGGGGGTACAAGTGTTTGCAGTTCGCCGGAGCATTCACCGTTAAAGTACTTGTAGAACAGGCAGAGGGATGCAACATTTCGTTGATGGGACAGTGGCTGAAGCTTAGATGACAGTTCAGGATCTATCAGATTGGCAACTCTCTTTTGAACCCTGTCTAGGAGTGAGAGAATAGTAGCAGATGCACCAGCCCAAATATTATAACAATACTCCATACATGGGCGAATGGTGGGCTTATAGAGATGTAGGATACTTTCAGGCATTAGTAGCTTTCTAGCACATTAGAGAGAACCTACCTTTTTCGCAGCGGTCCTGGCAATGTTCTCAATGTAATGGTTCCAACATATGTTTCCTGTGAACGTTAAGCTGAGGAGTTTAAAAGATGTACTTTCAGATAAAGAGTCTTTGGCCATTGCTATTGGTGGTAGAGAAGGTTTCTTGTAGTTATTAAAGGAAACAAGGTAAGTCTTAGCTGCATTGAACATGACCATCCATTTTTGTCCCCATTCTGCTACAGATTGGAGGTCATCCTTTTTTTTTTTTTTTTTTTTTTTTTTTTTTTTTACAAAGGCATCACCACATTATCAAGGCCCAGAGGCCACTCAAGGATAAGGGTTAAAGAGTGTACAGTAGAAATTGGTCAATATAGTAATCATTAGTAATGAAAATTTGGTAAATTTAATAACTTATATGGAACGGCTCATCAAGAACTTATTTACTTTAGACTTGAACACAACCATATTGTAGTCAGCCGGAAAGCAGGAAAACGGAAGACAATTCCACAGGCGTGCAGTTCTAAGAAAGAAGCTTTGTTCATGGAATCTACGTTTAGGTTTAGCCACAGATAAAGAGTGGGGGAAATTATTGATAGTGTTTACAGCTAGACGAGTGTTTCTTGTGAAAGTTTGGCGAGGGGGGACCAAAGATTGAAGCTCAGTTGAACACTTTCCATGAAAATAACGATACATCAGAGACAAACTCGCAACATCTCTTCTGTGAGATAGAGGTTGCAAGGAGGAGAAAAGGACATCTCCTACGAGGCTACGAAGTCTATTTTGAACTCTATCAAGGCAGGACAAGTCCTTTCTAGCAGCTCCTGCCCAGATGTGGCAACAGTATTCCATCCTTGGACGTACCTGGCTCTTATATAGGTAGAGAATAGCATCAGCAGTGAGATATCTACTGGATCGATAGAAAGATCCCACCATTTTTCTAGTGTTTCTGTCATTTCTTTAGATATGTGTTCATTTGTTTTCCTGTCGTGTTTGTTATAGAGCGTGGTGTCATCAGTATATATACCCATCTCACAGACAATTTTGTCAGGGAGGTCATTTATGAATATTAGGAATAATAGAGGTTCAAGGATAGACCCCTGGGCACTCCTGCATTTATATCATATTGTTTAGATGTACGACTATCGAGGACAACCTGGATTTTTCTCTTATCTAAGAAGGATTTAATTATGTTAAGTATTCTTCCAGTGATACCGTATGATCTGATTTTCCTGAGAAGACCCTCATGCCATACCTTGTCAAAAGCCTTAGATATATCTAGAGCTACCGTTCTACCCTCCCCTGCTTTGTCCAGTGAATGGTATATACACTCAGACATTACAGTTAGGATGTCTGCTGTGGAACGGGCTTGCCTAAATCCATATTGTTGGTCGGTCAGAAGTTTAGCATCTGCAAGCTGATGGACTAGAGCTTGGTTAATTATGGACTCAAATATTTTGGCGAAAAGTGGGAGGAGGCTAATGGGGTGGAAATTTACTGGGTCAGTTCCTTTGCCAGAATTCTTGAAAACTGGTACTACAGAAGCAGTTTTCCAGCAGGCAGGAAAGCAAGATTCATTAAGGCACTTGTTGTAAAGTTTGGAGAGAACTGGAGCTACTTCGGTGGAGCACTTTTTTAATAGCACAGTTGAGATGAGATCAGGTCCACATGCTTTTGAAAAGTCAAGATTTTTTATGATAGCATGCACCTGAGAAGGGGTGACTTTCAGATCATCTAGTGTGGTGTCTGTCCGCAAAGGAAAGTCAGGGAGGTGGTGGTTAGCAGGGTCCAGTGTTGAGTTGGAGGCAAACCGACTGGCAAGCATGTTAGCCTTTTCAGTTGCTGAGCAAACAACTTCATGATTGTTGGATAGTGGGGGAATTGTTGATTGCTCATTATTTACTACACTGTTGTAGATTTTCCAGAAGTCACGGGTTCCTAATTTCTGTGCTTCGATGCGTTTTTTGGTTGGTTTCAGTATATTCTTTCTTAGCTGGCGCTATTTCTTTCTTACAGTTACTTCTGGCTTCTAAATAGTTCTGTCTGATTGAACTGAACTTATGTCAGTTAAATCTGCAGTACGCATGCTGCCTTTGCGCGATGGCAGTTGCACAAGTAGAAGTAAACCATTGGGGAGAGTGGGGCTTGCTATAAAATTTCCGCATGGGAACATGTGCTTCAATTGTCGTTTTGAATAATTCAGTGGTCTTATTTGCACACTGTTCAGCAGGAATTGAAAAGATATTTTGCCGTGAGATCACTGATGGCTTCCCAGTTAGCTTTTTTATAATATCTCATTGTTTTGAGCAATGGCTCTTCAGTTTTAGCTCTAGAGTTTAGGGCGATTTCAACCATTATAACTACATGATCAGCGTTCCCAAGTTAGCTGTAGACATTCGTAACACAAATCACCGTGAACGGTAGTCAGAAACAGATCTAAAAGTGATGCACGTTGTTCTTGCTGGTCAGGGAAACGGGTTGGAAACGGAACCATCTGTGATAGGGAATGAGATATAGAGAAGCTATGTGTTGTGCTACCAGCTGCATCTGTGTAATTAGAAAATCCAAGCCAGTTGTTGTGGTGGACATTGAAGTCATCAAATACATGCACTTGAGCGCTAGTGTCAAGGGAAAGTGCTGTATCTATGCTGTCAGGGACTTTATTTATTAGGGTGCAGTCGTGTGTCGAAAGAGAGCGGTAGAGAAAATAAAAGTAACTCATGTTATGTTGCATGTTAAGTCTAAAGCACATAAAGGCTTGATCGTCCGATTCTAGTTTTGTTTCTCTAGTCAAGGGGAGGGTGTTTTGAATATAGGCTTCAAGCCCGTGCATATGTCTGTCAGAGTCCTTACGGCAGAGTGGGAGATATCCGGGCATGTTAAAGTAGTTAGAGGGGATGGAGGGGTGTAGGTTACTCTCACTTAGTGCTAAGATATCCGGGGTGTTTCTGAGGAGAAATGCTTCAACATCATTTAAATTAGTTCTAGGCCCATGAATGTTCGTAAATGCAAGCCTCAAGGGAGGAGGCAATTTGGTTTTGTTTGAGTTTTTTCCTGGTTTAAGCGTAATTTTAGATTGTACTATCATCATTTTTTTTAAGAGTTTCATTTTATGTAAGGAGTGCTGAACAAGTGATTATACATAATGCCAGACATGCAATACAAGTAGACCATCAGCTGACCTTCCATCTACTAGGATTGTGGCCTCAGGAAAGGCCATCGGAGATGAATACATGGTCCCTTTCCATGCGTGACATGGCACTACAAACATCCCGATATTATTTAACTGTTGATGGAGCAACCGCTCTAAGCACTACCAAAGAGTTAGGACCCCTGTACTACCAGTCGGGAACAGCAACCAGGAACTGTCAATCTGGTACCCTCAACCCATCAGACGATGGTCAACCCAATCTACTTGTACTGGCATTATGGCATTCAAGCACTCCCAAGTGTCCAGTTTAGAGGGATGGGATGTGTCAGGAGTGGGGAAAACGGCGTTCATTGCCCTAGTCAGGAAACAAGATCGATCACTGAGTGTTTCGGTCGAATCCCCGTCATTCGACCTCTACGCCTGGCTAATAGGCAAAGACAGAATATGGAAGCTGGGCGATAGACAGGATTAGTATGTAAATGTTATATATCTACTGAAAAGTTACACTCCTCAAAATGATTAAGGGACATTGCTATTTCATTGTTACTTGAGGAGGGGGTGAGTAAAAGTTCATACAGTGGAAGCAGCTATATTTGCAACAGGTTTGTTGGAAGGAGTTAATATATGGTTTAGTATTTTCCCTTTAAATTTAGAAATATTTTTTTTATTATTATTATGTTGGCTTAGGAATAGAATAAATAGAAAAATGGCTTGATATTAAGAATTAAAAAATGTGTTGCCCAAGCTCTGAGTATTTTAGATGGCAGGAGGGTTAAGATGTATCTTCAATGTAGATACAAGTAACGTCATTTTTTATATGAAATACAATACAGAACATATATAATTGGAAGAAAATTATAAGTTATGACGTATTCAGTATGCATAATAAAGTAAATAGATATGTGAGCAGATTTCCAACAGATGCGAATATATGCAGGTTGTAGGTATTAAATATGTTTCCACTTCTAATGCAGATATCTTCAGCTTTCGTTTAAAAACCAGGAAGTTGTATTTTGCTTTACAGAGTATCGGTTCAGTTTTTGTATTTATCATTGCAAAAATAAGGAAGAGCCAGCTATTGCTATGCAATGTAGATAGATGTAAATCTAAGTACAGACTATGGCTAGTAAGTATCTACTTGGGTAAGAATAAACTAATGTATGCCTTAGAGGTAGAAATGTATAGATGTTTAGTGATAATGACTTCCATTCGGTCAGCATGCGAAGGTTAAGGGCTGAACGCTAAGACCCCCCCCTCCACAGCGTGTGTAATGTATGAGTGTTAGTGGGGCTTAGGGAGTAGAGTAGAGTGTTAGTTTTTAGGAGAGGATTAAACTTACAGAATACAGTAGAATTAATTATTAGAATTTAGAGTTAAGTAAAGTTTAGTAAGAGAGAAAAGTTTTTTTGTTTTTTTTTAATTTAACATGCAAATCAGACAAAGGCATTCGTCTTGGAGGTAAAGTATATATTATTGGAGGTAAAGTATATATTATTGGATATACGTAGCAATCAAGAGGGGGTGTTTGTACCGTAAGGAGAGAAACTATTAGTACATGGCGCGTCGGAATTCATAGTTAAAGACAGTCAATTAAGTCAGGCACAAAGCATTGTGTATTTATTCAAAAATAGTCTTAGTGGCTTATCTGTTTATTTCAAGTACAAATATAATTGAAAGTAAGACAAACTATATTTAGTGGTTAGATATAGATAGCAAGGAAGCCACATTTTCAATACAAACAAGCTTACAGTAAATGTAGATATCAAGTATATTACTTAAGTAAAGTCCTATCTTCTTCTAATGAGGAAAAAATAAATCCAGGTTTGTGATAAATTCTGGAATTTGCTTTGCCTAGGCTTTTTTCTTTTTCGCTAGTTTATGTAGAATATAATAGGAGTGAAACTGTGTTTTGCCCGTACGGGGGGGGGGGGGTGACGAATTTCAGCTTAGGACAAGAGAAAGTTTGCAAAACAAGAAGAATAAAGACAATAAATAAATATATATAAAACAAGACAAGAGAAAAACAAACGAGGCAGCATGTATACATTTCTTAGAAGTAATATGAATTTTAAAAGTTAGTTTGTTTAGACACCATGGTCTCCAGTCCGTTTTGCTTGGCCGAAAGAGAATTTGGCCATATATTTAGAGGTGGAAGTGTAATGTTTAAACATGGAAACTTGAAATATTTAAGAATAATCACCTGAAATCAGCATACATTAAGTAAAATGGCTGACGATAGTGAAGATTACGCAAAGGCTCCCTTTGCATTGGCAGCTACAATAGGAGAGATTGTCAGTTCTTTTCTAAGACTACTCCATCTTCATTTTATAATGCTGAGTGTTGCAGTCTCCCAGCCCATTAACAAACACTCTAAATATTATCTCAAATAAGTTCATATTTATCATTTTTATTATAAAAGAGATCTTCAAGACAGAATTCTCTCCCCTTTCTTTACGCCATTTACATATTGTTATTTCTTATCTAAATATCATTTAAATCAGTGTTAAATGAGCCAGCTCGTTAATATTTTTGCTCATTCTCAACATTGGAGCGGATTTAAACATTTTAAAACTGAAAATGAGCAGTTTTGTAAGTCTATCTCTTCAACCATGTAAGCTGTATTTTTACAGAGTTTCACGATAGCAGATATGCTTTTGATTGATTTCAAGTATTTGAGGGTTCAGCCTCTTGACGTTTTTAAACGGATGGAGCATGCTCCCTCCCCTTTCTGCACTTAAAATGTTTACCCCTGATTTTAAGTAGACTCAAACAATTGTTCAAATACAATAAAAGGACGTGTTGTTTGTTCAAATTTGAGAAAATATTTTTTAAAATGCATACTATTTATAAGACCATATTTTATATCTATTCTCACACAAGTTTAACATTTTTAAGTATGTTTTTGATTGCTAGTTTCGAAACATATTGAGGTCTAATCTTCGATAATATGCACCCGTCTTAGGGCGAGTATTGTTTCTTTTTTTTGCAAAGGAATGTTGACTAATTGTAGTGTTTGCCATTGTCTCGTTTTGTCAACAATTCTATAAAATTTTAAAATTCTTATTGAATTTCCAATCGTTAGAACTTCATTTTAAATATGATGCTCAAAGTTATTTTTGCTTTTTTTATTTCAATAAAGATTGAATTAGTTAAGAATATTAATTTAATGTGTAAGTCGCGATAATAAACTGTAAATAGACACATGCAAAGTTTTCTTATAATTTTATCACTATTGAGATAATATATACGCTTAAAATTCAACAGGAAATGATAAAAAAACAATTCTCAAACTTACATTGCAATGTAAACTATCGAATAAAAGGTTATTCATAAAGATTTAATATCGATACTCTTTGCAAATGTAAGAAATAGGAAGGCAGTTCAATTAAATATCGATTCTTCTTCATGAGAATTTACTATTTTGTTTTGCTAACTTTTAATAATCGAAACAGAAAAAATGATTTTAAATGAGAAATACAGTCTTGTCACAGATACAAGAAAGCAAAGTTAAAACTTGCTAAATATGTATCAAAACCTTTATTGTAAAGAAATCGATATTGAGTGTAGGAATATAAATTTCAAAGTAATTTTTTAATTATGGATCGAATTATCGTATAGAAAAGAATTTAAGATGCTTGATTGAGCACAACATAGTATTCAATACTATGTTGTGGTCAATCAAGTATAGCAATATTTGTTTTTGTTTTTACATGTTTTACTTATAGTTCAAAATCGATCTTGAAATTAATTTTTACAAACACACAAAATATGTAAAAAGTTCAAGTGAAATTCATAGAACTTTAACGTAATCAAAGTACAACACTTCAATATTTGGTATATTACATTGTAATCTGCAAAATATTGAAAACGCCGGACATTTAATTTTCCCTTCTATTCTGTTCGTGTATGCTGCTAATATCATGGCAGTGAAAAAAAATGTAATTAATGTATTTAAATGAAGACTATTTAGTTACCACTAAGAAATAAAACTAATTGTAGTGAATAAAAAATAATATAGAGAATAAGAATCAGACAGAGCAATACGAAATTGGTTATGGGAATTTTGTAAACAGCTGGAGATGTTTATGTCATAAATTAAACATGCTCCTATTCTATATATCTTTCTCACAGGAATAAGTACTCCTAAAGAATTATACGTTTTAGAGTATATAACACGCCACATGGATAAATAAAAAAAGAAGCAAGTACTAAACAGAATCAAATAGTCATCTGTCAGATTAAATGCTATAATGATAATGATGATGATGATGATGATGATTAATGAAAATATATGTTTCATAAAAATATAAAGAAATACTAATATATATATATGTATGTATGTATGTATGTATGTATGTATGTATGTATGTATGTATGTATGTGTGTGTGTGTGTGTGTGTGTGCATAACGCGGTCGTTACATTTTAACATGGACCCAACGTTATGTATGAAAGTCTCGCAAAGAAACAAAGGAAAGAAATTCAACACAAGTTTTTTTTTTCTGTTGAAAGAAAAAGCATTCATTACCTGTCGTTTCCACACGAAGCCACTTGACACTATTTTCCAAATCAGCAACAATATAGCTGTCGAAAAATCTTCTTAAAATGTCGAAAGACAAATAAGTCCTGCATCTTGCTTAAAAGTTTCACCTCTGGAAGATTATATTTAAACTCATCCGGTACTGCCTGGTTTCCCCTCAAACTGTCCAGGAGCTCAGTGATGGCTTAGTCCAGATCTGGCATCATTTGTCATCTCATCAATACAAGCATGTGGAATCATTTTGAGTTTCTACAAAATGGACCTGCTGCATCATTTTGTCATTTTTATTTTTTGGGTATCTTTGATTACTTATCTCTATAGGATGACCAGTTTCATTTCGATCAAATTATGTGGCATCATTTTGTTATTTATACATCACCTACTTATCAGTAAAGACATTGAAGATCATTTTTTCCATGTTTAGAGTTGATATGTTTTCAATGTGTCCCTCCATTCTGAATAATTCATGAATATATATCTAAGTTAGAGTTGAAATTCAGTGTATATATATGTATTTTTGATTTTGGTTGACTAGACAATCCTTGTGACTGTGAGAATTGACGAAAACAAAGAAAAAAGAAGAAAGGAAAGGAAAAAATAAAGAAAGTAATGAATAAGTTAACAAAATGTACAAAAAAAAAAAAAGCTGAAAGAAATTGATGGATTGAAAAAATTATCTTCTGTTATTGTTGTCAAAAATTCACAGACAAGCAATTACAGTACAAACACAGTTTAACATGTTTTTATATTAAACGGGCCATGAAAGTTCTATTGTGGGTAAGTTGATAGTGATTTTTTTTTTTCATGACGTTCAAACTCCGCACGAAAATTTCTTAATGTTTTTCCCCGTTAACTGAAAAGAAGTTTATTTATAAGATTGAAAAATTTATGTGTGACTGTATATTTTTTAAATGTCTATTATTTTTGCAATATAAAACTGGAATATTACGGCACTTTAATTAAACTTTATAATTGAGTATAGAAAAAACAAAATCGTAAACTAAGCACAGATAATTTCTTTGTTGAAAAAAAAAAATTCATTTGAATTTCACTCAAGTCACTTAAAATAATAAAACTTCAAATTAAACTTTTTTAAAACTAAGTTTGCTTTAAACTAAGTGTTTGGTATAAAATGATTATTTTCTTTAATTAAAAAGTCACAGACGGTAATATCTCAAGCAATTACAGGTCAAAGGAAACTTAACATGTTTTTATATTAAAAAAAAAAAATCTTAAATTGAACACCTCTTTTCCCCCCGGGATGCCTACTGTTGTTTTGATCCCATCTCCTGCTACTATCACTTTCTTTTAACACCTCTCTTCACCCGGGTGAACTGTTTTATTATTCCCCCTCCCCCACCTCTCCACACCCGGGCCACGCCGGGTACCCCCGCTAGTATATATATGTGTGTATATATATATATATATATATATATATATATATATATATATATATATATATGTATATGTGTGTGCATGTGTGTGTGTACACATAGGTATATTCATATATATATATATATATAAAATAAATAAATAAATAAAAAGGAGGGAAAAGATCTACCTTAAAGCACTAACCTAGTTCTAAAACAGATCCTTTGTTCGATAAAATGCATGCCCATTGGCTGATAGGAGGGGGCGCGGTGGATACTAGAAAGCTGATTGGCTAACTAGAAATCCTCAACATATATAAAAACAAGAAGCAACCACAAAATTCGCGCATAAGCCTGACGAATCCTACAGTGGATGAAACGCAGAATATTCAGTGTAGCTTAGTCGCCCTATATATTTTATAAATTACTAACTAGCTCTACCTACGTATTGAGCACTTTTGAAGTAAATACTTAAAGTTTAAGCATAAATCTATACTTTCGTATATTAAATTTATGTGAGTAAATGAAGTAGTTATATATATATATATATATATATATATATATATATATGTATTTAGGCAGCATGTTTTCATTCAGATAAGTTTTGTTAAATAGCACGGAGTGTTTTTGCTTAATTAGTTTTTTTTTTGTAATTTTTCAATTTTTCGAATTATCGTTCTTATTTCTCGGTCAAATTTTTGCAAGAAAGTTCTATAGTCGTCTTCGTCTATCTGTTTTTTCTTTTGGTTGTTTTTTGCAAGTACTTTTAACTGAATTTCATCAGTCGTCTTCAAGCAGTTTTTGATTACTGTTTCATTTAAAATTTGGATGCTTTTATATGCTTCAGTTAAAATTACATTTAAATTTCTTGAACTAGTGAAACGTCTCGTGTGTTTTTTATCAAACGAGATGAGCATTAACAGGCACTCCAAGGAAAACTATCGTCTGCATCAAGAAGTTCGCTAGCAATCACCAAGTTCCCAAGTATGCCAAAACCTTTATGGACACAGCTGCAAATTCTAGCACCCACCATGAACTCAAACACTCATATTGCAACCATGGATGATGATAACCCAAAGATAGAGAATTACGATTTACACTTCGATCACCTCGACATCAGTCATCACATTTTCAACTTCCAAGGACACACTAACTGCTCACCATTTGTCCACTCCACTTTCAGCATTGGGGACATGTGCTTCTTCTGCATAGCGATGCTGGATTCTTGGTACTCAATCTGCATCATATCAGCAATTGACCTGCCAGATGAAGGAAATATATTAGCTATTCCGATGTACAAGTGATGGGAATCAGTGGCAGCATCACAATCGGATCACCTATATGTAACAACGTCGATATACTGACCCCAAAAACTCCAATTCTGGTCGGATAAAACATCCTATAGCACAGCACAGGCCACTATTACCTGATCAACAACCCAAAGGCAGAAGTTCAATTCAGTCGCACACTGACATTAAGACCCTCTACACAGACAGCCTCTATCATAACACCACCATCATCGATCCATACTCCTAACCCGACGGCAATCATACCAATTTCATTCGAGATCATGCTACCATTGGACTAAAACCAGACCGCCACTCTTTACAGGAGAAACTAACTTTGCTGAAAAATAACAATGGATTATCACTGCCAATCCACCCTATCCGAACTGAATTAGAATTTGCAGCTGATTTACTCATTCAATTGACATCATCAGTACCAAAAATGATGGCAAAGGCACTTTCATTTGGCCTATTCAGATATGGACAATTGGCCAATCATGCAGTCAAAAACAACACCCGATCACTCAAGCATTAGAAACCGAGATCGACTGTGAGAACACATGCATGGCAAACGAGAGAAAAATGCAGTGACCTGAAAGGCTTTAATAGTTCAGTATTTGCAGTGCGTGAAAAAGATGGATCCATCCATGTCGTCGCTAATTTCAAAAAGAATACTCAACAGGTCTTAGTCGATTTCCACACTTATTGATCATTTATTCAACAAAATTGGAAAGGGAAACAAATACTTCGCCTCTCTCGACCTACATAGCAGGCAAATGGAAATCAACAAGCGAAACCAACACAAAATGTCATTTACATGGAAAGGCCAATGCTATCACTACATACGCCTAGATTTTGGTCTCACCTCTGCAGGACAAATATTTCACACTGCCTTAGCTGCAGTCAACTATCGCGACAACATCTTGGCCTACATCGACGACAACTTGATACATGCCAGAATATTTAATGAATAAATAACTTCTTGCTGCTCTCCGTAAATTCAACCTCAAACTAAACCCGGATAAGCTCATTCCTCATAACCGAGGCAAAATTCCTTGGACGCATAATAAACCATGGAGGATTCAACACAGACCCTAAATATGTTAAAGCTATCAATGAAATGAAGCCACCAACTTCAAAAAAGGAATTACAGAGTTTCAAAGGCGAATTCGTATGAACCCTTCATGGACAGATGCGAGAACATCTGTCACCTTGCAGTGTCTGTATTTACAAAGCATGTATAACTAATGGACCATTACTATGGAGTTTCACCGGCTAATTACTAAGATACGCCTACATAAACAAATTAGATAGGACATGTTTTCGACAATTTCGGCTCCTATACATGAGTTTAACAATGCCAATAAACCATTCCTCTGGATGGAAAACGCTGACAGGGCATTTTAAAATGTAACATACCGTCTCTCCTCTCTGCCTGTCATCTCCTTTTACCAACTTCTCAAAACGTTTCACACTCACTACCGACGCCAGCGATGTTGCATGCAAAGCAATCTGGATGCAGGAAACAGACAATGGAAAAAAGAATATCGTTGTGGTCGCTTTTCATACATTAAGCCCCATGGAAAAGAACTGGTCAACAAGAGAATGCAAAGCATCTGCTGTGAAATGGGCAATTCAGAAATTCAATTATTTCTAATGCAATCACCTCTTCATAATATTTACATACCACAATTCGCTGACACATCTGGATCAAAGAGAATTCAATAATGCAAAGCGAAAGTGACAAGAAGGAATATCATGCTATAGATTCGTCTTGGAATATGTGGAAAGCGAATCCAACATATGGGTCGACATGCTTAGTAGTGGCGGACACTAAGCCAGAAAATGACCTTAGCCCAGCATTACATTACATTAAATGGTTCAAACTTACACATTTACGTCCCATTGTGGCGCCTCGGAGATATTAAAAATATGCAACTTGTCATTAAGACACACACACACACACACACACACACACACACACACACACACACACACACACACACACACACACACCACAAAATGCTTTTACACAAAAGCGCATCAGCGATGCTTATCACTCTGCTTCTACCGTCCTAATAGATAGAATTTGCAACCATTTCGCCATCGCAAATGAACAACAACAAGACGAGACTTTAGTCAAAATCATAAGTGCCCTCAAATACTCAAATACTAGATTGGTACTAGATTGGTATGTTAATATTTCAATGAACGATTCAGAGGTCACAAAAGTTCATTTGAAAATCCCAACAGTAAAATAAAAACGTCACTTTCAGTATATTATAAAGAACTCATTAGAAAAAATCTAACACCAACCATACAATAAAATATCCTGAAAAAAGCTAAAACATGTTCTTCCCTTAGCTCCCCATGTTACTTATGTCTTACGGAAAAAATCATTTTTTTCACAAGGTTTAAAGACAGAGATAAGTTACCCAATAAAAGACGAATCACTTACATAAACTGCAAGCATTATTCTTTGCAACCTTAATATCATCCCATAATTTAATTATTCTATAAAAAACAAAGAAATTCATAATTTAACTAGATATAAAAATAACCTACATATTATATAAAAATAACCTACATATTATATAAAATAGCCTACATATTTAAAAAAGAACATGCACCTAACGCATCCATTTAGTTAAATATCTCAACCGATTTGATCTGCCTCTGATAACTAAATAAGGCCATGATATTATTCACCTACTTAAACAAAGCCAACCTAATTACTAAAATACCCAATAAAATATCTGCCTAAACTCCTCTATAATTTCACCTTACATGTTATTGTGGTATCATTATATAAAATGAGATACCCCTGTTTTTCTTTTTTCCTTTTTTTTAGAACTTCATATATTGATCTCAAGAGTTAAATAATTTTCTCCTCTAGCATATATATTGGAATAATACTTAGCTACTTGAATATCCCCAATAAACTGTGTCCATCGCTTTATTGCAGATTACAAAATAATCAATATTTCAGTAAATATAAGTTATAAAAAGTTGAAAATTACACCATCCAAGGACTGTATTAAGGTGAAATAAATCCTAAAATTTCATCAAAATTCATGTCATATTTAAAAAGTTATGTAATTTTTTTAATATTCAAGGAATTTTCACCGTCCATCGCTTTATTGCAAGTCTTCTAAGATAATGTTTTAGCTCAATAAAACAATACCAAAGCATCATAAATTTATATTGAACACATTTTCTGGGGAAAATTAACAAAAACAAAGATACATCCCGAGGGCTAAGTGTCAAACAAACGAATTATTTGTCCACATATCCCCCATGTTTTGAAATTCCATTAAACAACCTTTTGTCCACCGAGGAGGTCAATTGTTTGATCTGAGATGGAGTAATGGTTCTGGCAACGTCGACTATTTTGTTCCAAAGGGCATCCTTCGAAGAAAACTGCTCTCCTCCCTCATAAACTCCTCGTTTCAATATTGACCATAGGTGTTCAATGGGATTAAGGTCCGGAGAACACGGTGGCCAGGACATGAGGGTTTCTCCAACAAAGCCCTGAGATCCAAGGAAGGAAGTAGTTGCCCTAGCAGCATGAGATGGGGCATTGTCATGCATAAAAATAATCTTAAAACGACGTGACAAGGGAAGATCATCTAGCCATGGTAACAAATTCTCATTTAGAAAGGCAGTGTAGGCATTGCTGGTGAGCTTGACACCTGACACTCGGAATGGTCCACATAGCTTATTCCCAATAATTCCCGCCCAAAACATTATGCCTCCACCTCCCTGTTGGCGACGAAATCTATAAGGCGTTGGAGTTCCATTTGGATTCCAAACTTTGGCCCATCCGTCCGGTCCATCAAGGGTAGCACGAGCCTCATCTGTAAACAGAACATTTTGGCAATCCATTTTCATATATTTTTGTGCCCAAGCCAATCGTTTTTCTTTGTGGGTTTGGCTCAATGGAGGCCTTGGAATAGAATTGATGTTCCTTGCCATTTCATTCAGTACATTGCATCGGGCTTGTCTGGACCTTGGTATCACTCCAGCCCTCGCAAAAATTGCTGCACTGGTGCTGTTTGGGTTGCGCACAATCTCTCTACGAATTTTTCGAAGATCCCGATCAGAAAGGTTCCTCCTTGTGTCCTTATCTTTCCTGGACTTGATGTTGGGGTTCTTGACGAATGTAGCTAAAGTTCGGGGATCCCTTTTTAGTTCTGTGGCTAAATTTATGATCGAGAGTCCTTCTGCTAGTCCTGCAATAATCCTCTGCTTCTCGGTAGCTGTTAAACCTCCTTTTTTTGGCATTTTATGAGACCTGCAATAAAGCGATGGACGGTGAAAATTCATTGAATATTAAAAAAATTACATAACTTTTTAAATATGACATGAATTTTGATGAAATATTAGGATTTATCTCACCTTAATACAGTCCTTGGATGGTGTAATTTTCAGCTTTTTATAACTTATATTTACTGAAATATTGATTATTTTGTAATCTGCAATAAAACGATGGACACAGTTTATAATTTAATGAACAAATCTCTAAAATGAATATATGGAATTGCTAGAACAAAAAATGGCATAAATTTATAAAGATAAATCAGGTTCTCAAAAATAGTAAAGTATTTTATTTAAATTAGGATAACTAAAGAGATCACAATTGATTTTAAGTAGAATTTTGAAAAACCCCTAGAAAACGATCAAGATTGGGATCTCCTCTTTTTATAAAAAATAAATAAATAAATAAAAATGTAAAGCACAATATATATATATATATATATATATATATATATATATATATATATATATATATATATATATATATATATATATATATACTAGCAAAAGTACCCGTCGTTGACTGGGTTCAAAAACAACCTACAGAAAATGGACTCTGATTTATGAAAGTATGATAGGTTATGAAAAGGAAGGGTTGTAAAGAGATAGCTTCGAATTTGGGGTTATCAAAACCAAAGCAAAATATGATGAAAGTAAAAATAAAATAGATAAACTCCATAATTTATTATACCATACCTGTTCACACTGAAACACTTATCACAATATTCTGTGGATCTATATTAAAAAACCTTGTTAAACTTTGTGACATATTTCCATTCTATGGAGGTCAGGCACGAACGAACACCCCATAATTTTATTATACCATATTTCTTCAAACTGAAACATAATTATCAAAGTATACTTACGCAGATAGATATGAAAAGTCTTTATTAAAGTCTGTGCCTATTTCCATTCTATGGAGGCCAGGCGCGAACGCAGACCCCACAATTTTATTATACCATCCCTATTTAAGTTAAAACATACTTATCAAAGTATTATTATTTACATTTATATCAAAAACACTTGTAAACGTTTTTTTTTAATTTTTAGATCTTTTATTTCCATAATTTGTGGACCAGGCGCGAACGCAGACTCCACAATTTTCATGAAACACCGTTCTGCGAGATCAAACATACCCATTCCTGTGTCTCGATACATCTTCTATCATTATATGTGATCAGTTTTTTTAAAATAGTCAACCATATAGGAGCCTATTCGTGACCACACACACACACACACACACACACACACACACACACACACACACACACACACACACACACTAACACACACACACACACACACATTCAGCTTTATATCATACATATATAAACAAAGTAAAAGTTAAAAGGAGTTAAAAAAACTTTCTGGTAAATTTCTTAAGTAAATTTATAAATTCTGCTAGGGGTTGTTCAATTACTTACTACACCTTATTCATCACCTCTCTCCGCCCGTTCTTGCCATGGGGAGGTTGAGGGTATCCATTCCAATAGCCATTCTTACCAGGTGGAGGGGTTGGGAGTGCCTATTCCAAAAGCCGTTCATAACATGAGTAATTTTAGGATTGGACGGTGGCAGCAGCAGCAGCAACAACAACAACAACCATAATTAAATTTATTTGAGGAGGGGGGGCATGCTTCCACTGGGCAACGCTGGTTAGTAAGTACTGCTAGGATATATCTATAATATAAAGCTGAACGTCTGTGTGTGCGTCTCTGGTCACGAATAGGCTCCTATATGGTTGACTATTATAGAAAACTGATCACATATAATGATAGAAGATGTATCGAGACACAGGAATGGGTATGTTTGATCTGGCATAATGATGATTCATTAAAATTGTGGGGTCTGCGTACGCGCCTAGTCAACAAAATATTGAAATAAAAAATTAAAAAAAAACGTTTACAAGTGTTTTTGATATAGATGTACATAATAATACTTTGATAAGTATGTTTTAACTTAAATAGGGATGGTATGATAAAATTGTGGGGTCTGCGTTAGCGCCTGGCCTCCATAGAATGAAAATAGGCACAAAATTTGATAAGGACTTTTCATATCTATCTGCATAAGTATACTTATGGGGTGTTCGTTTGCGCCTGACCTCCATAAAATGGAAATATGTCACAAAGTTTAACAAGGTTTTTTAATATAGATCCACAGAATATTGTGATAAGTGTTTCAGTGTGAACAGGCATGGTATAATAAATTATGGGGTTTATCTATTTTATTTTTACTTTCATCATATTTTGTTTTGGTTTTGATACCCCCAAATTCGAAGCTATCTTTTACAACCCTTCCTTTTCATAACCTATCATACTTTCATAAATCAGAGTCCATTTTCTGTTGGCTGTTTTTGAACCCAGTCAACAACGGGTACTTTTGCTAGTATATATATATATATATATATATATATATATATATATATATATATATATATGTATGTATGACAAAATCGTTAACCCTTACGCCACGTGTGCAAGTCCGAGATGACTTTACATGTTATTTTTATTGCTTTTAAACTTATGTCGATTTTTGTTGATTTTTTTTAATGATAATTAAATATTTATGTTAATATAAATTTAAAAGTGATAAAAATAACATCATAAAGTCATCTAGGATGATGTTATGATGTAATGGTTAAGGCACTCGACTATAGCACATATGGTCTCAGATTTGAACCCTAGAACAGTCAAGCTTTGTTGACGAACAGTAGAAACAGCGAAACACGCATTCGGATATTACAGTTTATATATATATATATATATATATATATATATATATATATATATATATATATATATATATATATAAAGTGGAGTTTTTTCTTGCCCTGACATTGATATTAAAAACCTATTTTCTATTTAAAAATTATTAAAACAAAATTCCTAATATATTCAGTCACGGGTGTGCAAGTGTCTACATGAAGGTTAACTAATTTGCATATTCCTTTAACAAACAAGTGTTAATAATTTACTCTTTCATTTTTTATTGTGTCTTATTAGATGATTAATTTCATTTTAGTGAGAATGTGTGTGTGCGAATATTTGATCTACAGACTTGAAATTTAGTATATAGCATATTCAAACATGTGGAAAAGTTTTTAATTGGTTTTCACCTGGAAAAAGGGCTGCTAAGGGGTCAAAATTAGAAAATTGTTACTTGGGAGGGTCATCGGATTTTTATCTGTTAGTCAACTGTTTTATGACTGTGCATGTGCGAATCGTTCACATGACAGCTTCCTGATGTTAAGAATAAGCAGGTTTGAAAGCACCTTTTAAAGGACGTAGCAAACTGGCCTAATGGTTATTGTACTTGACTCACTATCTTAAAGTTTTGGTTTCGATCTCAGTTCGAGTATTTTTTTTTTTACTTACAAGAAAAAAACATAATACTCACATGCACATGTATTATGTAATAGATCGAACACGAGAGTATTTGTTAGTTGTTGATCTGTCTGTTGATTTATCTATTTATCTACCTGTTTCTATATCCATCCATCTCGATATATCTATATCCATCCATCTCGATATATCTATCTATCTAACTGGAGAGATAAGCAAGAGATGAATATGAAGAATATTGATAAAAACTGTCAAAATGTAACAAAGCTAGATCATAGACAAGTTTACCGAAAGGTCTGGTCAGCTGATCGGATCTACGTGTATGTTACCACATGATCAGGTTAGCTGGACATCACATTGGAGTTGGAATTTGGATGTTGAGCAGAGTGGACGGTTTAACAGGCCATCCTCCCTCTTCACTAGGGAGAGAGCTGATGTGTCTCAGAATGGAGACCTAGAGTAACCACGCAAGCAAAGATATTCACTTTCCATCTCCTGCGATGAACACCTGGAAAGTGAATAAAAGCTATATAAAACCAACCAGCGTTCTTGGAGGTGAATGAATATTCGTCCAAATAGATTCCAGCCTCCCCTCCAAGAACAAGATGAATTCCAGGTGAACAAAATCAACGACGCATGAATGTATGTCCAAAATACATGTATCACCCCCCCCCCGCATATGAACAATTAGATATGAACATATCATAAATAGCAACAACATAATTCTAGGGTTCAAATAGTGAAGAAGCAACGATAGACATTTAACAACATACGTACACACATCAGGATGAATCCTTCGTTCCAAGTACACATATCGACATATGGGGCTATGGTACACACATTACACAATGGACCCTTTTTAATACTTCTTGTCTTGTCTTGAAACGACATTCACCCTGGAGGAGTTGAGTCGGCTTCATGAAGATGCACATCTCGTACCACTGCGGCCCAAGCCCGGCGATCGGAGGCAAGATCCCGAGTGAGCAATAGCCAGTCACGTCTCCAACGAGACAGGCCATAGATGAGCGGGCCCGAAATAAGCTCAGCGTCGGCTTTGATAGTCCCGAGCCACGTTCTTAGCTGGCCACCGACACGTTTTTTCCAGCCGGGTAGAGGACGTGGGGAGATAGCCCCCCCTTTTTAATACCCAATAATATAACACACGTCTCAGTTTCTTTCTGTTTTTTATGTTTCATTTTTCTAAAGGAATTTAACGTTATGTTTAATACCGAGCGACCTTGGGTATATCTACTATAAAAGTGACATTGTCGGTGTGTGTGCAAAAACTCTCTACCAAACTCATCTCTGAATATTTTGTCTACAGACTTGAAATTTAATATATAGGGTATTTAGTCCTAATCACACTATTGGTTTATTTTTATCCGGCAAAGATTGCTGCTAAGCAGTTGACTTTGGCAAGGTCAAACAAATAAAACACCTGCTATTTCTTTTGTGCATGCTCAAAATTAAAGATTCATACCTCAAAGTCGCTTAATTTTTAACCTTTCATATCCATCTGTCCGTAACTCAAATTGTAACGATACTGGAGAGATAAATAACGACTATGGATGGACCGCTAAACGTTCTAGTTTCAGTTCTACCAGGTGGTATCCAAGAAATACTTTTTTGATAACTTTTGAAATCATTACTATATATTAGATAATAAGCAATAAGCAGTTGGTTCTATTCTAAGAAATAAGAAATCTGCATGAATTAATATATAATATTTATGCATATCTTATGACCAGACAATACCAGGCGACATGCTAGTATATATACAAATAAAGTGGAGATAAGAAGAAAATGTAATGAGATTATTGTTTTAAGTTGGTGGTTAGTTGAAAAGGTCATTACAACATGTGGGAAAATATCTCAGTTTACTCGAATTTAAGTTTAGTTTTTAATCATGACAAATGCTTGTTGTCATGCCAATCAGAAAATCAATCGCTTTACTGGTTGATCAAATGTACATGCAACACATCGACGAAATCAAGTTCTATGCTTTTGCTATTTTTTTCTAAAATCTATGTGAAAAAATAAGAGAGTTATACACATGGAAGACATTAAAGAAATATGACGCAAAACTTAAAAAATGGAATTTCAGAGATTCTATGACCAACAAAAATGTGGCATACATTATAGTTTTATCGCACACTCATTATCCAAAAACAAAGGAGCCGCATTATGTACACTATGCCAACGTACAGATATAATGAAACAGCCACCTACATAATTTGACTAGCATTGCGACCTGAGTTTGCTTTCAATTGAATGAGGAAATCAACAAGGACCCCTGTACATCCCTAGCTGAGGTTTGAATCTCTTATTAATATTTCATTACAATAATGTTCTAATCTTTAATCTTAATACTCTGATCAATGTAGTTTAAGAACATAGGAGTCTATCTCCATTTTTAAAGTTATAAATGTAATGAATAAAGTTGTCCGTCATGAACACTGACCTCAAGATATTGTTGTTGTCTCGATAATCAAAATAAGATATACTCATCGAATTACTTGGACTAATGTACATTCAGAATATATACAGCTAGAGCGAGCATCTCCCAAACCCTATTAGACACAAAGTAGAACGTTGAAATGGCAATAATAAATAAGATAACACCATTGCATACAAGAGGCGCCTCTATACATGGTGTCTACAAGAAACAATAAAGTCACCATATCACACCATAGCCCTCCCCATTTTAGCTTTCCTTCGCATGGAATCAATACTTTTCTTTAGTTTATTGTAATCAAATCTATAAGCTCACGTGTTCTTGTTGATCTTAACTTCTCAAATTGTGAGAGTGATATCTTAAATGTGTCGAAATGTGTCGTTTGGAATATTATTCTCGACAGCGTTTGAATATCGTTTCCTCATCTGTTTTATGGATGTTTTATGAGCAAACCTGTGTCTTTTTTAGTATGTAAATCATATAACTATTCCAGCAGGATTTTTTGTTTTAAAACCTCTGAAAGAAAACCTTTTCTTTAACTTTGAAGCATCCATTCGTGACATTTTTTCACGTTTCGATTTCATGTGGGTTGGCAATAATTCATCGAATATTGTTTTAATTTTCTTTGCAAACATTGATTCCTGTTAACATGGAAAGACATGTTGGGACTTGACCTACTGCTCTAATATGATACTTACAAGACACTGGGTGGTATTCTAATTATAACATCTGGCACTGTAAAATTCTCTAAGGCGTTTTGAATTGATCAGTCAGACTTCAAGGTAAAGTTTGACGATTGCTAAAAAATCTGAAATGCATTGTAGAGATACACAAATAAATCAGTATCAATGAAGCTATGGAATGGAGTCACATAACGTCAATAACATAGGGAGTTGCATATGAACAAAAGCTTGATATCTTGATCAAACATGGTTGATTCTATATCCCAAAGCTTGGACACCTGAAAGGTCTTATCCATTTCATTGCAATTGTACAACATAGCAAGTCAAAGGTATGACTACTCTAGGCTGAGCCAGAAAGGTTCACACGTCTGCTATCGATGTGCAAGCTAATTAAGGGAGATACCCTTCTTCCCTGTATAATTGCAGAAAGTGTTGAGAAAACAACAAACAGAAACTCGGCCAAAAGAAAGTGATGTGTCAGTGGAGTAAAATGCCAATTCACTAGCGTTGAGAACCTTTTAGAAAAAGATAAAGCCATTTGGAGTGACACCTGCGAACAACACCTGGTTGTACTAGATGCTACGATGAAAAGTACTAACCTAGCACTACAGTGGCAAGCAAAACGGCTGAACCTGCTTAATACGCACTAAGTCAACAAGCTTATAAAACGATGATTCAAAACACTAAAGAGTCTAGTCTCTGAGTATGACTTGTTAATCAATGTAACAATCTTGATGACTAGTTTACACCAGTATTTTATGAGACACATAGACCCAGCAATGATCAAATAAAAGGTCAAACAAGCCATCAAGCATTGTGAGATGAGTCAGTCAATTGATCCAGAACCAGTGCAGTGATGAAAATGAGGAGTAGAAGCAAGTGACGTATGACAAAACGTGGCAATGGATATCATCCATTATAATGGATCTTACTTTCTTACTGTGGACCTAACTATTTTGCAGTTTGGGGACAAATCGCACAAGACTCAACCAGAATTATATGACAACTAAGAATGGCATGCCCTCAGCAAGCATACTGCGAATGCCATCTACACATATCAGGCTTGAGTAAAAGAAATCGAACAGGCACTTTACGATAAGAAATTGGATGAGCCATATGATGTGTGATATGGTCTGTTAGAAAACGTCTGCCTATCGGTGTACCACCAAATTCAAACGTGGCATGATTAGTTGAGGAAATTTCACATAAAATATACAAGCTACATTCTGCTTTGGAAGCGAATCATTCAACACCTAGGGAAAATGATGATGAAAGTAATGAGCCGTCTATTAATTGATAGCACTGATAATACGAGAATGGAGCCACGAATTTGGAAGCGAACACTTTAGAAGATACGGAAGCCGAAACTTTATTGGGCAATTCAGATGCAGAAATTGGGGTACATATTCCACTTTATAGAATCAAAAGACCATCGCCACCCTACATTATGTGCGATCAAGAAATCAAAGGATTGTTTTTTTGGTTTCTTTTATATAAAGGGGTCACCACTTATCAAGGCTTGGAGGCCACTTTGGAAAAGGGTTAATGGTATTCATTGGGACAATAGCGTAGTAATCGTTAGTTGAAATTTGGTATAATTTGATTTAAGAGGATGGTTCAACAAGAACTTGTTTGTGTTGGACTTGAAAACGACAATATTGCAGTTAGCTGAAAAGTAGACCAGTAGAACAGAGTTCCATGGATAAGCAGTTTTAGAAAAAAGGCTTTGTTCATGGAATCCATGTTTAAGATTAAGCACAGATAGAGAGGGGGAAATTATTGATAATGGTTTCAGCTAGACGACTGTGTTTTATGAAAATTTAGCAAGGGGGACCATAGATTGGAGCTCAGCCATCATGGGGCCCACGAGGAAAAAGATTGAGAGTTACACCGTGAGTCGTCTATTCCAGATTTATCTGTGTGTGCTTTTTTTTATTTTTTTAAAAATCGTCGTTTCAGGCATTTTCTTTTATTTCTTTGAGTGTTAATAGAAGCGCCCTAATGATGTTACACAATGTATTTGGGGTTAAGTCTAAATAATACATGAGCATGCGTTCATTTTATAATTGTAATTGAAGAGATGGCCTCCCCTACCCCTGCAGACTATTCGCAGTTAGCGTTTGTAATCCATTTTTGATCGATAAATCGTTAGCAGTGGTTTATTAAATTTTTTCTATATATATATTTTTTTATAGTTTTACTAAAGTTTTCTTATACTTTTCCCAAAATCTTTTGTAGATTTTCCTAAATTTTATCTTAATTTTAACAATAATTCCAATTGATCCTAAACTTTCCCTATATTTTCCTTATATTTGTTCTATTTACTTTTCCTGATTTCTTCCTACTTTTTCATGTAATTTTTTTATTTTTTCATGCAATCTTTTCTATATTTTTCTTGTATTTTTCAACATGTTCCAAAATGTTCATATTTTTCTAAGTTTTTCTCATATTTTCTTTAAGTTTCTCATATATATTCAAAATAAATTTCATATTCTCTTAGATTGTCCCTTTGTATTTTCCTGTATTTTTCTATATTTTTCTGAGATTCCCCAACTTTTCATTCATTTTCCTTACTTAAATTTCTTTCATTTGTTTTATAAAATTTTCTTTTTTTTTTTTTAATTTTCCTTATATTTCTTTCTCAATTTATCGTATATATTCCAAAATTTTTTCTAGATTTTTCTTAGATTTAACCACATTTTTCCTAATTTTTTCCTATTTTATACTCTATTAGTCCTAATATTTCCTATTCTTTTAAGTATCTTAAAGGGTGCAATAAAATTAAAAAAAAAAGAAGCTTATCATTTTCACATTCTTAACTTATGTTACCTACACACAAGAATGGTTATTTTTGCATTTTTTCTTTAAATATTTTCTAGCAATATGTATATTTATAAAACACAAGTAGAATAATTAAACATGGTTTTTGTTTCTGTTCAACTCAATGTAAATCCAATTGCCAATCATTTTCATGCCACATCAGAAAGCTGATATAGAAGGCAATGCAGAACAATACACCTCTCACTGCTGCCGGACTACTGCAACCTTAAAAGAACAACAAACTGCAATGATTACTATTTGATGCCAGAGTTATTATGATGCATAAGTCTGTAAATTGTATTCTCTTTTTATCACTTAAATGAGTTTAGTTGCTTAACCAACGTTTTGCTGATCCCAATTCACTCTGCTTGCAATATATTCCTTCTAGACTTTACATTTTGAAGATAACTTTTTTATGAATCACATAACCACATGCATTTTGAAAATACAAAGCAAAACAAATGTATTTTTGATGCGAAAATAAGGCCAAGTGTGACAACGTTTGACTGTGTGATATGTTTGATATCGATATGCTCTGGTGATTTGTTGATGTATTTTTTTTTAATCCTCTCCAAAATATATTTGGGGTTTTAAAAAGAAAACCAAACTGGCAGAAAATTGTTTTAAATATTTTCAAGGATGATAGCAAACTTTCTACAAGTCAAGTTTGAATCGGATCTGAATTGATGGTGCTGTTGTGAACAATTACGAAAAATAACTCCGTTTAAATATAACATAGCTCTGATATAGGCAAATATTCTGCAAGAGTTTCATAAATTGTTGGAATAATTCTTATGGTATTCGTTATCCTGTTTCTTTCTCCTTTCGATCTTTTGTTTATCTCATATCATTCTCCTTCATCTGTCCAGCTTCCCAATTCTCTATTTTTCTTTGAGTTTAATCCATCTCCCTTTCAAATTTGAAATGGGCTGCGAGATTGTTCTCATCGACACCATTTCGATCAATAGAATCGTCTGATGATGAGTTGAAATTCTGTAAGATTGATTTCGGTCATGTATGAACTAACATGGTTGGAAACGGTATGACCATTTAATTCACACCCTTCCTTTGAATTATTAGGTTGATGCAAAAACAATATCGTTTTCTCACATATGTTACATTTATATAAAATGTTTTCAATTAATTCATTGATTATATGTCGTTTTGAAGCGCGTTTTTCGCTCATTCGAATCGTGTTATTCATTACCAGTGACATTCTCCTCATTCGCATTCATTTTTCAACAGCATGGACAAAATTCAAATCTGCACAATTTTTTTTGTTCTAGTTCAAACTAGGTCGAAAAGCTGCCGAGACAACTCGTGATATCAATGATGCGTTTGGCTCAGGAACCACTTCTAAACATGTGATGCAACAGTAGTTCAAGAAATTTCGCAATGGTGACGAGAGCCTCGAAGATGAAGACAGTTGTGGTCAGCCAACTGCGGTTGACAGTAAACATTTGAAAGCCTTAATTGAAGCTGATCCTCGAAAAACCACACAAGAAGCTACTGTTGAACTCGAGGTCGACCATTCAATAGTTGTTCGCCATTTAAAGCAAATAGGGAAGTAAAAAAATTGAATAAATGGCATGAATTGAATGATAATAAGACAATCGTCATTTTGAGGTGTCTTCTACGCTCATTCTGCGCAAAAACAAAAATCGACCCATTTCTCAAGCGGATTGTAACATGTGATGAAAAATGGACAACCGGTAACGTTCGGCACAGTGGTTGGATGCCGGAGAAGCTCCACAACACTTCCCAAAAGCAAAATTGAATAAAAAAAAGGTGATGGTGACTGCTTGGTGATTTGCGGCTGGTCTCATCCATCACAGCTTCTTGAATCCAGCGTACGGCGGAGAAGTACTGCTGACAAATTGATGAAATGCATCAGAAGCTCCAATGCATGTGCCCGAGATTGGTCAATATGAAGGGACCAATACTCCTCTATGACAACGCTCGCCTATATGTCGCTCAACTGACCCAGCAAAAGCTAAACGAATTGGGCAACGAGACTCTGTCTTATCCACCATATTCACCGGACCTCTCGTCCACTGATTTCAAGCATCTCGACAACTTCCTGCACGAAAAATGCTTCAAAAGCCGAAATGATGCCAATTCGGCCTTCAATTAATCGCTTCCAGAACTCCGAATTTCTATGCTAATGGGGTAAATAAACTTGTTTCTCGTTGGCAATAATGTATCGATTCTAATGGTTCTTATTTCGATTAATAAAGTTTATTATGTAAGGAATTATTATCTTGATATTGAATGTAAAAAACGACATTATTTTTGCACCAAATATAGTGTAATGATATTAATATACATTTAATGAATCCTTTACAATAGCTATTAAATAGGAATTGAATTGATATACCGTTACATAAACTTTTTTCAGTGTTTGCTTTCTTCTCTTTTTTTTCTTCTTCAGGTTGGCTCCGTTTACATAACATCTTTTTTTTATCTGTCTGTAGCACAAGACCAATCTCCCGCAAGAGGTGGATGTTATGCAAGGTCGCTTTCATATGAAAATACCCACTTCTGTATGGGACAAGAAAACCTGCCTCAAAGAAGAAGAATTTCTCTTCCTCTAACCGAATGGATGGGCTGAAGAGAAATAACCAGTGAACACTGAGGAGAAACAGTTAAAATTGCTCACAACAAATATACAAAGTTTAGATTTGTTAATAAACAACATAAAATGATTCATTTAAAAGACTTATAAAGTTGTTTGTTGTCTACTTTAGAAATCTATGTTAAGTGGGTTTAATAGGAAAAAGTTGGTTTTATTAAAGCGAAAAATGGCTAATTCGGTAGTTTTGAACTGATTCTCAAGTGTAAACAAAATATTACACATCTGTTTTTTATTAAAATCATCGACTAAAATAAAGTTGATGAAACACAAATAACAGAACAATAGCTGTGATAAAACAATTGTCTTGTAGTTACGCATACGTCCCCTTCTACATAATAAAGTAAATCTGTTTGCTGCCTTTGTTCTTTCATTCTACAAAATAAGTTTGATTCTGGTTCACGAGTTTTTGTGCGACGTTGGTACATGTTTTTAGTAACAACATGTAATTAGTTTCGAAAATTATTGTATCCGACTAGAACAATTTTCAATATTACAATAAATTAAAAAACTTGGAAGTAATAAGGTATTTGTTATTTACATCAAGTAACACGAGTTATCTCCCCTTGATTGAGATTACTCCCATCATCACCATTGCCTGCAACCTCCCACCACACAATCACGTGGTATATCGTAGTAACAAAAATTACTACTCTTCCTTAGTGTTAATAAAGCTTTTGTTCCGTTCACGTTTGTTTCTCTCTTCTCTCCATGATATCGCTAACCCTTTATTAATACAGTCCACATAATACAACATGATGTCAGAAAATAATTACGAACCTTAACACTCACAAACGTCAATATATATATATATATATATATATATATATATATATATATATATATATATATATATATATATATATATATATAAACTATGGAATTTCTGCCGCACCCCAAAGAACTCACTCAACTTTTCATCAGATAATCTCGGACAAGAATGGGAAATATGGAAAGACCAATTCAAGTTATTTTTACGAGCAACAGAGTCAAATAAAAAGCCGGAGAAGGTTAAAACATCGATACTATTGACCTGTATATGAAATGAAGGAGGAAAAATTTACTACACCTTCAATTTCGAGAACGAAGAACAGAAATACAACTTGGAAAATGTGATAGAAAAATTCGACTTGCACTGCCAACTAAGACAACACCTAACTTTTCTTACAAACCAATTCTTGACTTGCAAACAAAAAGAAACGCAGAGATTTGATGAATATGTCTCCGAACTACGACAAAAAGCAAGCAAATGCGAATTTGAAGAACTTACCAAGAGACTAATAAAAGATATTCTCATCTGTGGCATTAACGATAACATGCTTCAAGAAAGAATGCTGAAAGAACCGCCATTGGAGTTAGAAAAAGCAATTCAAGATGGGCTCAGTGCAGAAGAAACAAAGGGACACTCTAAAATAATGGCCACGTCAGACACAGAAAATATATCGCTAATTCGGGACATGAAGAAAAGCAGAATAACAAAAAACAAGATGTCTGCCCATGCAACCTTTAAACAAGAAGACAAAAAGCCCGCCCGAAACACAGTGCTGAATCGAAAAATGTACCTATTGCTCTGGTTCGCACCAGAAAAAAAAAAACAACTGTCCCGCATACAACAAAACCTGTACAAACCTTGGAAAAAGGGCATTATGCACGAATGTGTCGAACAAAATAAGCAAAAAATATACATTGTCGGACAATCATACAACTCAGACCACGTGGAGTCAGACCAGTTTAACTTGGACGCCATATTGAAAAAAAATATACCCGTGCTCCAAACTGACAAGTGGGAAATAAAACAACAAGATAATGAAACATTTATTAATTTTAAAATTGATACAGGAGCTGAAGTGAATGTAATACCAGTAAAGATTTACAACACAATAAAACCTAAACCTAAATTAACGAAAACAATGATAACACTAACTGCATATTGTTACAATATTTTTGGATTATAATGGGGTATGATCGGATGCTAGTAGGAACTGACGAATCGAATTAATTCACGTTCTGCTACCAACCAGTCAGAAACCAGAGTTGCTCCATAAATATTAAAAACACTTTCGCAAAATTTTGTTTTCCACAAATAGTGATCAGCGACAATGGACCTGAGTTCGCATCATCAGAATTTAAACGATTTCTTGCTAAAGATTGGGATTTCAAACACATCACGACAAGTCCGAACTATTTACGATCCAATGGACTAGTAGAAAGAAATATACAAACTATAAAAAGGACACTAATAAAGTCATATAAAAGCAACCAAGACCCATATCTAGCAATGTTAGCACTACAGACATCACCATTAAAAGATAAATCGTCGTCGCCAGCCCAACAACTAATGAAAAGAACGCTTAGGATAAACCTTCTTAACATCATGTATAATAAAGTAATGAAAAAGCCTGAAGTAGATAAAAAAGTCTAAAGAACTACCAACACTAAACAAGGCCGACACTGTTCGTATTTGCTCTCAAGGAAATGGAACCTGAAAGGTAAAATTTTTAAAAAACTAAAAGCGCCTCGTTCGTATTTAGCAAAAGCAGAACAAGGAAAATATTTAAGACGTAACACGCGTCACCCCTTAAAAACAAATGAAAATCCAACACGCAAAGTTACATACGACTATGAAAACATATTCAATCAAGAAAATAGTCCAAGACAAGCCGTACCACAAACGGGCAGGGAAAAGAGAACAACAACAAATGTCACACCGAGAGGAAGAACAATTAGGCTTCCAGGCAAATACATACGCTAATTAAATACATATAAAATAAAACCTTTTTATTTTTAGTAAAAACTGAAGAGGTTATATACATCAAGTAACACAGGTTATCTCCCCTTGACTGGGATTACCCCCACCATCAACATTGTCTGCAACCTTCCACCACACAGTCACAGTATATCGTAGTAGTAAAATCTACTACTCTTCCTTAGTGTTAATAAAGCTTCTGTTCCGTTCACACGTGTGTCTCTCTCTTCTCTCCATGTAATCGCTAACCCTTTACTAATACAGTCCGCATAATACAACAGTATTCATCAATATTAATTTTTTTCCCTTTATTTAGTATTTCTTTCTTAAAAATGAAGTAACATTGTATTGAATCTTGAAATATATTGGTATTCTTCAATTTCGGCATCTTCTAATATTGAAATATGTTGGTATTCTTCAATTTCGGCATCTTCTAATATTGAAATATGTTGGTATTCTTCCATTTCAGCATCTTCTAATATTGAAATATGTTGGTATTCTTCAATTTCGGCATCTTTTAATATTGAAATATGTTGGTATTCTTCAATTTCGGCATCTTCTAATATTGAAATATGTTGGCATCGTCGAACGTTTGAATGCATTTGAATCATATAATCCTGAAACATATTGGCATTTTCAAAACTTGGAATATTTTAGTATCTTGAAATATGTTGGAACCCTTAAATTTTTAAATGTACTGGCATCTGCAGATCTTAAAATATATTGAGATCCCTGAAAGTTGAAATAGGTCGACATCCTCCAATTTTAAAATATGCTGGAATCCTTCAATTGGCACTCACAAATATTGAAGTATATTGGCTTCCCCCAGTCTTAAAATATGTTGACATCCTCCAATCATGAAATATATTGGAACCCTTAAATCTTGAAATATGTTGGAATCTTCCAATTTTGGAATATGTTGGAATCCTTGAATCTTAAAATATGTTGGCGTTCTTCAGTCTTGAAATTTATTTAAAACATATTTATAACGAAAAAATTATATAAATTGTATAAAATACATATTTTTATAAAAGTAATTAATCTGAAAAATCATGAAAAGCCGCTAAAATAGTACATGGTTATAATGAGCTTTTAACCATAGTTTAAAATAATAATGAATAATTTACTTAAAAGATTTAACACCTTTCCACAGCCAAAACCTCAGTTTTCTAAGCTCAATTCTCAAATAGTTTTCACCGTTCCAGTTTTATTTTGTTGTGGAATATTTTAATGCCCAACCAATTTCAATCATTAAAGAGCTATTTTTGTATGAATGTTTTATTCAACATTTTATTAACAAATCGGGATACTTTCTTCATGATGTCCAAAACACTTACATTTTTACATTTATTTTCTAAAAAAAAGATTTCGAACGTAAATGTACATAATAGTCTACATTTCCTATTATAGGAAGCCTTTCAATCAACATTAATCATTTTCAAAAGAAATTTTCTGATTATTTTACCAGCGGTTGCGATCAAGCCTCACCCGGGTCTATTAAACCTAACAGAGACTTTATCTAATAACTAGCTAGTGACAAGTGTGAATGCATTTTGCCTATGAAAATAGAAGAGTAACTCATACCTTTAATTGTAGTGTAAGTATTACATTTTAAGATCATATTTAACATTTTCATAAATAGGAAAGTGTATGCGTGTAGCATTTTTTGGGGTGAAAGGATGGAAGTAACTAAGTGTGTCTATAAACAAAGAAATTATTTGATATTATTTAATATTATAATATTAATTTAAAACTTGATAAAATACACTCTTCATTAACCGTAAAACTTGGCGAAAACACAAACAATAACAACAACAAACTAGACAGAAACGATGCGCAAACAGTTTGCATAACAAAACCAGTAAAAGTCAATTTTTCCCATAAATATTCTTATCAATCTCTTTGGCACTCTATTTCACAATGGAAACGCACAAGTGAAAGAAGAGGAATATGCCCGAAAAATGGCCTTATGTTAATTTAGCAGCTGTTATGAATTTTAAATAAGACAAAAGCACTAATACCAAGTCTGGATGACTATACAAAAAAGAGGAAAAAGACGACGATGATGCACGTAACAGTATTGTTAAAAGTTCAAGCCAAAGGAACTAACTGTAGACCGGGCTGGTAATAAAAATACGAAAAAAGATGCTGGTGAAAGACAATAAATCTTTCATCCTGAACAGCTGCAAGTGTTCGTCACCATGTTGACCAAAAGGAGAACTGCTATCGTTAAGTGTGTTAGAAATTATCAATGTAGAGATAGGTTTTAATACTGTAAGAAGTATAAGAATTGTTTCTATTGAACTGTGTGAAGGATTAGTTCCCTTGCTTATGCTTTTATCACGTGTTCTTTTTTATTGACACAAGTAGTTTGAGTAACTTAGGGTTACTTCCCTTCAATCTGTGTATAAACGAGTAAATTGATGTTTTTCTTTGCTTTTGTGTCGAAATGTAAATATTACAGACGTATCTCGCTCCTGTCTTCGTATTAATTTCCTTTTGCTGATGTCGGTGCCTTCAAAAGTGCAAATCCTATTTAAAACAAACAAGGTATGTTTTATTTAATTCCTTACTTTCATAATTAAACTTCTAAGGTTATGCGCCCAGCATCGACATATCAACGGTAAAAATTGAAAAAAAAAAAAACACGTTTGAATTTTGTTTTTGATCATCTGGAATTTTCGATTGTGAGAAAAGATTTGTTTATAACGAATAATAATTATGGAGCGAAACTTAGCCTTCTAATGCGGCCGTTTAATGAAACAAATTACGCACCGTGGAAAATTTAGTGCACAATGGTATAAATGAAAGATAGTATGTGAATTATCGACGGAAGGAAACCTGCTCTCCAAAAGAGTCTAGATGTACAAGCACACAGAACGTAGATGTTATGGAGCCACGATTGTACTCTCAGTGAAAACTTTACTGTCATATTTAATTGGGGATCTGACTTCAAAAGAAAAATTAGAGTTAAGGAGAAAATTATATTCCCTTAAATGAAAAAAGGATAACTCTGTTAACGAACACATATAAATGATGGTTGAGATATTTGATGAGTTGGCAGTTATTGGCGACTTAATAAACGAAGAGGAGAGCATTGTGCATCTCCTAGCAGCACTTCCAGATTCCTACAACATGTTGGTGACAGCACTTGAAACTAGTCAAGATGTTCCCAAGTGAGTGTTAGTAACTAACCGACTGTTGCATAAAGAATCTAAAATTAAAGAAAGGGGAGATAAAAATGCCGCATTGAAAGCCATATCATCAAAATACCACGTCAGCAGAAGGGGACCGAAGTGTTATCATTGGCGAAAAAGCAGAAACATTAAACGTGATTGTCGATTGATTGAAGACACCGAGAAAAATGTCAAACCGAATTATCCGAACAAAAGTGTAACCCACTAAGAAAATGCAGGATAATTCAAACGTTATCGGACCTTTCTTACATAATGCGTTGTCTAAGAATCAAATTACAGACCGAATTGTGGACTCTGATGCTACGTGTCACATGTATTATGATAAGAAGAAGTTTATTAATTTCTGAAAATTGGATGTGATAGAAGAAATAACCCTTGGTGACAGATTTTAGGAGTAAGAAGGAATAGAATTAAATGTAAGTGTACCAAAAGAGAAATACGAAAGATGCAGGTTGTATGAGACTCAATATGTTCCCAAATTATGTTACAATTTATTAAGTGTGTCGGGAAACTACTAAATCTGGGAAAACCTGCATATTTACTAAAACAGGTTGTAAAATTTTGGAAAAACAGAAAATAGTAGTTAAAGGTTCAAAAGTTGGGATTTATTATGCATTATTTAAACTGCAATGAAATAAAGGAAGCAGCCCATGCAGCAATTATCTGTTCGCGTAGTAACACAAATATCAACTTTTGTGAACCATGTTTGAACGGAAACCATTATCGTTCCTCATTTCCAAAATCTAGTGAAAGCCGAGACACTCAACATCTCTGAATTGTACATAACGATGTTAGTGAAAGTGATTTTGAAAATGTGAAAACGAAAATGAAAATTGCACGAAAGAAACAAGTTTTTTTTCTGATTTATCACCTCAGTTCAAAATGAAGATGTCAATATCTATGACTGGTCGAGAATGTCGCCAGTATATAGAATTGAAGACCGAACGAGAACGCGCATCTACACAAAGAAGTAATTGATCGGCAGAAATCTCTCTCAGACGAACGGGGGAGGGAATGGGATGCGAAAAAACTCCCAACAAAATTTTGAGGAAGGTTTATCAGGAAAACGTCAAGAACTAAATAGCTGATCAAATTGGCAGTGATCGATTTAAGCAGGGCGAAAGAGATGACTATCAAAGAGGTGACGCCCCCGTATCCAAAAAGAATGCAGAACTCAAGCGAACCAAAGCTAGAAAAAATACAGAGAATCACAACAAACTGTTGCGTCCAGGTCGAGGCATCAGCGCAATATCACGCAACCGCATTTTTTTGTCCCAACTTTGCCAACGACTCTCGTAAAGTTTAATGTACTCGTGACTTTTTGATGTGAAAACTGATTATCTACTCGTGCCAGAGATGACGTTGAAGCAAAATACTCTGATAGTGGATGTTCTGACAAAAGGAGTTTGCAACAGTTTTAAAAATTGGTGTCGAAATTATGATTGCATTTGATAAACTGTGGATGCAAACCACCGTGACACATTTTCGTTTTCTTAAAACGAAAATCTGAATTAAATCAAATGTAGTATTTTTTTTATAGTTATCTTTGATATATCTTAGTGCTTTAGAAGCAATGGAACAGTTTTGAAAACTCCGTGATTTAGCAGAAAAAAAAGTTCTGTGCAGTTGCCTTTCTGGAGTAAAAAATTGTGAAATCAGTTTCCAAATAGTTGCAGATGGGATAGAAAACAGCTTTTAACCTTGGCACAAAAAGACTACGTTTGATTGGTTCAATAAACTCTACTATTGAGATTCAAGATCTATTATTAGTAAGTGATTAGACAAACTTTATAGTTATTACCCCACAAGTACCATAGTAATGAGAGGTTTGTGAAGGCTATCCAACTGCTGGTGCTAATGCTTCTATAACATGTTTTCTTAAATTGCTATGCACATGCTGAATCTTAAAAACTTTTGTTAAATGTGTAAGTTCATAAGAACAAAGAAACTTTTCAGTGAGTTACAGAGAGGTAGATAATGCCTGGAAAAATATAATAGAATGTCTTGAACTTGTGAAGCTCAGAGAACTGTTGGGTATTAGAAAATTGACATAAAACTCTATTCACATTGACGGACAGTGTTGGAAATTATCAATATAGATATAGTTTTTAATACTGTGAAAAGTGTAAGAGTAATCTAGGGTTAGTTCGCTTGCTTTTTGCTTTAATGACGTGTTCTTTTTTCATCGACATAAGCAGTGATTTAGAGTTACTTCCCTTTAATCGGTATATAAACGAGTGAATTGATGATTATCTTTCTCTTCATGTAATAATGCAAAGAAAACAAACGTGTCTCTCTCCTGTCTGTGTGTTAAATGATAAACATGGTTACGTCCTTTTTGTTTACCGAAGTGACTTCTACAGTGTGAATCATATTTAAAACAAATAAAGTATGTTTTATTTGATTCCTAATCTTCATAATTAACCATCAAGGTGGAACGTTAGCAAGTGAACATTGATTGACTAGAATTCCATTCCTTTATTTTTAGTTTTTGATTGTAAAATGTACATTATATATATATATATATATATATATATATATATATATATAATTATTTGTATACTTACAAATATTAGTATTTCATGCTTTCGCAATCATCAGTGTAGGAGTTGACAATTCTTACCAGTTGAGAGATTCGAACCCAACCACAAAGCCACACTTGACTCCATTTGCTAAGCCATTACCCCCAGGCCACTAAACAATTAATACGAGAACGAAGGGAATTAACTTCAAATTCTAGACAATAGGCAGGCAAGCATGTTCGAACGAGCAGAAAAAGTGTTTTTATTTCCCAGACAGTATCCATGCTAAAATATTTTTCAAGGAGCTTGATAATTATAAATAATAATTATTCTTATATATATATATATATATATATATATATATATATATATATATATATATATATATATATATATATATTATGTTATGTATCCACATAAGATGTTATAAGGAGGTATATTTTATATGTCGATTTTCAGTATCTACTTCAACAGTCCTCAATACGTTAGTAAAGCTAGTTAGTAAGTTATAAACATAGAGTTTTCCATGCGGAAACTCTTCAGACTAACTGTATTTGCGAGTTTCTCCTAGAAGGAAATACGTATTTTGATATTTTACTATAGTGGATGCATATGCTTCTGTCGAGACAAATATCATGATAAATGAAAGGCTTATTGCTTATTATTATTATCTACGAGCCTGGGAAAATAGAAACTCCGAAAATAGAAAACCAAGAACCAAACATGATTCGAAGCTGTGTCTAAGAATTAGGACCTTTTGAATCAGTGTCGATATAGCAACTTGCGGACTAGGTGGATAATATTTACGCAATTTTCTCTTTGAAAGAGAGAGAGAGAGAGAGAGAGGCAGAGTGAAAGGGAGAGTGAGGGGGGGAGAGAGGGTATATATATATATATATATATATATATATATATATATATATATATATATATATATATAGAGAGAGAGAGAGAGAGAGAGAGAGAGAGAAAGAGAGCGAATAATGAAAAGTCGGGTAAAATAAATGAAAAGAGATTGAAAGAGAAAAGCGAGGGGAAATAAAAAGAGTAGTGTAGAGAAATAATAGATTGAGAGAGAGAGAGAGAGAAAATGAAAGAGAGAGAGAGAAAGAGAGAGAGAGTGAGGGCGAGAGAGAAAAAGATATATATATATATATATATATATAGAGAGAGAGAGAGAGAGAGATAGAGACAGACAGACAGACAGACGGACAGACAGATAGATAGACAGACAGAGACAGAAACAGACAGACGAAAAGAACGCGGGAACAAGCAAGATTTTTTGTGATAAAAATTCCAGAAAAAGGCTGATTTTTAAAGTGGTTGCCATTGTTAACAATCGTGTCAGAATGAGACTATCAGACTCAAACACCTTTTCGTCTGCACCAAAAGATAATTGAATGCAAACCTTACAACCTCCTCCCAAAACATTTGCAAATAAAACAAAGCCGGACAACGTTTTCTTATCATAAGGAAAGTGACACTTGTCCCATTGAAATTTCGCCACAAATAGAACAATGGAGAAAAGGAAAAAGGGTGTCAGAGGACACGGGTACACGTTTAACGTTGGGATATTTCTAAGGGAGATTAAAGAATGCGAGACAATAGACTTGCTGGGAAAATGATCAAAAGAAATCGTTAAAAACTATTCTTTAACAGTTATACATGTCTCACTCTACTATCCCCCCTCTCTCTCTCTCTCTCTCTCTCTCTCTCTCTCTCTCTCTCTATATATATATATATATATATATATATATATATATATATGAACAAATGATTAATAAATCATGTTAAAAACATCTTGAAAAAGAGTTAAATTATTTTAAAAAGGAAGCACAAGATAAGTGGATAGTCCTTAATCCGCGGAGTTTCGAAGAAATACTCTCCTTCTCATTAGAGGGCAGGAATTAGCAAAATGCGGGATCGGATTTTGCATGTAAAAGTATTTAAGTAAACCACAAGTAAGTCACAGATTTTACTTGGTTAAAAACAAAGGGTGAAGTAAGGGGAATAAGAGGTAAAAGAAAAAATGATAAAAAGATTTCACATGAATGGATAGTCCGGTGAAGGGTAAAAAATCCAAGAATGGTAAAATACAAACACGGTCGAATTAAAAACTTCCAATCCAACAGGTAAGTTCCAAAGGAATCGCGTAACTGGAAGATGGTCCAAAATGATCCAAAAGGCAGAATTCCTTGGAAAAAATCACAAATGGAATGAGTCCAAAATCATTAAAAGAAAAGTTCAAATGTGCACAGAAAAAAACACGTCTGCCAAGGCCACAAGAATCAAGTAAATTAAGGTTAACCCCCCCCCAAAAAAAACCGGAAAAACGGTGAAAGTTTAAATATGAAAAGGCGAGGTCAAAATGACCCAGACAAAAAGCGCGAAAGTTAGCGTTAATAATTAGGTCAACTTAAATACGCACGTGAAAGTCCCAGAATGAAATTAAGAAACACGAGTCAGTGAAACAGGTAAATGGCTAAGTTTATAAAATGGAGCGTCTATTATATTAAGAAGAGTAAAAAAAGTGAATAAGTAAATAAAAAATAAAACAATAAAAAATAAATAAATAAAAATGAAAATAAATAAATTAAAAATTGAAAATTAAACAATTAAAAAAAATTAAAAAAACCTATATATACATATATACACACATACATATATATACACACACATATATATATACATATATATATACATATACACATACACATACATACATATACATACATACAGACACACAAATGCACACATACATATACATACATACACACACGCATATACATATATATACATATATGCATACATATACAAAAACACACACATATATACACATATATATATACAAACACACACACACACGTATGCATACATATATACATAGCTAAAAACATATACAACATAACCACAAATACATACATACATACATACATACATACAATTTAAGGGGAGGGAATGGCCGGTATCTACAAACTCTGGAATAAGGCAAATAAATGTGTATGTAAATGCATATAGTAAAATATAAGTAAACAAATACATAGAATAAAAAAGAGTAGGCTGATGTATATATTTAATTAATAGGTATACTTATACAATAAAACGGAGACAGCAGATGGGAAACCGGCCAAAGAAATAAAGAAAAACAAATAAAATTAAAAATATAAAAAGTTTAGAAGGTAAGATTAAAAAAAATATGGGGAAAGATGTATATTTGAAGGGTTATCTTAATAGCTATGTAATTTCAAATTTACCATCTTCAAATATACATCTTTCCCCATAATTTTTTTTTTTTATCTTACCTTCTAAACTTTTTATATTTTTAATTTTATTTGTTTTTCTTTATTTCTATTTCCTTTTCGGTTTTATTGAGCTTTTACACCTGGTTGAGATTACTTTACTTGTAAATATTAACTCTTTAATATTTATAATATATTTTAAGTTTACCATTTTGATTTACCTTGGTAAACTTATTGTAATTTTTATTTCTTATATATATATATATATATATATATATATATATATATATATATATATATATATATATATATATATATATATATATATATATATATATAGTCATTTACGTACAAGTGTTTCAGCTTCCAATATGGCCACTGGGCGTGCTGAGTATTTTCATGCTCAGATTTGAAACTCGATCGTCAAATTAAATGAAACTATCATCAGCAACTAGGTATTGTACCTCTGTATGATACCTTACTCACTTAGAGAAATTATAGCATGTTTTACGCTAGTTCTTAACGGGAGATCTCTATTCTAACTACGAAGAGTGTAACGAACAGTGCATGGTAATTAGTTGAAACTACTAATTACCATGCACTTATCAAACCACATCTGCATCTATGAGTTATAATACCCTTTTTTTACATGGTCGTCACCACTTATCAAGGCCCGGAAGCCACTCGAGGATAAGAGTTATTATTATGTCTACCGAATTTAACACACACACACACACACACACACACACACACACACACACATATATATAATTAAGTAAGTCGGATTTTAACGATACACTTGACAAATTTACTCAGTAAAATACGGAAATTTGCACTTTGTGTTCGTCAAATAAAAAATAAATTAAAACAATTTCTATCGATTACATCTATTCTATCCAACCCGATAATTTTTTCATTACAGAGATTCACCCTTATTTTCCTTTGAATAATTTATCAAATGAAATCCATTTGTCCAAATTGCAATTTTTAAAATGTCGTCTGCTAGGTATGTATTTATTCATTGAGTTTATTTCTTTACATTACAACTACAGGCGTATACTGAGAAAATGAAATACCTTATATAGATTTCTTCTAATCAAGTATCTACTAGAATGAACAACTTAAAATAGAAACATAATATTGAATTTTTGACAAAGATTCTTACTACCAATCTACCACACATGTATTACTAAATAAAACCCGTCTTATGACTAAAACAAACTCTGACTTAACTCTAACAGAAATTGATCTAATTTTATTCCCCTAGAAACTCATAAAAATCATATTATATACAGCATAATTCATGTTGACACACCGGTTCCCGTTAAATCACCGAAGTTAACCAACGTTTAGCCTGGCCAGTACTAAAATGGGTGTCCATTTGGGAATTCCAGGTGCTGTATGTACTCTCCGCTTATCTCGGCATTGCTTCCAGTCGTCTAGCACTCCTTGTCACTGGACTCAAGCAATGCCAATTCAGGAGTGGTGTGTTTAGGGATTGCGTAATCCTTGCCTCACAATAACACGCACAGCTACCCTTACAGGGAGTATCCATTGTCTCTTAACACTGAATGGAGACATCGTATCCCAGAAACCCATATTACATTATGACTCCCAACAACTTTAATGTTTTAATGTGTTCGACGGCCTTTTTAGAATTTACTGACCTTGTAGACTTGCTGTTACTTAAATCTATCTGCATTTCAAGAATGACATTGATTTGTAAGGTGGCCTTTATAGGGATAATGCTCTCCTTATCATAATGGATCTACTAATAGAGTAGATAAAATTACAAAATTCTACATAATCTTTTTTAAAACACAATTTTTTTAAAAAACGTTAACGTTCTTCTTTATTTCAGCAAGAAGTTGATTAAAAAAACAAAAAAAACAACCCATTAATGTCTGAGTAAGGAATTCGATCAGCCGAAATTGTAATGCTTAATATTTATTTATAAATGTCTGTTTTTTTTATGTACTAGCATTTCAGCCCGGCGTTTCCCGGGTGTTTGGAGGTGTGTGTTGAGCAAAAAAAAAAAAAAAAAAAAAGATTAAATAAATAAATAAAAGGGGGTAGTAGGAAGGCATATATATATATATATATATATATATATATATATATATATATATATATATATATATATATATATATATATATATATGTAATAGTCTGTACGGATCAGCCAGTGTTTCGGCATTTACGAAGAACTGTAAAAGCTAAAAAATTAAAATTATTGAAAAGAAACTTAACAGAACCAAGTCGACCGGCTTAAAATGAATCTTTAAATGAGTCATTTGTTTTTTACTGCGAGTAGATTATACCGTCCATCCACCCCACGAGTTGTAATAGATATTCGGGTGAACATGTTTGAGTTTCATCCATATTTACCACTCATTCATTTGCTCAAACTTTGTGTTAATTTTCAAGGAGAATATAATGTGTATTGCTTCTGAGTTGTGTCGCTATAGATATTGTGTCTATACAATTATTAACTGGCCATTTAAGCTATATTAACTGCAAACTTATATTGTAGAAATATTTAGAAAAAAAAAAACACAATGCAAAAGAATTAAATCAAAATATTTGAATTTTATGTTTTCTTAGTTTAGTTCTTTTTATCTGCTGATCTTTTTGCAATGAAAAAAAAAACGAATATCATTCAATCAATTTTATGAAAACACTAAACATCTTATTTCTCTTCGCAAAGATGGAAATCAGCAGATGAGTTTAATTCTTTATTTTATCAGTTGTTGTGTTTGGAGAATTTCTGTCTACTGCAAAACACATAGAAAGTTCAGTCAAGCACAAAAGTTGGCTCTTTTTTATCAGACAACTTTACCTTTTTAGTATTATTGCTTTCTACTTTTCAGGAAGACCAAAGTAAATATAGATCTTTTGTATTTTAACTGGTCAACACATTTACTTGGTATCTGCATATCTATATCTATATCTATATCTGTATCTACATCTATATATCTCTCTCTCTTTCTCTCTCTCTCTCTCTCTCTCTCTCTCTCTCTCTCTCTATATATATATATATATATATATATATATATATATATATATATATATACTAGCAAAAGTACCCGTCGTTGACTGGGTTCAAAAACAGCCTACAGAAAATGAACTCTGATTTATGAAAGTATGATAGGTTATGAAAAGGAAGAGTTATAAAGAGATAGCTTCGAATTTGGGGGTATCAAAACCAAAGCAAAATATGATGAAAGTAAAAATAAAATAGATAAACCCCATAATTTATTATACCATACCTGTTCACACTGAAACACTTATCACAATATTCTGTGGATCTATATTAAAAAACCTTGTTAAACTTTGTGACATATTTCCATTCTATGGAGTTCAGGCGCGAACGAACACCCCATAATTTTTTATACCATACCTGTTCACACTGAAACACTTATCACAATATTCTGTGGATCTATATTAAAAAACCTTGTTAAACTTTGTGACATATTTCCATTCTATCAAGGTCAGGCGCGAACGAACACCCCATAATTTTTTATACCATACGTCTTCAAACTGAAACATAATTATCAAAGTATACTTACGCAGATAGATATGAAAAGTCTTTATTAAAGTTTGTGCCTATTTCCATTCTATGGAGGCCAGGCGCGAACACAGACCACAATTTTATTATACTATTCCTATTTAAGTTAAAACATACTTATTAAAGTATTATTATGTACATCTATATCAAAAACACTTATAAACGTTTTTTTTAAATTGTTAAATTTTTTATTTCCATACTTTGTGGACCAGGCGCGTATGCAGACCCCACAATTTTAATGATCATCATTCTGCCAGATCAAACATACCATTCCTGTATCTCGATACATCTTCTATCATTTGGATTTAGAATAATCTGTGGAAGTATTGCAAATACTAAATAAGGCGTATTAGATAAAGATGTTATTTACCTTTCGTAATATGAACGACAAGGGTACTATACTCAAAACAAGAATGGCGACAAGCTGTCTCTCTGACCCCCCCCTTCACATAAACCTCCTTAGATCTTCTCCATTTGATGCCAGTTATACTTCCACTGTTTCATATTTCTTTCCAAGAAACTGCGTATATTTACAACTATTCCAAATGTTTCTGTACATTCCTTAGTCCGGCTCTGTGGAATCAGATCATATGCTTTGTAGTAATCTATCCATGACATGCATAGATTTGTGGATCTTCTCTTACAACCCTGAAGTATTCTTTTATCAATAAATAATTGATCTTGATTAGTCCCTCTACTACCTTGCATACATCTGATGCTTATCAAAATGCTTGTCAACAGTTTCCACATCAATGGAAGGCAGGTGATGGTCCGAAAGTTATTAATTACAGTGTCTTTTTATGTATCCTTCTGGCAGAGCATTGTTCGTCTATGCATGCTCCATTTAGGAATTACATCAGTCAAAATTCTGTTAATGAGAGATGCAATCATTGCATGCACGTTTGTAGCATTAACACTACATGGGATCCTTCCGATTTAGAATTTTCCTACTTTGTAGAACTTTTGCTGGTCCAAACCAAACAACCTATTCTCTCTAAACTGTTCATTACTCTCTTTGTACCGCTTTACCTTTGCACTTTTCGCTTTATTTCATTTCCTCTGGGAAAGTTTTAATTCCTTTTCTTTTCACTCTGTACTTTTCATTCCATTATTTGAATTTCTCTTGTCTATTTTGCACCAAATTTTCCTTTCAACCCCGTTTCAAGCAAATTTCTATCCTGTCTTAATTTTGTTTATATAATCTTTTGTTCTTATTTTTGCATTTCGGTTCATTTCTTTTCTGGCGTCCATCTCTTTTCAATCCAAATTTTTTCACGACCCAAAGACTTAAAAAAATTTTTTTTATTACATTTTCACACCAAACAAGGCACATTGCCACTTTGTTGTAGGGGGCTACTATCAGGGACATAAGCATCACGGGTACTGCGTAGGAGGTTGGGCAGCAAGATGTCAGTTCACGTTGCACTTGAACTTCTGCATGTCAGTACAGTCGGGGAAACAGGGACTCGGAAGGGAATTCCAAAGTCTAGCTGTTCTGGGGAAGAAACTACTGGAGTAGAAGGATATTTTGCATCTAGGGATCTTTACTGTGAAGGGGTGGGATTTTGCTGCTTGTCGAGTTTGTCGGGGGTATTTACGTCGAGGGTGCACAAGTGCTTGCAGTTCGTCAGAGCATTCACCGTTAAAGTACTTGCAGAACAGGTAGAAGGATGCAACATTTCGTCGATGGGACAGAGGCTGAAGTTTAGCTGACAGTTCAGGACCTAGCAGATTGGCGACTCTCTTTTGAACCTTGTCTAGGAGCGAGAGACTAGTGGCAGATGCACCAGCCCAAATATGACAACAATACTCCATACATGGGCGAATGGTGGCCTTATAGAGGTATAGGATACTTTTAGGCGTTAATAGCTTTCTAGCATCGTAGAGAGAACCCACCTTCTTCGCAGCAGTCCTGGCAATGTTCTCAATGTAATTGTTCCAACTCATGTTTCCTGTGAACGTTAGGCCGAGGAGTTTAAAAAATGTACTTTCAGATAAAGAGTCTTTGGCCATTGCTATTGGCAGTAGGGAAGGTTTCTTGTAATTATTGAAGGAAACAAGTTTAGTCTTGGCAGCATTGAAGGTGACCATCCATTTTTGTCCCCATTCCACTATGGATCGGAGGTGTTCCTCTAGTGTTTCTACCATTTCTTTAGATATGTGTTCATTTGTTTTCCTGTTGTGTCTATTATAGAGCGTGGTGTCATCCGCATACATACCCATCTCACAGACAATTTTGTCACGGAGGTCATTTATGAATATTAGGAATAACAGAGGTCCATGGATAGACCCCTGAGGCACTCCCACATTTATATCATATTGTTTAGATTTATGATTGTCAAGGACAACCTGGATTTTTCTCTTATCTAAGAAGGATCTAATTATGTTATGTATTCTTCCAGTGATGCCGTATGATCTGATTTTCTTGAGAAGACCCTCATGCCATACCCTGTCAAAAGCCTTAGATATATTTAGAGCTACTGCTCTACCCTCCCCCGCTTTGACCAGTGACTGGTATATACGTTCTGAGATTACAGTTAGGATATCTGCTGTAGAACGGGCTTGCCTAAATCCATATTGTTGGTCAGTCAGAAGTTTAGCATCTGCAAGCTGATGGACTAGAGCTTGGTTAATTATGGTCTCAAATATTTTGGCGAAAAGTGGGAGGAGGCTAATGGGGTGGAAATTTACTGGGTTAGTTCTTTCGCCAGAATTCTTGAAAACTGGCACTACAGAAGCAGTTTTCCAGCAGGCAGGAAAGCAAGATTCATTAAAGCATTTGTTGTAAAGTTTGGAGAGAACTGGAGCTATTTCGGCTGAGCACTTTTTTAATAGCACAGCCGGGATGAGATTAGGTCCACATGCTTTTGCAGTGTCAAGCTTCTTATGATAGCATGCACCTGAACAAGGGTGATTTTCAGAGCGTCTTGTGTGGCGTCTGTCGGCAAAGGAAAGTCAGGGAAGGTGTGGTTAGCAGAGTCCAGTGTGGAGTTTGAGGCAAACCGTCTGGCAAGCATGTTAGCCTTTTCAGTTGCTGAGCAAACAACTTCATGATTGTTGGATAGTGGGGGAATTGTTTATTGCCCATTATTTACTACACTGTTGTAGATTTTCCAGAAGTCTTGGGTTCCTAATTTCTGTGCTTCGATGCATTTTTGCGTGGTTTCAGTAAATTCTCTCTTAGCTGTCGCTATTCTTTCTTACAGTTACTTCTGGCTTCTATGTACTTCTGTCTGTTTGAACTGGACTTATGTCGGGTGAATTTGCGGTACGCATGCTGCCTTTGCGCTATGGCAGCTGCACAAGTTGAAGTGAACCATTGGGGAGAGTGGGGTTTGCTATAGAATTTGTGTATGGGAACATGTGCTTCAATTGCAATTTCCATTCAGTGGTCTCATTTGTGCAATGTTGAGCAGGAAGTGAAAAGATATTTTGCCATGGAGCGTCCCTGATGAGGTCCCTGATTGCTTTCCAGTCAGCCTTTTTATAATCTCTCATTGTTTTGAGTAGTGGCTCTTCAGTTTTGGCTCTAGAGTTTAGGGCGATTTCAACCATTACCACTGCATGATCGGCGTTCCCAAGAAGGATGTGGGTATTCGTTACACAGTCATCGGGAACTGTGGTCAGAAACAGATCTAAAAGTGATACATGTTGTTCTTGCTGGTCTGGGAAACGGATTGGAAACGTAACCATCTGTGATAGGGAATGAGATATAGAGAAGTTACTTGTTGTGGTACCAGCTGCATCTGTGTAGGTAGAAAATCCAAGCCAGTTACTGTGGTGGACATTGAAGTCACCAAATACATGCACTTGTGCGCTAGTGTCGAGGGAAAGTGCTGTATCTATGCTGTCAGAGACTTTGTTTAAAAAACTTCCTTCTATGATCAAATTATTTGTTATACTTCATTGTTTTATTTACTTTGGCTACCTGAAACGTCAAAGAGTTTCTCTCTAGTTTTTTAAACACGATTCTCTTTCTTTCCAATATAATCTCTTTCAATCTTTCAACAATCTCTCTAACTTCCAGTTTCTTCCAGTACCTCATCATTAATTTCTCCATCATTACCAATTACCTCTTCCCTTCTTTCCTTTCCCTTTCCTGCAGCTTCAGCTAAATCTTCCACTTTATTCTGTCTTTTCCTCATTAATCTGCACATCTCATTCGTTTGCCATGTCATCCCCCATTACTTCTGCATGCACCTGTCTTTTTATGTCCTCCAATTCCAACTCCGATAATTATCTATTTTTCATATTGTTCTGTACTAATAAAAAAGTGTGCTGTTTTGCTGAACCAAATGTTCTGCATTCTCTTCATTCTCTACATATACGTTGTCCATACTCCACTGAGAGGCTTTCTATTTTCATCATATAGATTGCTTCTGGAAAAAAACTCCATGATTATCTCTTTACTGCATTTCTTTGTGGTCCAGTCCCATTTACATCGTTATTTTGATTTGACATTTAATTCAAATGAAGTTTAATGAATTTTAGTTTACACAAGTGTTTTTGAAAGTTTTTTTTACACTATCTCTAGTGGTTTGAAATCAGAGTTTTCCTTCTTCTGGATAGCCGGTTTTACTAGACTATCGAACACTACCTACCCACCTACTAGTTTTAAGGCACCAGTTACTGGTGCATCCCCTTCTGTTTGTCAGTAACACAGGTCTGCCGGGATTGAACATGGCTTGGAAGATTTTATAAGAGAGTGGGAGCTTATCATTACTTCCACCCTCAACACTATGACAAACATTATTATTATTTACTCATTAGTCAAGCATTAGTCATTACACAAGCCATCATCAAACATTTCTCATTAAGAACAACTTGTGGTCCTATGTGGATTTTCAGTGACAACACATCTCAGATTTCCAGTACTCTTCACCACTTTTGATAACCTTCACAGATGAATTTTCAGTATTGCAACAGCCACTTATCATTGATTTCTCACTGGTAGCGACCATTGGTCTTCACTGGAATTAAGCCTCCCCAAGGTTTCAGTCCTCTTTGCACTCATCCAACAGAGGTTAAACTAGTGTTTTCTATCCTCGGTCTTTCTATCCTCCTTGACCCTCCTCACTTATTTGGTGTGGTGCCATACCCACACACAAAAAAGGTCGCGCAGAGAGGTTTAACTATTTTCATGATTTCATGTGATGTTCCTTTGTGTTTTACATCTATAGCAGTTTCTGTATGTCCACTTTGTGCGTCTCATATGACTTCTCTGTATTCAAGGGGTTTCCTTAACATTTCAGCAGTTTTCATTATTGTTATCCATTGTAGCTTCTCAGCCATCCCTCTGGTTCTAATCTCTCCCATCCTTTTTTCAAAGTTTTTTGTTATTGCGTTCTTACTATTATTGGTGTTATCTTGACTTTCTTCATATTCCAGACCCCTTTGAGCTCTCTGGTAAGTTCCGTGTATTTGCTCTGCTTCTCCGTCTCCTTGATCTTCACTCTATGGTCTACTGGAATGGCAAAATCTACATTCTGGCAGAACTTTTCATTCTTGTTAACTATTATTATTATAACCGGCTTGGATGGATTTATCCATTTGAATATCCATGTTCCATAGGATCTTGTGACTTTCATTTTCCAGTATTGCTGCTGGTATTGTTTGTACCATTTGTCTGTTTAAGATGCAATTATTTTCATTATTATTACTATTATTATCATTATTATTATTAGTAGTAGGAGTGGTGGTAGTAGAGGTGGTATGTTTTTATTATTATTGTTGCTGTTATTGTAGGTGTTGTTTTTGCTGTCATTGCTATTGTTGCTGTTACTGTTATTATTATTACTACCGATATTAATGTTACTATTATCATTGTAGATTTTATTTCTTTTGTTGTTGGTGGTGGTAATGGTAATAGTGGTGGTGGTGGTGTAGGAGAAAGGTCGGGAGGGGTTCTTTAACCTTGGTGGGGAACCCTCCTATCGATAATGTCTCAATAAAACTATCAGTGGTGGTGTAACTTAAAATTCACCAACCCCATTTATGGGAGAATGTCAAATCAAAATATTAAAAATAACAATGTGAATGGCTAGAACATCTTGCGAAGGTGTCACGTCCGGCAGGTGTCGCACTGGTTAACAGGGTGGGTCCTGTTGTCATCATACAACTGTTCGAAATTCTGAAGATGTGAGTGGATGTAGGGGCTGTGAGAATTGGCAAAGAGGGTCCCAAGACACGAAGGGAGTTGGAACAGGAAATGTCAAAAATGGATGGACGGATGGAGAAAGAAGAGTACTGTGGAATGCTTTGTAAGAAGTGGAAGTACCAAATCTGGTGGATGTATCCGAAAAGTGAAGGAAGAGTGGGAATCGAGAGGAGGAGGAAGATGAGGAGGAGGAGGAGGAGGAGGAGGAGCTAGAAGTGTCACGAGTTTGGTATCCACGTTAAAACAAATTAAAAATAACAACCTACTTTCAGTGATTGCAAGAGAAGAGATTGAACGGATGGTTAGGAATGAAATGAATAACGAAAATAAAAATGATGAAACTAGCTCTGATGAAAGCACTGAGAGAGTGGACGTGCAGAAGGGAAATGTAAGCGATGATGGGAGGTGAACATCCTATGGTAAGGGGAAGTAATGAGAAGGAGTTGAAGGATCTAAGGTAGATCAGATCATTGACTCTGAGACAATGAAATCAGTGAAAGGAGCAGATGTATGGAGAAGTGGTGATGAAGTTGGAACTTTGACTTCTGTAGAAAACGAAGTACTTCAGAAGTTAAGAGAGGTTCTTCTTAGAGACGAGATCAGAGACATTCCAAGCATGAAGAGTAGTGATAGGCAGAAGGTGAAAAGCGAGGTAAAAATAGTTCAAGGAGTAATTCACAACATCATAAGAGGGAACATGTGGATTACGGACCTTCACAGGCTTCCATATGCAGCGTCATATGTTATTGTGAATCGTCTTTGCTTAATACAGAAGAAAAGAGAGAAATGAAGGATAGAAGGCCACACTGGCAGAGGTGGCTTGAAGAAAGTATTAAACGGTGGCGGAAAGACATTGGTAGAATCGAAGAAATAGGAAAAGGAGTTAAACTAGGACAGAAAGCTAAGGACGAGCTTCAAAGGAGGTATAGATTGCTGGAAAAGGTAACCATGAGTGTTCTAACAATGTTGAAAGAGAAGATCAATACTGGTGGTATGAAAATTCGAAACTTTGTTGGAAAGTGTTGCGTTTCATCAGAACAACCTTTTCCAGAACAATCAGTCTCAGCTGTATAAGGAATTAAATGGCAGTAAACAGGTGAGAAATAACAACACTCCAAATGCAAAGGATGCCAGGATGTTCTAGAGTGGGATATGGTCTGTCGAAGGGCAATATAATAAGAACGCTATAGCTAGTTGGGAGGTGTGAGAGAAAGGCTATCAGGAATGCAGCAGATGAAGAACGTTGAGATAATCATCGATGACGTTAAGGCTGGCATACGAAGGATGACAAACTGGAAGGCACCTGGTCCAGATGGAGTGATGGGCTTCTGGTTTAAACAGTTCGAATGCCTTTATCCACCTTTGCCCTGCAAAGGGTTGTAGAGTTGGGAGATGTCACTGATTGGCTTGTGAAGGGAAAAACAACACTGATTAGGAAAGATCCTGCAAAAGGAACAGATGCCAATGATTATAGACCAATTACATGTCAGCCACTGATGTGGAAACTGTTGACTGGAATCTTTGCGGAGAAAATTTATGAACATCTTGAGAGTAATGGTGTTTTTCCTGACGAACAAAACGATTACAGAAAGGCTTATCACATGGTTCCTCATTCATGGATACATGAAACATTATTGATGATGAAGTTTGCTGAGAATGTGGTAGGACTTTTGGAGACAAGTATGGCTCAATGGAAAACGGTGCTGACAGCAAATAGAGAGGAGATGGGGCAGGTTTGCATTAAAAGTGAAATATTTCAAAGAGATTCATTATCATCACTTCTTTTTGCAATGATAATGATGCCACTGAGCATCCTCTTGAAGAGAGAAAAACTTGGGTATAACTTTGGATCTGGTGACAGTTTATGGGTGATTTGAAAATATTCGGTAGAAATGAAAAGGAAATGGAGAGACTGGTAGAACTTGTGGGGACATACTCAGAAGATATTGGAATGGAGTTTGCGATTATTAAATGTGTGGTGCTGATGATGAAAAGAGGAGTAAAGGTTCATTCGAATAGAATAGTGCTGCCAAATGGAGAAATCATGAAAGAAATAGAAGATACAGGGTATAAGTATTTGGAGGTGTTAGAGGGTGTAGGCATCATGAACAGAGAAATGAAGAAGAAAGTCAGGAAGGAGTATCTTAGAAGAGTGAAACTAATTGCAAAGTCGAAACTGTATGGAGGAAACCTAATGAAAACAGTGAATGCATGGACAGTCAGTGTTTTGAGATACAGTGCGGGAATTTTAGAATTGTCTAACAAGGATTTGCATGCCATGGATATCAAAACAAGAAAGTTTTAGCAATGTTTGGTATATTTCACATTGGAAGTAGTGTAGCAAGGCTGTATCAAACGGGGAAAGACGGTGAGAGAGGATTGTAAAATGTAAATGATTGTGTTAGAACCGAGGAGATGTCGTTGAAGGAGCATGTGGTTAGAAGTGAGGAGTGGATGCTTAAGGTTGTGGCCAATGAAGTGGTGGTATGTGAGACCAAGGCTGATTATGTGAAACGTATGGATAGAGAAAGGGCAGAGGAACTGGCTAGGAAGAAAATGCATGGAAGGTTCTACCAGAATATAGCAGAAGCCAAGCAATTGGAAATAATCATCCGGATTTGGTCGCCATTGATAAAGTCTAAAAAAACTGGCAGATTGTAGACTTTTCAGTACCCTGCGACAGGAATGTGAGAGAGAAGAAGAATGAGAAGTGAAGCAATTATGCTCCATTGGCCTTGGAGTAAAGGTATATACATGGGGTTAAAACACAAATAATCCCGGTTGTAGTTAGTACACTAGGAGTAGTATCAAGTCGTCTGGAAGGACAATTGAAAAACTGTTTTAGGTGGCTTTCAGACCTCTGCAATTGTAGATACCACCAACATCCTTAGAAAAACCCTCGATCTTTGAAGCTCCTGGTTTGGAGCCGAGATTGAGGGAAATCCTCTGGAAATGAATATCATCCTTTTCCATACAGACGTTGATAAACGAAATGAATTTTATTAAATTCTCCCACAAGTTATTATCAGATATTTTTAACTGACAACTACAGTCTATGGAGTCAGGGTGACAACAAGTTTCCCCAGATTTCTAGTACTCTCCACCTTTTCAATGAACTTTGATAATGAATTTGCATTATAGCAACCATTGTTTGAACTCTTGTGTGCGGCGCCAGTAAATGCCAACGTTTTTAGGCGGAGGGAGAGAGAGAAAGTCAGTTAAATTAACTTACAGTTTTGAGGTTTCAATTTTGTCTCTATCGGGTGTTCCTCCATCATTTTTGTTGTGAGTTAAGAGCTCTAGTGCGCATGCGCACCAGATGTTTACAAATAGAACGAAATTGGCGCCTTTTCCCAGCTTAGTCGTTCGTTACCGACCATGTTGTTGTACCTGCTGAATTTTATGTTGAATAAAACCTGTCTAATATCTTAAAAGGTCTTTATTTTTCATTACAATTTATTCAACATAAAATTAAAAATTAACAGCAACAATGGATGCTATACTGAGACCTGGTAAATTCGAAGGATCGTCAGATACAACCGCTGACGAATGGAATCATTGGTATCGTACCCTCATCAACTGCATCGACTCTCTTACAGTCGCTCATCCTCAAAATCCTCCGAATAAGTTAAGTATTCTGATTAATTTCATCTCACCAAAGGTCTATTCTCTTATATCTCACTGTTCAACATTCGAGAGGGCTATTAGCATCCTTCAAGCAACTGATGTAAAAACGGCAAATTCTGTGTTTGCTCGTCACCTTCTCGCCACTAGGAAACAAAATAAAGGTGAATCTATTGATCAGTTTCTCCTAAAACTAAAGAATCTTTCTAAGGATTGTAAATTTGAAGAGGTTACTGCCTCTCAACATGCGGAGCTAGCGATACGTGACGTATTTATCACAGGTCTCACTTCCTCAACTATTAGGCAGAGATTACTTGAAAGTTTTGAAATTAACCTAGATCATGCCGTAGCAACTGCATGAAGTCTAGAAATGGCCCAACATAATGCAGCAGCTTATGACACATCAATTGTAGCAAAGGCATCTATTCATGCAGATGAATCTGAAAATAACTCTAGTTTGGAACTAACTAATGAATGTGCTGCTGTTTCCAGAAATAATCAGGCGACTCACTTCGCCAGATGCCAATTCTGTGGACGAGAAAATCATTCTCGAAATATTTGCCCAGCTCGGAATGCTGACTGCCTTAAATGTGGAAAGAGGGCCCACTTCTCTAAAGTCTGCCGATCTAAAATAATACAAACAACTTATAATACCAGGACTAGTTCTGCATATATTGCCCTCACTGCGTCATCCCAATGCACTCCATGCACACAATATTCTGTAGTAAATGCAACAATTAATAGTACCTGTTTGAAAGCTATGGTAGACAGTGGAAGCACTCATAACTTTATACGAATGAACATCGTGAGATCATTCGGCCTTAGTATATTACCTTCTAATGATACGGTAAGCATGGCTTCCTCGAATCTCACGAGCAAAATCTTAGGACACTGTGTTGCGTCCATCGCTGTTAATGGACAAATTTACATTAATATGCGTCTATCTATCTTTCCCAACTTGTGTGCTCCAATTATACTAGGACAAGAGTTCATGCAATTGCATAACCAGGTGGAATTCCGTTATAACGGAAAGATACCATCTTTACAGATTTGTAACGTCACTCAGATGAAAATCGAGCCACCGTCTCTTTTTGCTAATTTAGCAAAGAATTGTAAACCCATCGCAACAAAAAGCAGAAACTACTCAGCATCGGACTGCGAATTTATCCGGAATGAGATACAAAAATTATTAAAAGAAGGTATCATAATCAAATCGAATTCCCCATGGAGAGCCCAAGTACTAGTAACTAGAAATGAAAGACATAAACGTCGCATGGTCGTTGACTATTCTGCAACTATAAATTGGTTTACACTTTTGGATGCTTTTTCGCTTCCCAAAATTTCGGATATCATACACCAACTATCACAGTACAAAATTTTCAATAAGTTGGACCTGAAGTCTGCATATTATCAATGCCCTATATGTAGAGACGAGAGAATTTACACAGCATTTGAAGCTGACGGAGGACTATACGAGTTTTCTAGGTTACCTTTTGGGCTAACGAACTCAGTAGCTGTGTTTCAACGTATTATGCATAATCTGATTCAAGAACATTAACTCCAAGGTACATTTGCCTACATTGATGACATTGTCATCGGAGGAAAAACTAATAAAGAATTAAACGAAAATATGGAAGCTTTTAGAAAGGTTATCAACCGTCTTAACTTGCAACTAAACCCTGTAAAATGTGAATATGGTATAACCAAACTAAAGTTTCTAGGGCACTTATTGGAAAATGGAACAATCAGTCCTGATCAAGACAGACTTACACCACTAAAAGAATTACCGATTCATAACTGCAGTAAGTCACTCAGGCGGGCTCTAGGTCTCTTCTCATACTATTCACCATGGATAGAGAATTTCTCAGATTGGATTTCACCTTTATTAATTATTACGTCCTTTCTTATCACTGAGAAACTAAAAAAATCAATTTCATGCCATGAAAGATGAAATTTGCAAGGCTTCGGTTGCATCTATTGAGGACGAAGTTCTTTTTACGATAGAAACTGATGCATCTGTGACAGCATTAGCAGCCTGCCTTTCCCAGAATGGACGTCCAGTAGCATATTTTTCCAGAACCCTAACGCAGTCAGAGCGTCGGCATTCAGCAGTGGAACATGAATCGGCAGCCATTGTAGAATCTGTGCGTAAATGGCGTGACCTCTTACTCGGTCGACACTTTACCATTATTACTGACCAACAGGCTGCATCATTTATGTTCAACACGCAGACACCAAATCGTAGTAAAAATGATAAGCTGCTTCGGTGGAGACTCGAACTCTCAGACTATTCTTATGAGATAGTATATAGACCAGGTTCTCTTAATAACTCTGCAGATACCCTTTCTCGATCATGCTCTGCTTCGCACTCATTATCACTAAAGGACCTGCACGCAGCACTTTGTCATCCTGGAGTAGCGAGACTCTATCACTTTGTGAGGCAGAAGAATCTACCATTCTCCATGGAAGATGCTAAGCGCACCTGCGCTGAATGTCAAATATGTGCTGAACTAAAACCAAGGTTCTTCAAACCTCCATCAGGTCGATTAATCCATTCCCGATCCCCCTTTGAACATCTTTCAATAGATTTCATGGGACCGAAACCATCTACGAATAATCTCAAATACCTACTCGTGATTGTAGATTAATATTCACGCTATCCTTTTGTCTATCCATGTCAGGACATATCAACAAAAACTGTTATAAATTGTCTCCAGAATTTATTTACCTTTTTTGGCTGCCCAGATTCTATCCATAGTGATCGAGGAAGTCAGTTTATTTCATGTGAACTAAAAGAGTTTCTCTGGCAACATGGAGTTGTGATTACCCACTCAACTCCATACCATCCAATCGGCAATGGACAATGCGAGAGAGTAAATGGCACAATTTGGAAAACGATCAAACTTGCACTCAAGACCAGGCAATTGGTCGAACGTCACTGGCATGAAGTACTCGACATAGCTTTGCACTCTATTCGATTGCTACTTTGTACAGTAACTAACTCAACCCCACACGAGAGAATGTTTAACTTTTCCAGAAGGTCGGGCACCGGATATACCTTACCCGAGTGGCTGCAAGGAGGACCGGCCCTCCTTAGGAAGTTTGTCCGCCAACACAAGTCAGATCCCCTAGTGGAACCAGTAGATATAATATCTGCAACTCCCAATTTTGCCAGAATTCGTTTCCCTGACGGCCGTCAGTCAACAGTCTCAACAGAAGACCTAGCCCCCACTCCTGTCACTGACCCCTCCTCTACAAACTTGGAATCTCCTGTCTCCCCTGATCATGGTACATCCCCAGATTCTACTACTCCATCAAACATCCGCGAACCAGAGTTGATTGATCAACAGGAGACCCCAAAGAATAATACCTCACCAAATGGAGAATCTTTCTCTTCAGCCGACAAAACAAAGTGTTTAGAAATAGAAGAGCAGCAGCAACAGTCTGACTCGGAGAATGGCGTTTTCAAATTTCTTCCAGAAGCAACAAAAAGGGGAAGGAAGATCACCTGCAACCCGAAATATAAATAAAATGTGGTGGAGAGTGTTGTGAGTTTAGAGCGCTAGTGCGCATGCGCTCCAGATGTTTACAAAAAGAACGAAATTGGCGCCTTTTCCCAGCTTAGTCGTTCGTTACCGACCATGTTGTTGTACCTGCTGAATTATGTTGAATAAAACCTTTCTAATATCTTAAAAGGTCTTTATTTTTCATTACAATTTTATTTTACTTTTGTTGTAGTTTCTATATGGTTGGTTTGTGTTTAAAGCTCATGTGGATTTCGGTTGTTTCAGCATTATTGTCTGTTGTAAAATCTCAGCCCTTCCTTTGATTCTGATTTCTTCTAGTCTTTTTGTTTTCCAAGTTCGTTGGAGCTGTTCTTCGTGCTTCTACAATTATTGGTAATATATTAACTATTTTCATGTTTCATACTCTTTTCAGTTCTTTGGCAATTCTGCATATTTATTTCTTTTTTCTCTCTTTTTCATCTTCATCCTTTAGTCTGCTGGGACAGCAAAGTCTACAATGTGGCATTTTTTCTTTTTCGGTTAATTATTATGACGTTCAGTCTTCTTGTTTGAATAAGTTTATCTGTTTGTACCTGCAGGTCCCAAAGGATTTTGTGATTTTCGTTTTCCAATACTGTCTGTATTTGCACCATCTCTCCAGACACAAATTGCAGTCGTTTGCAGAGCTACTAGTGCACTGTCTTCCTTATTTAGCAGTACCTGTCTTTATATTCCTTTTGGGTCAGTTTTCTGCATTCACTTACCATGTGGTCAATCATCTCGTCTCTTTGTCCACAAAGTCTACATTTACTGTTTTCCTGTGTTTTATCTATTTTAGCATTAATATGGTCCATATGGTTAATCACGTTATTCTGTCAATAGAGATTCTGTTTCTCTGTCCTTTTCTTAGCCATGTTCAGGTGTTTTCCTGATTCTCTTCTCTTGTCGTCCTTATACATCGTCTATGTAGCCCATTCTCTTTCCCCATTTCTTTTCTTGTCTTTTTGTCTTTGGTTTCATAGTTTCCTGCATTGGTTTTCTTGACAGTTTCTCACTTCGGTGATTGATCTTTCTGGTTTCTTACATATTTTTCAAGTGTTTTTTATGTCTTCTATAGAAGTCCTCTTCTCCCTTCATTCCATTTTACATAGAGTCGGTCAGTATCGTCTTTCAGATGTAATGCATAGTGCATTGCCATTACTTTCCTCATGTTCTAATGAAGATACTGAGGTTCCTCTTTGGTTCAGCATATGAATGGTCCAAACTGCCCAGGTATTTATCCTTTTAATTAGATTTCTACTGTAGAGTTTTGTTTCTAAAAGTTTACTTCTTTTTCTGTAGATTTTATGGTGTCTACTTCTAGAAAACCCAAATATTTGTGCTGTGTTCACTAAGCTCTCTCATCTCGTCTTTGTTAGGCAGTTCCACATCCGCTGATGTCTCTAGTTTTCCCCTTTTCTTCCTAGTAGTGCACACTTTACCATTCAAAATTCCGTTCCAATATCCTGGCTGAATATTCTGGTTATGTTTATTAGCTTTTCCAGTTCTTTTACTGTTTGCAAACAGATGCATTACATTAATTATCCTCCCATCAGTTTCCTCTGCTCTTTGCTAAAATCTTAGAATCATTACTAATCTGGTAATAGCCTATAGTGTACCATCTCACAAATGTTAAACGATTTTCCTGACCAAAAGTATGGATTTAAGGAATCACATTCTAGTCAGTACATGCCATACACAAGGCAGTGAATCTGGAATGGTAGTATTTAATATATCCAAATCCATTGACCGTATCTGGCATGAAGATCTTTTCATGAAAATTAATTTGTATTGGACGGACATTTAATATAATCAGATACTTCCTGTTCTTGAATATAAACTTCACATACTAGAAGCACTTCTAATAAAAGACAAAAAAGTCAAATATTTACAAAATAAATTTCTATAAGAGCGATAATATTCTTAAATGTCTTTAAAAATAACATAGAAGCTATTAATGTAGTTAATAAATAATTTACTGGAAGAAAAACAAACTTTTACTGTTAATCATTCCTGACGATGAATCTGGAGGGTCAAGAAATACGTGAGTAAAAAGCGACTATGGCAATTACATAATTCTTGCCAGAAAGTTGTTGGAAAAGTTAAATTCTTGTAAGTTAGACACGTTTTTCATTTTTTAAAAATGTCGCTAATAACTAAATTAAACAAAACAAAACAAAACTGAAACGGAATCAACATCAACAATAGAATATTTTCAAAACGAATCGATTAGAGGAGCACATCCATTTTTTAATTGAAAAAAAAAAAATGGAAAGGGGGTGGAAAATTATGTAAGGGAAAAGAGGAAAGAAAATATGATCGGACAATATTTCAGATACGAGTCTCAAAGGTATCTTACTAACTTTACCCCACGGTTTAATTTAAGGAGAGTAGAAAGTGGACCATGGGTAGGAGTGTCAGAAATTTCGTGAAAACTATTGAATAATTCCACCCACTATCTTTCGAAGCTTATAACTCCTCGAAAAATGTAATTCAAGCCCTAATTTTTTTTTTCAGTTAAAGGAGCAAGGACCAAGGTTTCATTTAAAAAGAAAAAAAAACGCGTTTTTTTTAAAAAAAGGTTTTAAACTTCGGACTTTACAGGTAAATTTCTAAAAAAAACACTACTTTTTTTTGTTTTAAATTTGAATATATTATTTATTGATCCTTTATCTCCAATTTGTGATATATAAAACTTTGGTACATAAATTAATTATTTACTTTTTAATAGACATTTGAAAATGGGGGGGGGGGGAATTTAAAAAAAAAATCGTTTGTCTAAAATATTATATTCGGTTTATTGGAAAGAGCATAAAATTTCACATTGACCCTGAAAATATCGTAAAAATAGAATCAATAGAAAAATTTTGATAGATTTTTAAAGTTTAAAAATTGAAAAATACTGAACTCGTAACATTCAATTAATTTCATTACTATTTTTTAAAAAATATTTCTATTACTTTTTATACAACTTTAATAAAGAAAATAAACAACCCATTTTTAAAAGAGAAATTACGAGCTTTTTATATTTTATTTGCAGTTTCGTGTTAGAGGTGTCAAAAATTCCTACAAAAATTCTGATACACCTAGACCATGGGTTTACTTTCGGCAACCTCATAACTTTCGCTTCTCTTATGTTGTCTTTTAGTCCTCATATTCCATTCGCTTCTCATATTTTGTCCTTTAGTCCTCATATTCTTTCTGACAAAGGGGAAAGAATTGCTGTTCACTGAGTCAGAAGCTATTGAATCTAAAACTTATCGTTGGCAAGTTTTTGATCTTGAACTAGTATTTTTAGTTCCTTACATCAAGTGGCTGGAACGATTTCCATAAAAACAAGAAAAATAATAATAAAAACAAAACAGGAAAGGATTAGAACCAAAAGATGTAGATATAATTTGCCTACACTATTTAATGAAACATGCTTAAAGCAAAGAATGCAGCTTATATATATATATATATATATATATATATATATATATATATATATATATATATATATATATATATATATATTATGTGTGTGTGTAATGGTTGTATAGATTGGCTTCCTAAAGGTAAATCCAATGAAACCCGCGTTATTAGTAAAGAGTGCTCTATAGAAGACAGAACTGGTATATAGTCTGTTTATTATACAAACATTATTTGTTACATATGTGCATATATGTTTCAGTGAAATCCCAATGCAAAGACCACTTCATCAAACAAAAAAAAAAGAAGTGATATTGAAACGAGATCCAACATTACATTGTTTTTTTATAAGATATTCACGCATGGTTTATGGTCTGGAAGAAAGTTGGGTTACACATTGTGAATGTGAGCATTAGGGATTTTGGAGCAAGGTGTTTGGAAAGGAGTAGGAGTGAGATGAAAGGGAGAAGTATGATCACATGTGCTCAAGCTGTAGCAGTAGGGAGATATTGGTATTATTTTAACTTGGCGGTTATTTATTGGCCTAAGTTTTCACTTTGATCTGAAGTAATATTATACTCTCACTGCGGTTACTTCTCTATCTTAGGTTTTTATGGTTGTTTTACTTTTCTGGTGGTGACTTCATTATACATCTATTTTATTGATAACTTCCATTAAGTTATTTATTTAATTTATTCCTCGCTTTTTTGTCCGTTCATTTGTTTTTCGTTTTCAAATCATTTATTTATTTGTTTGTTTATATGATATATGTGGTCAAATTAACAGTCAGTGACCAGATATATAAGCTTATTTATGTGATTTAAACAAAGGTGGTGTACTGGGATTAATATTTTCCACTCTACTGCTGTGTCTGAAGTAATTATAACGGCGAAGGTTTTTATATCTATATATAAACTGAATTTCGATGGTTATCATTCTTTTATTTGAGTTGTTTATTTTTTCCTCAATACTAGAATATGAATATATTTTATAGGTTTATATGTTCCTTATAGAGATAGACTTTCCAGACCATATACATGCAAACAGGTATATAATAGCATATATATATATGCCTATATTAGTGGAGGATTCCATTCCTAAAGCCCTCTAGTTGGAGTACTTAGTTATCGTTTAGGATCAATTATGTGGGTGGTTTCCTTATGTAACGCTGCTTTACGATCATACTTCTTGTAGGTATATATCAACATTCCAATTGCAAGAATGCTAGACCCATAGATTATTTTAGTTGATTATTTTCGTGTGTTTAATTATTAAGTATGCAAAATGCACTCACCTTTATCCAGTTGGTGGCAAATTGTGTTTCTGTTTGTTTAGTTTAGTATTAAATGGTAGCGCTTGAGATGGTGTTGAGGGGTAATGAGAGGATAGCCCCTTCTTTAATTTAGCTGTTAGTTATGCTAGCCTATTCTTCAACGTTTTTCGGGGAGTATCGTTATTAATTAGAGGTGTGTCGGTTTTTAGTAAGTATAGTTATTAATTTGTGATGTATCGGGACTTTTCAACTCTTCCCTTGGTCCATTTATTAATTAATTAAAATATCAAAAGTGAGGAATTATGAATTGAAGTCTTACTACTATGAGTAGATCGCAATTCACTTTTTACATCTTATTTAAAGTGTTGCCTCCCAAGTGTTTGCAGCTTATAGCCGATTCTACTTTCACAACCACGAGATGGTGCATTGCTTCCTGGCTGCAATTCTTTTGATGCTGTGATGGCTTATCTCAGCGATACTATTGGCAGATGGCACACGAGCACATCGCAGACCTGATCAACACTACGTTTACGGTCAGGTCATACTCTTTGATTGTCTCAATTAGGGTGGGGAGTCACGTTCATATTAACATCTCACTCACTACCCATGTGGGCAGCCGTGCTCTTCCAGACAATGCATCGGTTATCCACCGATGAGTGCACATAGAGTTCGTGTATATATGTAGTACTCTGGTTTGCCACTGAAGCACCAGGTTAACTCCCTTCAACGTGTTATCAAGTTTGGCAAGGTTTATGTTCCTAGAATCATTTTATGACTGAAACCAGCAGGTGTCTTCGATAATGAAATCATTAACCACAAGGGCAACTCAAAGGGCTAGTGAACTAGCGTCCACTCAGAATGTGAACTTGTTCCCGTTGATGCACCATTTCTCTGGCCACAGTCTCCGCCAGCATGCTCTGTAGGGTAGCATCGTGCACTTCATTGTCCCATCCTGACGATACTGATGTTACAATGTATTATTTTATGGCCGCCACTGCCACCCTGAGCCAAGCACACACAGGGAAGTGGCCCACAAGTTTTCTACAAACAGAAAAAAATGCTCCGACAAGTAATGTTGGATGGAACCTTTAGAACGTCATCACCTCTCCTTCAGCAGAATCCCTCCTCCCCTCCTCATACATAGGCCAAGCACTTTTGCTCCATTTCTGTTAGCAGTACAGGCAATGCCTTATTCAGTGACAATCTGGGAAGAAGAATGGCACTGTAGCTTCCTCCCCTTGCCCATTTCCCGGGCATGCACAGGTCAGATATCCCCAGTTTTTACACTTATAGCACTGAGGCAATCACAGGCCAAATAGTTGGGCTCTCCACACTTATAGCAGGTTGTAACTGCACCCAGGTCCTGCAATGTACCATGTGATGGCTGTACGGCTGCCGCTTGGCCTACAGTGCCTGGGATCTTTTCTAGTATCGCTTGCACCTGCACCAACACCTCCGAGATGTCAATCTCGTCTATCTGGGATGAGGCTTGGAGCAGAGATCCACACTATCAGGCAATCCTGCAACAAACGCACACATTCCTCTGAACAAGACTGAACAAGTTCTGCCAGATAAACATTAACCGTCTCCTCAGGATTTAACTTGCATGCCATGAACTCCTTCCATGTATCAACTGGATCTAGTGCAAACACTGTGTAGAGGACGTTTTTGATGCATGTGACATCCGCCTTTTTTCCATCAGTTAGCTACTGGTATACAACTTATGTGCCCCAAGCGAGGCATCATGGGACCATGCATTCCTGACACTTCACACCACTGAGCTGGCATGTCAATTCTACCTTTTCTACCCATTTCTGCATTGACTGGTCAGCGTTGCTGCCATTGAACAGGGAAATAAACTTGGGGTTAATATCGGAATAGCTTGTTGTAAGGGGTGTATCTTAAGATATGTTTCTATCTCTTCTGCACACCTTAATGTGCCAACATGTTTCAAAATGTCTGCTTCAAAACAATGCATCATTACTACGCAAACCAATGTGGCCAAAAATATCCGTCTTACTCCTCCAAACAACCTCCTTTATGGAACCTGGCACACCTCCTTTGCATGCATGTAGTGAGACTTTGCAAGATCGTTGGAGACTGTCGGAGACCGTGTGTGTTAAAATCTCATAGACGCTGTCTTGGATCTCTTCTCGTCCCAACCCGTAGGAAAGACAGACATGAAGGTGTTTGAAAGATGGGCTGTTCCTATTTTCTCACACATAATCATACCTAACACTATTACACGTAGCTTTATAGAAACGTTTGCACATATGAGTAATCAGGAATGCAAATGTCAACGCGTGTAATTTGTTGCGGGAAATTTTCGAAATAATTGTGTTCATAAAGTTTATAATGTAAATAATAAAATGACTATGAGCATTGTAATGATCTATTCAGATGCAGTTGTTGATCACTCCATACTTTTGAATTTATGGCATTCCATACAATGATATCCTACTCAAGTTATGGCTTTTGGTAGAAAAATACCTATGAATTATATGATGTAGATAAAAAGATCAATGGTAATAATTGCCAAAAAACTTTGAGATACCATGTATTGCCTTACTGAGATGGTTATTACGTATGGACATAGGATTGTGTGCAAGCAAACGCAGCTAGAAAAATACAAGATTTCTGCAAATTCGAGGTTAGAAAATTTTGTGAAAATATTTTTATAGTTTAGCCCAACTGAAACCGCATGCATCATTGTATTAAGAGCGTTTTAGAAGGTATCATGTGGCAATGTCGACTCTCCTAAATATATTATTATAGATGAATGGGACATGTCTGTCAAAGATCAAACATCTATTCAACTTTCAAAAAGCATTTGAAGGTAATTATTGAGAAAGAAGAGGACAGATATATATATATATTGTAATGAAAAATAAAGACCTTTTAAGATATTAGAAAGGTTTTATTCAACATAATTCAGCAGGTACAACAACATGGTCGGTAACGAACGACTAAGCTGGGAAATGGCGCCAATTTCGTTCTATTTGTAAACATCTGGAGCGCATGCGCACTAGCGCTCTAAACTCACAACACTCTCCACCACATTTTATTTATATTTCGGGTTGCAGGTGATCTTCCTTCCCCATTTTGTTGCTTCTGGAAGAAATTTGAAAACACCATTCTTCGAGTCAGACTGTTGCTGCTGCTCTTCTATTTCTAAACACTTTGTTTTGTCGGCTGAAGAGAAAGATTCTCCATTTGGTGAGGTATTATTCTTTGGGGTCTCCTGTTGATCAATCAACTCTGGTTCGCGGATGTTTGATGGAGTAGTAGAATCTGGGGATGTACCATGATCAGGGGAGACAGGAGATTCCAAGTTTGTAGAGGAGGGGTCAGTGACAGGAGTGGGGGCTAGGTCTTCTGTTGAGACTGTTGACTGACGGCCGTCAGGGAAACGAATTCTGGCAAAATTGGGAGTTGCAGATATTATATCTACTGGTTCCACTAGGGGATCTGACTTGTGTTGGCGGACAAACTTCCTAAGGAGGGCCGGTCCTCCTTGCAGCCACTCGGGTAAGGTATATCCGGTGCCCGACCTTCTGGAAAAGTTAAACATTCTCTCGTGTGGGGTTGAGTTAGTTACTGTACAAAGTAGCGATCGAATAGAGTGCAAAGCTATGTCGAGTACTTCATGCCAGTGACGTTCGACCAATTGCCTGGTTTTGAGTGCAAGTTTGATCGTTTTCCAAATTGTGCCATTTACTCTCTCGCATTGTCCATTGCCGATTGGGTGGTATGGAGTTGAGTGGGTAATCACAACTCCATGTTGCCAGAGAAACTCTTTTAGTTCACATGAAATAAACTGACTTCCTCAATCACTATGGATGGAATCTGGGCAGCCAAAAAATGTAAATAAATTCTGGAGACAATTTATAACAGTTTTTGTTGATATGTCCTGACATGGATAGACAAAAGGATAGCGTGAATATTAATCTACAATCACGAGTAGGTATTTGAGATTATTCGTAGATGGTTTCGGTCCCATGAAATCTATTGAAAGATGTTCAAAGGGGGATCGGGAATGGATTAATCGACCTGATGGAGGTTTGAAGAACCTTGGTTTTAGTTCAGCACATATTTGACATTCAGCGCAGGTGCGCTTAGCATCTTCCATGGAGAATGGTAGATTCTTCTGCCTCACAAAGTGATAGAGTCTCGCTACTCCAGGATGACAAAGTGCTGCGTGCAGGTCCTTTAGTGATAATGAGCGCGAAGCAGAGCATGATCGAGAAAGGGTATCTGCAGAGTTATTAAGAGAACCTGGTCTATATACTATCTCATAAGAATAGTCTGAGAGTTCGAGTCTCCACCGAAGCAGCTTATCGTTTTTACTACGATTTGGTGTCTGCGTGTTGAACATAAATGATGCAGCCTGTTGGTCAGTAATAATGGTAAAGTGTCGACCGAGTAAGAGGTCACGCCATTTACGCACAGATTCTACAATGGCTGCCGATTCATGTTCCACTGCTGAATGCCGACGCTCTGACTGCGTTAGGGTTCTGGAAAAATATGCTACTGGACGTCCATTCTGGGAAAGGCAGGCTGCTAATGCTGTCGCAGATGCATCAGTTTCTATCGTAAAAGGAACTTCATCCTCAATGGCTGCAACCGAAGCCTTGCAAATTTCATCTTTCATGGCTTGAAATTGATTTTTGAGTTTCTCAATGATAGGAAAGGACGTAATATTTAATAAAGGTGAAATCCGATCTGAGAAATTCTCTATCCATGGTGAATAGTATGAGAAGAGACCTAGAGCCCGCCTGAGTGACTTACTGCAGTTCGGAATCGGTAATTCTTTTAGTGGTGTCAGTCTGTCTTGATCAGGACTGATTGTTCCATTTTCTAATAAGTGCCCTAGAAACTTTAGTTTGGTTATACCATATTCACATTTTACAGGGTTTAGTTGCAAGTTAAGACGGTTGATAACCTTTCTAAAAGCTTCCATATTTTCGTTTAATTCTTTATTAGTTTTTCCTCCGATGACAATGTCATCAATGTAGGCAAATGTACCTTGGAGTTCATGTTCTTGAATCAGATTATGCATAATACGTTGAAACACAGCTACTGAGTTCGTTAGCCCAAAAGGTAACCTAGAAAACTCGTATAGTCCTCCGTCAGCTTCAAATGCTGTGTAAATTCTCTCGTCTCTACGTATAGGGCATTGATAATATGCAGACTTCAGGTCCAACTTATTGAAAATTTTGTACTGTGATAGTTGGTGTATGATATCCGAAATTTTGGGAAGCGGAAAAGCATCCAAAAGTGTGAACCGATTTATAGTTGCAGAATAGTCAACGACCATGCGACGCTTATGTCTTTCATTTCTAGTTACTAGTACTTGGGCTCTCCATGGGGAATTCGATTTGATTATGATACCTTCTTTTAATAATTTTTGTATCTCATTCCGGATAAATTCGCAGTCCGATGCTGAGTAGTTTCTGCTTTTTGTTGCGATGGGTTTACAATTCTTTGCTAAATTAGCAAAAAGAGACGGTGGCTCGATTTTCATCTGAGTGACATTACAAATCTGTAAAGATGGTATCTTTCCGTTATTACGGAATTCCACCCGGTTATGCAATTGCATGAACTCTTGTCCTAGTATAATTGGAGCACACACGTTGGGAAAGATAGATAGACGCATATTCGTGTAAATTTGTCCATTAACAGCGATGGACGCAACACAGTGTCCTAAGGTTCTGCTCGTGAGATTCGAGGAAGCCATGCTTACCGTATCATTAGAAGGTAATATACTAAGGCCGAGTGATCTCACGATGTTCATTCGTATAAAGTTATGAGTGCTTCCACTGTCTACCATAGCTTTCAAACAGGTACTATTAATTGTTGTATTTACTACAGAATATTGTGTGCATGGAGTGCATTGGGATGACGCAGTGAGGGCAATATATGCAGAACTAGTCCTGGTATTATAAGTTGTTTGTTTTATTTTAGATCGGCAGACTTTAGAGAAGTGGGCCCTCTTTCCACATTTAAGGCAGTCAGCATTCCGAGCTGGGCAAATATTTCGAGAATGATTTTCTCGTCCACAGAATTGGCATCTGGCGAAGTGAGTCGCCTGATTATTTCTGGAAACAGCAGCACATTCATTAGTTAGTTCCAAACTAGAGTTATTTTCAGATTCATCTGCATGAATAGATGCCTTTGCTACAATTGATGTCTCATAAGCTGCTGCATTATGTTGGGCCATTTCTAGACTTCATGCAGTTGCTACGGCATGATCTAGGTTAATTTCAAAACTTTCAAGTAATCTCTGCCTAATAGTTGAGGAAGTGAGACCTGTGATAAATGCGTCACGTATCGCTAGCTCCGCATGTTGAGAGGCAGTAACCTCTTCAAATTTACAATCCTTAGAAAGATTCTTTAGTTTTAGGAGAAACTGATCAATAGATTCACCTTTATTTTGTTTCCTAGTGGCGAGAAGGTGACGAGCAAACACAGAATTTACCGGTTTTACATAGGTTGCTTGAAGGATGCTAATAGCCCTCTCGAATGTTGAACAGTGAGATATAAGAGAATAGACCTTCGGTGAGATGAAATTAATCAGAATACTTAACTTATTCGGAGGATTTTGAGGATGAGCGACTGTGAGAGAGCCGATGCAGTTGATGAGGGTACGATACCAATGATTCCATTCGTCAGCGGTTGTATCTGACGATCCTTCGAATTTACCAGGTCTCAGTATAGCATCCATTGTTGCTGTTAATTTTTAATTTTATGTTGAATAAATTGTAATGAAAAATAAAGACCTTTTAAGATATTAGACAGGTTTTATTCAACATAAAATTCAGCAGGTACAACAACATGGTCGGTAACGAACGACTAAGCTGTAAAGGCGCCAATTTCGTTCTATTTGTAAACATCTGGAGCGCATGCGCACTAGCGCTCTAAACTCACAACATATATATATATATATATATATATATATATATATATATATATATATATATACGTAAATTGAATAAAATCACAACCTACATGAATAGAAATTCACTTTTTTTTAGCGTTAAGCTCTATTATATCTAATAGTATGTCATATGTTATAGCATCATATTTTATGGCGCCATGTGAAAAAACAAACAACTAGATAGGAATACGGCTTTATCATAATATATATATATATATATGTATATCTATTATGATAAAGCCGTATTCCTATCTAGTTGTTTGTATATATATATATATATATATATATATATATATATATATATATATTATGATAAAGCCGTATTCCTATCTAGTTGTTTGTATATATATATATATATATATATATATATATATATATATATATATATATATATATATATATTATGATAAAGCCGTATTCCTATCTAGTTGTTTGTTTGTATATATATATATATATATATATATATATATATATTATGATAAAGCCGTATTCCTATCTAGTTGGTTGTTTGTATATATATATATATATATATATATATATATTATGATAAAGCCGTATTCCTATCTAGTTGTTTGTTTGTATATATATATATATATATATATATATATATATATATATATATATATATTATGATAAAGCTGTATTCCTATCTAGTTGTTTGTTTGCTCACATGGCGCCATAAAATATGATGCTATAACATATGACATACTATTAGATATATCTAGTATAATGTCTTATATATCGTATATACTAGCTATATATATATATATATATATATATATATATATGAAATAAAATGGAGGTGGAAGGACCTGGATACTCAACGTTTCGCCCGATTTATGCGGGCTTCTTCAAGAGGGATGGTCATTGACGAGAGAGTCGGAGGATTGGGGCTATATATAATGTTGAGTATCCAGGTCCTGCCACCTCCATTTTATTTCATATCGTCGGATTTAATCCAGCTCAACAATCATATATATATATATATATATATATATATATATATATATATATATATATATATATATATATATATATATGTATATATATATATATATATATATATATCTATGTATATATATATATATATATACATATATATATATTAATATTATTTTTTTTCCTTGTACACATGTTTGTGAATTATTCCATGGATTTCTGCCTTTGGATTATTATGGACCATCTTCTTCCAATTACGGGATTTCCTTGGATTTTACTTGTACAAATGGAAATTCTTTTAACTTTCTTGAAGTTTTACATTTGGATTTTACCGTCACTGGATTTTTTATCTTCCACCAGACTATCCATTCATGTTTAATCACCTTTTTCTTTACCATATTCCCCCTGCTTAACTTATTTTGCTTTCAAGTAAGATCTTTGACTTACTTGTTGTTTCATCAAATACTTCTGCATGCAAAATCCGATCCCGCATTTTGCTAATTCCTACCCTCTGCTAAGAAGGAGAGTATTTCTTCGAAACTCCGCGGATTAAGGACTATCCATTTATCTAGTGTTTCCTTTTCAGATTAAATATGTTTTTAACTCATTTCAAAGTGTTTTTTAACATATTTTATTAACTGTTTGCTCATATATATATATATATATATATATATATATATATATATATATATATATATATATATATATATATATATATATATATATATATACTAGCTACACTCTGCCACGTGTTGCTGTAGCTCAATTTGGTGAAATAAAAGAATCCCAAAATGAGAAAATGCATTTTACTTATTTCCCAGTATGTGTGGATACACAATATTTTGTTATTCTATTTTCTAAGCTGATATAGAGATTTTCTGGTTTACTGACTTTTGAATACGCAACATAAATTGTTCATGTGAGAAAAAGTTAGTGTGTAGATGTAAGCCACACAACAATAATGAGTGTTCCTGAGCTTTGTTGATGGTGATTTAAAATGAAACTCAAATTGGGAATTACAATCTCCTAAATTGAAATGGCATATCCACTGGAATCATAGAAATTAGTGGAATAAAGACATCTTCACTTTTGAAAGGTCCTGTCAAGATTGTTGCTTCTATGACGTTGTTCATTAATTTTTTTTTACTACAAACCATGTGCCATTGCAAAGCGTTGGTTGGTTTATATTTCACAACATGATATTGGTATGCTAATTTTCAATTGCAGTACATGTGGTGGCATCCCTTGCAAGTCTAGTGAATTAAAAAATTTCTGCTGGATAATTAACCAGCTCATTTGCTTTTACAACAGTGTCGATGGAAAAAACTTTTTTTACTAACTTCTTTTCATGTAATTTCGTTGCCTCATAATTTCTGCAATTTTCAGAAGTTATGAGGCAACGAAATTCGCCCTTAACTCGGATTTTCTGTTACCAAATCCCAACAATTGATGCAAAAATTTCTCTGCGGATCAATTGTTCTGCAAATCGACACACATATTTTGAGTTAAGATTAATGTCTTCAAATAGTGCAAAAAAATAGAGTATTTGAGGCAAGCATTTATTTCATCTGCTGGTGTTGATTGAGGAATTATAGGTAATGGTTGTCTGAAATCTACTGCAAGTAATATTACTGTATTCCCAAATGGTCTGACATTGCCACGCAAATCTTGCAAGGATCGATCAAGAGCCTCAAGTGATTTTTGTGTGCCATTGTGCAGTCATACCAAACAATAAGTTTGCATCACAGTAAAAATCAAAAAGAAACAAAGACCTACCGTTTTATTATTGTAACTTTTTTTTAAGTGAAAAAAGTGAACAAACAAAGCAACGAATATGCGATTGGTAAAATAAGTTTTTTTTACATAAGTTAAAAATAATAATAAAGTCACAATGATTATTTATTGGGATTATCGAGACAGGAATTTTATTTTTTATTATTATTTGATAGTAAATATATAAAAATAAACCATATTAATGTAAAGCAAAATAGGAAAACAATCGATAGTAAAAAAAAATGACATAATAAAACAAATTTTTGTCGCATTTAAAACGATTAACTTTTGTTAAAAAAAAACGATTTTGAAAAAATTATTTGTATTATTTTTTAATCTTAAAAATATAAAAACATTAGGATTAGATAAAACGCTATCACAAAATGTTGAGGTGATCGGTTCAATATTTTTTTAGATTATCTGGTACGAACAAACAAACATTTTACATTTTTTATTTATATATATATTCGCTTATTCATTATTGTAACATGCCATCATAAATTTACTTTGTGTAAAAGCCGTTATCTTTTGATGATGAAATAGTAATAAGGTTCCTATTTACAATGCTTCCCCACGGGACAGAGTTAGACACCAGGGTCGTTTTTTAACGTGGAGAAAAGGAACAAAAATAATGATTGTCTCAGCCATGAAGGATTTCTCCTCCACTGACAGAGAACAAGAAATTGAAGTGCAGCATCTGAAGAAGAGACAGTATTTATTTGCTCTCCCACCGAGAAAATTAGGCACAAAGCCGATTTTTAATGTGAGGAGTGAAGGGGAAATGGGGACCAGCTCCCCGGGGAGTAGGGGAGCTGGTTAGTAACAATTGGTGTGAAGGGTTTCCCCCACATTGACCAAGGTCTTATATGTGGGGTCGCCCCCACATAGGGCGATATTTATTTGCTCCCCCACCGAGCAAATTAGGCACAAGGCCGATTTTTAATGTGAGGAGTGAAGGGGAGGGGGAAGGGAAAAAGGGACCAGCTCCCGAGAGGTGGGAAATGGGAGCTGGATAGTGATTTACCAGCTGGCCCAAGTAGGGTTGCCCCTATATGAACCAGAAGATTGCCACAAGGGCAATGGTCTTTGCTTGCAGCATCTGCCGGAACAGATACTACACTTTGAGATATTAAATCTTTTATTCATGTTAAAAATACAGTCAAAATCAACGGTGAACAAAAATCTTAGGCACATAGCCAACTCAAAAGGGGGGATTTGGGGGGTCGTTGGTCATCCTTGTCACTCCAGAACTAAACAAAATCAAAAGTTTCTCCCAGCTAGTATCTTCTTTCACCATAATACCGCATTCACCCTTTCATATTGGGGGACGTCCAGCTTAACTCCCAGTTTTTAAAACATTTTTTATTGACGTGTAAAAACAAAAAAGATAACAATAAAATGGTACAATAACACTTTGATCTTGTCCCGAAGGCCAGTACGGTAGCAATAAGGTTTACAGATTAACAGTTGTTGTGTTTATCTGTTTGTTTGTCTCATTCATGGATTTTTGCATTTCTTTATTAGATTTTATTTTATTTCAATTATGCTTTAAATCAAATGATTTTTAAATCAAAATTTTTGTAAAAGATATTACTTTATTCAATTGTTTAGCATTTTCTGATAAAAATTATTCTGGCATTTTTATGAAACAATCATCTTTTATGTTTTCATCATATTGTTCTTGGGAAAATTTTATTTTGAACTTTTACTCCAATTTACTCAAAGTTGTCTGGATTGGAAATTATGGACAAAGTAAAGAAAAAATGTCCTATGATAGTGAATGTTCTTTTGATGAGAACTATTTTTGTATTCTTCTTTTTCTAATGAGCAAATTTTATATTCTGACAATTAGCATCAGAATGAATTTAAGTCATTAACAAAAAATATAATTCCCGACAAAAAAACCAACAGTTTTTATTTAATCTTGAATGTAGACACCAGTAAAAGAAAACTCATATTATGTATAAAATCAGTCATGTTTGTTGCTAATGTCAATCGCTTATAAATCAATTTAATATGATGCAACAAAATGTGTGTGTATGTATGTATGTATGTATGTATGTATGTATGTATGTATGTACGTACGTATGTATATATGTACGTATGTATGTTTGTATGTATGTATGTATGTATGTATGTATGTATGTATGTGTGTTCGTTTTTGTGTATGTCTACAAAAGGCTTTTTTGGGCGTGATTATCGGTTGGCTCGCTCCTTAAAACTTTTTATATGCTGTCTAAATAATAATATCTACGACTAAGGAACTCGAGTCGCAGCTATCTTTAATTTACCCGACTTTTACACGCTATTTTCGAGATATTTTTAGCGGGAAAAACAGAAACTAGCTTCCAGCGCAAAACTAGGTCAAACATCACGCGACTTAATATTCTCGCACCTGTTAATTTCGCTTTGTAAACGTCAACTTAACACACTTATCAATTCATCTATTCCCGTGATCGATATGGTTAGGTCGCAGGTTTTTTTTTCCATTTTCTTTCCACCTCCACGTCAAAGGTTCGGGGTTCAAGTCTACCTTTCTACTAAAACTTTTTTTTCTTTGACACCTCCAAACACCCGGCCAAAGTTTTTTTTAAACAGGATTGTTTTGATCTACCTACCCTCCCCCAACACACACACACACACACACACACACACACACACACACACACACACACACACACACACACGCACACACACGCACACACACGCGCACACACGCACACACACGCACACACACACACACACACACACACACACACACACACACACACACACACACACACACACGCACACACACACCCTGGCAACGCTAGGTACCCTCTGCTAGTCTATAAATATAAAAACGATAATGTGTGTATGTATGTATGTATGTGTGTGTGTTTGTATGTCTCGCAAAACCTTTCGACACGAGTCATGGAATTTTGCCAGATCCATATCATTTTAAAGTTCCAATCTTCGCCCGACAAATATCGAAAACGAAAAATTGGCCAAAAACGTTAATTCCTTCATCCTAAAATCAGCAGTTTTCTACAGGGGAGGGGCGTCAGCAAAAACCGTCCTCTCATGACGAATTCAGTTCTACGCTAGCGCAAATGACGTCGGAAGCTGATTTAGTTTAAAGATAAAAAAAAAAACGACATAATTTAGTCGTCGTGATTTTAGCTCAGTTGCTTAGAGCGCGGCCTATCTGTCTAAAGGTTTTGGGTTCGAATCGTAGTGTTAGGTGTCTTTTTTTCGATTTTTTAAATTTTAATATTGAAGCAGGGTTATTTAAGCCATTTTTAACGTGTGTTTTTGGGCGGTTTTATTTTTCAGATTATTTTACGCTTGTTTTTCTGTTTCGCATTTTCGTTTTTTGTTTTCCCATTTTTACATTTAACGTCGTTCGTTTGCCTTACGTTAGTTTGTTTTGTGTTTTTTTTTTTTCGATTTTTTTAAGTTTTAAAATATTTACTTAGCTTATTCTTATGTTTTGATTAACACCCCGCCCTAGCACACACACACACACACACACACACACACACACACACACACACACACACACACACACACACACACACACACACACACACACCGAAAAACACCCTGGCAACGCCGGGTACCCCCGCTAGTCTATATATATAAAAGCGAAAATGTGTGTTTGTATGTATGTATGTGTGTGTGTTTGTATGGATGTATGTATGTATGTGTGTTTGTATGTCTTGCAAAAACTTTCGACACGGGTCACGGAATTTCGCCAGATGGGTATCATTTTAAAGTTCCATGCTTCGTCCGACAAATATCGAAAAATTGGGTAAAAACGTTAATTCCTTAACCCTAAAATAAGCAGTTTTCTACAGAGGAGGGGCGTCAGTAAAAACCGTCCTCTCACGTCATACAACGCCGGAACATGATTTAATTTAAATATTTTAAAAAGCAACACAATTTTGTCGACGTCGTCTTAGCTGAGTTGCTTAGAGCGCGGCCTCATTATCTAAGGGTTTTGGGTTCGAATCGTAGTGTGAGATGTTTTTCTTTTCGAATTTTAATATTTCAGCAGGGTTATTTAAGCCATTTTTAACATGTTTTCAGATTTTTAACGTTCGTTTTTCTGTTTCGCGTTTTCTTATTTTGCGTTTGCCTTACGTTAGTTTTTTTTACTTCGCTTATTCTTATGTTTTCATTAACACCCCACGCCGCCCATCCACACACATTGACAAACACCCTATCAACGCCAGGTAGCCCCCGCTAGTCTCTCTCTCTCTCTCTCTCTCTCTCTATATATATATATATATATATATATATATATATATAAAAGCGAAAATGCGTGTTTGTATGTATGTATGTATGTGTGTTTGCATGTCACACAAAAACTTTCGACACGGGTCACGGATTTTCGCCATATCGGTATCATTTTAAAGTTCCAACGTTCGCCCGACAAATATCGAAAAATTGGCCAAAAACGTTAATTCCTTAACCCTGAAACCAGCAGTTTTCTACAGGGGGGGGGATCAGCAAAACCCGCCCTCTCATGACTAGTTCGGTTCTACGCATGCGTCAAATAACGTCGGAACATGATTTACTTTAAATATTTTAAAAAGCAACACAATTTCGTAGACGTCGTCTTAGCTCAGTTGATTAGAGCGCGGCCTTATTATCTAAAGATTTTAGGTTCGAATGGTAGTGTGAAATGTTTTTTTTTCCGATTTTTTAAATTTTAATATTGAAGCAGGGTTATTTAAGCCATTTTTCACGTGTTTTCAGATTTTTAACGTTCGTTTTTCTGTTTCGCGTTTTCTTTTTTGCGTTTGCCTTACGTTAGTTTTTTTTACTTCGCTTATTCTTATATTATCATTAACACCCCCCACCCCTCTGACCACACACACCGGAAAACACCCGGGCAACGCTGGATACCCCCCGCTAGTATATATATATAAAAGCGAAAATGTGTGTATGTATGTATCTATGTATGTATGTATGTGTGTGTGTGTTTGTATGTCTCGCAAAACTTTCGACAGAGGCGACGGATTTTCACGAGATTGATATCATTTTGAAGCCCGACATCTTGGGCAACATATATCGAAAAAATGGTCAAAAACATTAATTTCTTCACTCTAAACTTGAGACTTTTCTACAAGGAGGGATGCCGAAAAAAATCGTACCCCCCCACTAGTGGTTAATAAAACCAATATTTTTAATTTTTATATATCGTCTTGATGATAATTCTGCCACTTTTTTAATATTTTGTTTACGTCGAGCGATTAGAAAAAAAAAGTAGTCTCATTAACATTGTAACATCGGCGACAACTGCCGTTTTAAATGTTCACCGTAGTACCAGTGATGACGTTCGATGTTAATCTGGTCCCACGTCGTAACAATGGTAACCAGAAATTTAAATCATTGTAAATTTTTTCAAACGGTCAATTGGAAAAGACATATGCAAATTAAAGTGGTGCTTATGCACTTATGTTACCGTGCTATTTTTTTAAAATAGTATTTTCAAGTTTTACAATATCTTTTTGTTCATTAAATTGTTAGGTGAAAGTACAGAATAGTTATATAACACCCGCCAGTTCGGTAACATAAGTGCACGAAATTGAAAATAAAATGGCACTCAAGTCATATTTCCCCCCAAATTTTGAATCCACCACTCAAGTTCAAGTTTTCTTGAAAACTTTAAATTAAAACAGTCCACTAGGTACCGACACGCCCCAGCATGCCCTTTGAGCCTTGCGGCAAATGTACGAACCGGTTCATCCTTGTCTTGTTTCATGTTTTGTAGTTGAACTCTCGCTACCATGACACTTTCCTGTCGCACAGCAAGAGTCCTTATCTTTTGCAGGACGATTGCCTCATCGGAGTGTTTGAGGGACCCGAATGCCCTTGTGAAATCTTTTCTCAAGGGGTCGTCGCAGCATTCGAGGAGTTGAAAAACTACGTCTGCATCCTGTAAGTGACAGGCGGATTTATAGTCCCCCCATCTCTGCTTAAATAAGCAAAATCCTCACTTGGACCTGCAACCGATACCTTTTCTGCCTTAGCTGGTGCTGATGTAGCCTCGGCAGGCGCACGCGGGGGCGGGGAGCTGTGTTGGTATGGATATCAATCAGGCGAATGAGAATTTCTAATGCCAAATTGCTTCAAAATCTGGGGATGTGCACTTGATTTGTGCCATCTCCGATGTATCTGGAAGCCCTTGGTCACAGATAAGTACAGATAATTTTTTAGCGTGTCGCAATGACCAAGGGTTCATTGGGTACCTAGATAATACAAGAATATAAGGACGTGTTATTGACGCCTTTTGAAGATTGGATACCCACCAAAAACATTCTATTTTGTCTCGTGACTTATACAAATTGCTACTAACCAAAAGATCTGTTTTTTTTGTTTCATAAATTATACAGATTAACTAACCACTGAAAACTTAATTCTTCATATCATTACTTATACAGATTCGCAATTAACTAAATGCTCAATTCTTTGTCTCATGAATTATACAGATTAGCTACTCACCGATATATCTCTATCATTCGTCTCAAGACTCATACAGATTGGCTACCCACCGAAAACTCTATTATTTGTCTCATGTCGTAATAAGATTAGCTACCCATCGAAAACTCTATTATTTGTCTCATGTCGTAATAAGATTAGCTACCCACCGAAAACTCTATTATTTGTCTCATGTCGTAATAAGATTAGCTACCCATCGAAAACTCTATTATTTGTCTCATGTCGTAATAAGATTAGCTACCCACCGAAAACTCTATTATTTGTCTCATGTCGTAATAAGATTAGCTACCCATCGAAAACTCTATTATTTGTCTCATGTCGTAATAAGATTAGCTACCCACCGAAAACTCTATTATTTGTCTCATGTCGTAATAAGATTAGCTACCCATCGAAAACTCTATTATTTGTCTCATGTAGTAATAAGATTAGCTACCCACCGAAAACTCTATTATTTGTTTCATGTCGTAATAAGATTAGCTACCCATCGAAAACTCTATTATTTGTCTCATGTCGTAATAAGATTAGCTACCCACCGAAAACTCTATTATTTGTCTCATGTCGTAATAAGATTAGCTACCCATCGAAAACTCTATTATTTGTCTCATGTCGTAATAAGATTAGCTACCCACCGAAAACTCTATTATTTGTCTCATGTCGTAATAAGATTAGCTACCCATCGAAAACTCTATTATTTGTCTCATGTCGTAATAAGATTAGCTACCCATCGAAAACTCTATTTTTCGTCTTATTACTTTAATAGATTGCCTTCCCGCCGAGAACTCTATTCTTTGTCTTATGACTTATACGGATTGGATACTCTTTTGAAACTCTTCTAAAAGTAAACATGGCTTTCAATTCAAAAACTGCAAATGAAAATCTATAAGACTTATCATGGGTTGGATAGATTATAAGAAGGCATTTGACATTATGCCGTGTTCATGGATACTGAAATATTTGGAAATTATCGGAATAGCCAGCAACTTCTGAACAAAAAAAAATAGCATGAAAATTTTGGAAACAAACTTAACTTAAGGTAATATTTTATTATGCAAAATTTAACCATAGAGAAATTTTTTTCTAGTGAGATAGTCTTTCTCTTTTGCCTATTGTCATCAGTTTGATATTATTGACACTTCTTTTACGGAATTTGAAAGCAAGATATGAACTTGGAAAAAGTCGTTTTATCTACTGTTCGTGGATAACTCTAAAGTTTGGGGAGAAGTGAAAACAAAATGGACACGATTAAATTGTTATGTAATGACATAAGGATGGATGTAATGTAATATTCGTGCGATGAAAGAGGCAAGCTCGTCCAGCTAGATGATCTCTAATTCCTAACGACAGATAAAGAATGTTGACAGCAAGAGAGGCTACAAATTTTTGGGGATGCTGGAAGTCGATAAGATTAAAAACGTGGAAATTAAAAACCACGTCACAGCCGAGTACAACAGAAGATTAAGGGTTATTCTTAAATCGCGCCTCCACTGGCAGAATACAATATATGTTATCAGTGCCAAAGCAGTAGCTATCATTCGATATACCACTGGTATACTTTGCTGGAATGTACGTTAATTAAAAGGTTTGGACGTAAAAACATGTAAAATGCTCACAATTTCTGGAGCTTTCGATAAGAAAGGAAGTGCAAATCGATTTTATCTAGGCAAGAGGCTAGTCGAGGCTTTTTAGTGATGTAGTAAATAGAGGGAAAGGGAGTCTAACTAAATACATTAATGTATTTGTTCTAATTCACGCTGCCTGTGAATGTTAAGCGGAGGAGTTTAAAAGATGTGTTCTCAAGTAGGGATCTGACATTAATTTATTTTTCACACACCTACACCATCTTCTACAAATAAAACGTCTAAATGTAATCTTTCTTTAATTTTAAAAATTCGTTTTCTCATTGCCACTGTAAATATCGTCAACAGAAAATTTTGTTTTTATTATAAAAATGACGTTGTTGAAATTTGAAAGTGATTTCGAAGCCTTAAAATAGGCGACAAAAAGTAATTTTTCGCTAGAATTCAAGTTAAAAATGAATTCTATAAACGAATATCATTTATTATGGTTCATTTATTTTCATAACAAAAAATACAGCATTTTCGCAGTGTCCACTGTTCTAGAAGAGAACGGAAAACTGGAAAATATTATAGCAATATGAAAAAAATTATAACAATCTGAAAAAATATAGCAATGTGAAAAAATATAGCAATATTAAAAAAATATAGTAATATGAAAAAAAATTATAGCAATATGAAAAAATATAGCTCTATGACAGAAATTACAGCAATATGAAAAAAATATAGCAATATGAAAAATTATAGCAATAAAAAACATTATAGTAATATTAAAAAATTTAGCAATATACAAAAAGTTTTTACCAATATGAAAACAAATATAGTAATATGAAAAAAATATAGCAATATGAAAATATTATAGCAATATGAAAAAGTTATAGCAATATAGAAAATCAAAGCAACATGAAAAAATTATAGCAATATGAACAAAATTATAGCAATATTAAAATACTATAGCAATATGAAAAAACATAGCAATATAAAAAAATTATAGCAACATGAAAAAATTATAGCAATATGAAAAAATTGCAGCAATATGAAAAAAATTACAGCAATATGAAGGAAAATATAGTAATATGAAAAAAAATTACAGCAATATGAAAAAATATAGTAATATGAAAAAAATTATAGCAATATGAAAAAAATTGTAAAAACATGAAAAAATATAGTTATATAAAAAGTTTTAGCAATATGAAAAAGTTATAGCAATATACAAAATTATAGCAATATGAAATAAATATATGAATATGAAAAAAAGTTATAGCAATATGAAAAAAATTTAGCAATATGAAAAAAATGGTAGCAATATGAAAAAATATAGCAATATTAAAAAATATAGCAATATGAGAAAAGATTATAGCAATATGAAATAATATAGCAATATGAAAAACTATAGAAATATGAAAAAGTTTATAGCAATATGAAAAAAATATAGCAATATGAAAAAACTATACCTATTTGCAAAAATTTATAGCAATATGAAAAAATTATAGTAATATGAAAAGTTATAGCAATATAAAAAATCATAGCAATATGAAAGAAATTATAGCAATATGAAAAGAATTATAGCTATATTAAAATATTATAGCAATATGTAAAAAATATAGCAATATGAATAAAAAATATAGCAATATGAAAAAATTACAGGAATATTAAGAAAAATAAAGCAATATGAAAAAATATAGTAATATTAAAAATAATTATAGTAATATGAAAAATATAGTAATATGAACAAAAAATTATAGCCATATGAAAAAAATTGTAACAACATGAAAAAATATAGTAATATAAAAAAGTTTTAGCAATATGAAAAATTATAGCAATATAAAAATATATAGCACTATGAAAAAATATAGTAATATGAAAAAATATAGTAATATAAAAAAGTTTTAGCAATATGAAAAATTATAGCAATATAAAAATATATAGCACTATGAAAAAATATAGTAATATGAAAAAATATAGTAATATGAAAAAAATTATAGCAATATGAAAAAAATTATAGCAATATGAAAAACATGGTAGCAATATGAATAGAATATAGCAATATAAAATATTATACAACATGAAAAAATTATAGCAATTAAAAAAAAATTATAGCAATATGAAAATAATATAGCAATATAGAAAAATTATACAACATGAAAAAATTATAGCAATTTAAAAAAATTATATCCATATGAAAATAATATAGCAATATTAAAAAAATTATAGCAATATGAAAAAAATATAGCAATATGAAAAATATAGCAATATGAAAAAAGATAGCAATATGAAAAAAATATAGCAATATGAAAAAATATAGCAATATGTAAAAATATAGCAATATGAAAAAATTATAGTAATATGAAAAACATATGGCGATAAGGAAATTATTTTTAGCAATATGAAAAAATTATAGCAATATGCAAAAAATATAGCAAAATGAAAAAAATTATAGCAATAAAAAAGATTATAGTAATCTGAAAAAATATAGAAATATGGAAAAAATTATAGTGATATGAAAAGAATATAGCAATATAAATAAAAATATAGCAATATGAAAAAATATATAGCAATATGAAAGAATATAGCAATATGAAAAAATATAGCAATATGAAAAAATATAGCAATATGAAAAAAATTATAGTGATATGAAAAGAATATAGCAATATGAAAAAATATAGCAATATGAAAAAATATATAGCCATATGAAAAAATATAGCAATATGAAAAAATATAGCAATATGAAAAAAATTATAGTGATATGAAAAGAATATAGCAATATGAATAAAAATATAGCAATATGAAAAAATAGATAGCAATATTAAAAAATGTAGCAATATAAAAAAATATAGCAATATGAAAAAAATATAGCAATATGAAAAACATTTTATTTCGTTTTATTTCATCATTCTTATTTTCTTTAATATTTTCTTCTTTCTTTCTCTTCCATCTTTTCTTTCTTCAATCAGTTGCGTTTTAGTGTCAAGCCTGTTTTCTAAAAATTTATTTCGAGAATGTTTTCAGTTTTCTGTTTCTAATTTGCCGTTTCTCTCTCTAACTGCCTTATTTACTCATCTCGAGAATAGGAGAAGGTTACCAGGCATAACTCTCTCACGCTTTTCTTTTCTCTTAGCTTCTCCAATTTATTACCTTAAGCATTCTTCCTTTCATACTTTCTCCGAGTTTTTCTGTCTGATATTGAGGAAATACTTGTATCTTTCAATACTCCTCCTACCCCCTCCTCCTCCTTTTCCTTTTCCTCCCATAACTATTACTTCACACATTCGCCATTCATTGCTTCTCTCTATATCTGCATTTTCAATAGCGAAACCAATCATCTGTTCTTTTTAAGCCAATTAAAATCCCCACGGACAATTTTAATGCTGTTCATTATAAATAGAATCCAGTATTTGTATTTCTTCAAAAATTTATTTTTTTCTTTTGCGACTGATTTTCCTCTTGGCATTCATTAATGCCATACTTTTTGCGGCATTTGCAGCTAGGAATAAAATGTTGGCCTTTTTAAATGGCGCTAATTCAAAACCGAAATCCCATACATCATGAGACTTTAGATTAGATTAGTGGATAGATAGATAGATAGATAGATAGATAGATAGATAAATAGATAGATAGATAGATAGAGAGAGAGAGAGAGAGAGAGAGAGAGAGAGAGAGAAAGAGAGAGAGAGAGAGAGATCAAATAAAAAGAGTAGATAAATAAAAAGAAATAGAAAAACAAAAAGAGATAGAGAAATGGGAAGAGAAGAGAGAATAAAAGATATAAGAAACACATTTTTTTTTAATGATGTGTCAAGTGTTTGGAAGGTGTTAAGAATATGGATGCTATGAATGAAATGTTGTCATCTTTTTTTTGTTTGGATCGAAGAAAAACTTTAAGCTAGACATATTAGCATTCAATATCCTTTTGGCTAAGAGCAAAGTGTTGTATTTGTTCTCGTACTACACTCAGTGAAATACTCTAGATAGAATAAAAACAAAATTGCCTCAGTATATCCAGAGTATCTCTATTGGATTTCCTCTACATTATAAACCGATATTGTGGTTAAATTGAGTGTATAAATAGGGACAATACAAAAAACACAATAAACATATTTTTAGAAAAGGGGTTACAACATATCAAGGCCCGGAGGCCACTCGAAGATAAGGGTCAATGTGTATGGAATTCATTGGGACAGTAGTGTAGTAATCGTTTGTAGTGGAAATTTGGTATAATTAGATTATTTAAGAGAACGGTTCAATAAGAACTTGTTCACGTGACTTGAAGACGACAATATTGTAATCATATGGAAAAAGTTCCACAGGCGAGCAGTTCTAAGAAAGAAGCTTTGTTCATCGAATCCGCGTTTAGGTTTAGGTTTAGGTTTAGCTTTAGGCACTGTAGAGAGTGAGTGAATTTATTGATAATGATTTTGGCTAGACGAGTGTTTTTTGTGAAAGATCGGCGAGGGGGGCATAGGTTCAGTTGAACATTTGCTATGAAAATAACGATAGAGCAGAGACAGGCTTGCAACGTCTGAAGAGGAAAAGAGGTAGCATAGAAGAAAAAAAAAGGCATCACCCACTAGATTACGAAGTCGGTTTTGAATTATATATGTGGCAACAGCACTTCATCCTAAGATGTACTTGGCTCTTATGCAGGTACCGAATTACATTGGCAAAAAAACAAAAACAAACAAAACCAACCGTCTTGTTAAAATACAACCAGTACCTTCTCGTTGTGACAGTTTGACCAGACTGGATTGTATTTCCCTCCCCTTTCTTTACCACACCTTCGCCCAAACCTCAATTGTTAGCATTCACAAACTATACATCCCTTTTCTTTTAGAGTATATTTTTTTCTTTCGGATATATTTTTTTATGTACAAAATGAATGCCCCTTGATTTTCATTTCAATATCGTTTCCTGTCTCGGTCTCATAATCGACATTCGGCTAAAACATGTCTGCACATATGTAACTGATTATGTTTGTCTACTAAGCAGAGTACACACACACACACACACACACACACACACACACACACACACACACACATATATATATAGTTAAATGTACATATTAAAAATAGATATACTTTTCAAAATAGTTATATAGTGTAAATTTTAAAAAGTTTTATATATAATATTTAAATCCATAAGTCTTTACATTTTCTGAAAAATTAATAAACGAAACAATAAATAATTTCACTTGTAGTATTCAACTATACTACAGACATTTGAAGTACTTCATTTTTTATATTTATACAATTAAATTGATGTTTTTTCTTATGAACCAATTAAAGTTCTTATCTTTGAGTTTAAGATATATATGTACTAGCATAGACATGCGGCATTGTCCGGGTCGGTATGAAGTTCAGTTTGGAACACACCTGCTATACTAAGGATATTAATCACTTTCTTCGTGGGTAACGTTGATACCCCCACAACAATTTAAAAAAAAAAACAAACAAAAAAAAAAACGGATAAAAATATGAAAATGTAATCGCCCCCAAGAAGAAGTATGTGAGACACACTCCACTAGATATTTCGGCAGATGGGATACAAAGAGAAGAAGCTATTCTCCAGATATTGAACACTTTTTGTTGCCCATGCGCTGGACCCCAATAAAACATAATTGAATCAAAACAACTTTTCTGTCAATGAAAATAGTAAGGAGTGATCCTGTTACAGAAAAAGAAAAGAAAAAATGAGCCGCGGTGTCCAGGATCGAGCGTGTAACGCGAAAGAGGGAAAGAAGGCAAAAACTTATGACTAGTTTTCATAAATGCTGTTTCAATTAATGCCAGTACGGACATACGATTTTGCCCCCACGGCCACGACTGCTTATGACGCCATGACGTTCCAAAATAAGCTTTTTAAACGCGTGCGTTACTTGCAAAAAGTTAAAGAAAAAAATTTCCTTGTTTTTTCTGTTTTTTTTTACTGGCTTTTTTTTTTCTTTCGTAAAGACACTTTCTAATATATCTAAAACCTAATTTGCCGCAGTTTGAAGAGTTTTCGAAGGGAAATATTGTATTTGATACAACAGGTGAGGCCTTTTCTGATTCACCATAGCTGAAGAAAAGTATTTTCAAGCAGAGGTATGATTTAATGAAGAAAAAATGGAATTCTTTTCACTGTCTTTTTTTTCTGTAAAGGTACTTTTTCGTGCGCTTTATTTTTCGTAAAGGTACTTTACTGACTTTTTTTCATAAAGGCACTTTATAATATGTATTAAACGTAATTTGCCGCAGTTTAAAGAGTTTTCGAAGAAAAATATTGTATTTGATCCAACAGGTGGTGCTTAGGGGAAATAATTTGAAACCGGTTTCTAAACAAATCGATGTTAATAATAATAATTCAAAATATATTATCAATATAAATCAAGTTGCTTTACTATTGGTGATTTATTTTTCAGCTAAATTTTATTATATATATATATATATATATATATATGTATGTATGTGTGTGTATGTTTGTTTGTGTGTATTTGTACTGCATGTAAAGTCAGAGTTTTCCTAAACATCTTTTCCTAAACATCTTTTCTTAAACATCTTGCTAAACATCTTCCTAAACATCTTGTTACAAATGAAGATCGTTTCAAAATAAAATATTTCCAAAAATATCAAAGGACAAAATCAAAATAATATTCAGAATAGCAAAAGTTGCAAAAAGAAAAATGAAATATTTTAGAACTGACATTCGGAATTTTCATGCAGTGCTAATGTATTATATGTAAAGCATAGTTATTTCAATAAATAAAAAAGAAATTAAATTCAAAAAGTCTGTATTAGCTCTGGATTGATGAGAATTGTTTCTATATTTTGCTAATATATAATATTTTGCTAATATATAATATTTTGCTAATATATAAAATTTTGCTAATATATAATATTTTGCTAATATATAAAATTTTGCTAATATATAAAATTTTGCTAATATATAATATTTTGCTAATATATAATATTTTGCTAATATATAAAATTTTGCTAATATATAATATTTTGCTAATATATAAAATTTTGCTAATATATAAAATTTTGCTAATATATAAAATTTTGCTAATATATAAAATTTTGCTAATATATAATATTTTGCTAATATATAAAATTTTGCTAATATATAATATTTTGCTAATATATAAAATTTTGCTAATATATAATATTTTGCTAATATATAATATTTTGCTAATATATAAAATTTGATATATACTTTTGCTAATCCTTGTTTCATGGTTAACGCCAGTCAATTTGCTTATTTCCGTATCAAATTACATACGTCAGTAACCTTTACTGTCGCAAGTGATAGCGAGTTTACGTTAAAGTAATTTCTTCGGCACCATCACACCCATGTCCAATAGTAAAGAAAATGGAGACAATTATTTTAGAAGTGAATCCAACAATGTTGCGAATTAAAAACATTTTTAAAAGAGAAAAAGGTCAGAGTTCATTCGATTCGAATTGTCAACAAGAGTCGTGATTAATACATAAAAAGGAAAAAGTCAAATCAATTGACGCCGTCGGGGAAAAAACAACAAACAAATAAGCAAAAAAACAAAAAACGATCCTTCAACATTTCAGGGAGTTACAACAACACAAGCCGGCAATTTGTAACTAAATTTTATCACTGCGCCCTTAGTATTAGAAATGTCAAAATTGGATAAATACCATAAAAAGGTGTTGTTTGTGAAGAGGTAATATTACGACATATAATAGACCGTCATATTTCTTTTTAAAAATTATAAGAAAAGTTTATATATATATATATATATATATATATATATATATATATATATATATATATATATATAACTACTTCATTTACTCACATAAAATTAGTATACGAAAGTATAACTTTATACGTAAACTTTAAGTATTTACTTCAAAAGTGCTCAATATGTAGGTAGAGCTAGTTAGTAAGTTATAAAATATATATGGCGATTAAACTACACTGAATATTCCGCGTTTCATCCACACTAGGACTCTTCAGGCTTATGCGCGAATTTTGTGGTTGTCTGTCGTTTTTATATAGCACCTTCTATTAAGATGTTAGTTAGCCAATTAGCTTTCTAGTATCCACCGCGCCCTTCCTATCAGCCAATGAACATGCACTTACCGGACATATATATACATATATATATATATATATATATATATATATATATATATATATATATATATATATACATATATATATATACATACATATATGTGTGATAGTTTATGTATATTCATGTTAATTTAATTTATTTATTTGTTTATTTTCTACTGTTTTTGTTAGTTTTAAAACTATTTTGTATCGCTATCCTAGAATAAATGTTATCTTGTGAACACAGTTGTTCGCTATTTCTCTTCTACAGTTTAATAGATATTTGGGGTTCTTTAAAGTACAGGATAGCAAATCTTTCATGAAGGCATAATCTACATGGGTCGTCTAGGTCTCTACACGTGGTAGCTTGTCTTATTATTTTCCATTCGACTACCGGCGAATGTCCGCTTTCCTTGAGTTCCCAGTATTTATTTGCTAGCGTTGTTTTCATACGATGTATATAATAAAATATTTAAATAAAAACAATGTAAACAACATCCTTCGCTGCGTCTATCCACGCCCAGAGGGCCTCAGTTCTGGAATTCTTGTTGACCCTAATAAATGTGGTCAACAAGGGAGCGCCCTTGAACTTGGTTGGGTCGGTGACATTATCGCCACCGACATAGAGAAAGTTATTTAGCTGTGTATAACGGACCTTCTGCTGGCCTTTCAGTTCTGTTGTTGGCTGCAAAGGGGCCCGTCTCCCATATCATTCCTCCTGAAAGGAAGGGGAGTCTCTTTGTCCGCTCTGTGCGGATTGGTGGGGTGGGGTTTTCCTTGACTGGAGGGGGAGTGGGTGCATGGGGAGTAGGGAGGGGGTGTCGGGTGTTGGGGTGTTTGGTGGCGGGATAGGTGGTTTTTTGGGGTCGTTACTCGACATTTCTGAGGATGGATTGCGTGGTAGTGTTCTTGGGGGTTCGGGGAGGGAGGGGGAAATTGCTCTGGCTGTTTGGGAGAGTGGGATTTGGGGGGTTCATCCTCGGCTGGTTGGATATTGTCTTTGCGGGTGGGGGTGTCTACCTTGGATTTCCTGCTTTTCCTCCTCTTCGTCGTTCTCTTGCTGACTGCTGCCTCTGTTGTCTCTTTTGTGTGTCTGTGGCTGTCTTAGAGCTTCCTCTTGCCTGAGTGTCCATCGGGGTGATTTCGGGTTGGATTTTGGTCGTTATTGGTTTGGGCAGGTTTTTTGCTGGGTCTGCCCTTCCTTGTGACTGTTGCCCAACCCAGTTCTGCTACTGGGTCAGAATTGCATGTGACTGTGGCTGTGGCTGTGGCTGTGGCTGTGGCTGGGGCTGCGGCTGCGGCTTGTAACTCTACTGGGGTTTTGGCGGGTGTTTTAGTTGGGACTTTTGTTATATTTATATTATTATTAGACGAAGGTACCACTTGGTGCGCGTATGTTACGTGAGTTCTTATTATTAAAGATACGAGTCTTATTATAAGTGATGCTGTTGAAGAAGGAGAAGAGAGTTTTATTAAAAGAGAGAGATGCTTATCTTATGTTGCTATAAGAGACTTAGAGAGATTGTTCGTTTATAAGAGATTGTTCATGTTATTACGATTCCTATATATTAAATGTTCATTACTTAGATTAATAGATGTGTTACTATGTGAAGCTCTTAGAATGATCAGATAGTGTTCACTGTTCAGACATTGTGTAGACATGCTGATGTAGATTCTCATTGTAATATGAGAAGTCGAGATGTGTATGAAAAGACATTTTATAACACAAATATATAATACAATTTTACTTTACCTTTTTGTAAGAATCATAAGACAAAACGACGTTTTTATAAAACACATGATGAGGTTTATTCTTCACACGACCGGCTGTGATTTCCATCATCAAGAATTCAAAGCTTCACATTTTAGTTTCAAAGTGATCGTCTCGCTTCTAGACGTTCAGACTCTCTCTGAGTTTCTCACCGACTGTCTCTCTGACCGTCTTCTTCTTTTTCTAAAGTTTTTTCAATATAACTAGCACTTTCTGTTTTCCGTGACGTCATACACATGTTAAAACATGTGCCTTCTTCCACGTGTTCTGGACATGCGTGTCCAAAACTTTTCTTTTTTCTACAAAAGGAATTTTAACCTATACTCAGTAACCTATTTTTCCAATATGTTAAAAACATTATCTTATAAGCTGCATTCTTTCAATTTAAAATTTCATAACAAACTTGACAGTTCACATTCTTTTCTTGAAATATTTTATCTCTATTCTAAACAATCGTTTGTTTTACATTTTTAAATTCTCACACATAATCTATTTCTAAACCTAAATTACGAGGTTCGAATTTCGTCTATTGCTATTTCATTTTTATTTTAACTAATCTCTCTATTTTTATACTTACATGAAAAGGGGACAGCCCTTATCATGTAACACTTTTCCCTGGGGGTTGGTTGGTTGCCTTTTAGGACCGTCCTTGGCCATGTGTCCCCTCAGCTCGCAGTTCCAGCAGTGAGGTTTTCTCCCCTCCACGATCAGTGTCATGGTCTGCTCTCCAAACTTGAGCATGGCTGGAACGTTGTCGAAACTGTCCTTGCCTAGGACCATCCGAACTTTGTAGTCCCCAGTCAAAACGTTGCGTCGACCGCGGGCTGGGGCGACTGCCTCCACCTCACCGTACTGACTCAGTATGGCCCCAACTTGTTTTCCGGTCATATAGCATATGACGTTCAGTACTGAGACAGTGGTGTTCCTCCTGCCGAGGTATACTGGCTGGAGCTGAATGTTCCTGCTTCTATGTTCGGTCCTGGCCAGTCTTTTGGCATCTTCCTGGCTGGGGAGCAGAATGTCCCACATGGTGAAACTCCTCCTGCATATATTCCTTGCTGGAATGTTCAAGTCAAACTTGAGCATGGCCGGAAGGTTGTCAAATTCGACTTTGTCCAGGACCATTCGGACTTTGTAATCCCCGGTCATCACGTTGCGTGGACCGTGGGATGGGACGACAGCTTCCACATCACCGTACTGGCTCATTATGGCACCGAGCTCCCTTCCGGTCATGTAGCATGGAACATTTAAGACTGAGACCGAGGCGATTCTTTTGTTCAAATATACTGGCTGGAGCCGAATATTTCTGGTTTTGAGGTTTGTCCTAGCCAGTCTTTTTGCCTCTTCTTGACTGGGGAGCAGGATGTCCCACTTGGCGAAACTCCTCCTGCATATATTCCTTGCTGGAATGTTCAAGTCAATGAGGATTTCCCCCATGGTGTCTTTGTTGACACCCGTTAAACTCCTGGTCTTGAGGTCGGAGGTGATCAGGGAGAGAACTCTCTTTTCCAATTTTTGATCTGTCCCGGAAGGGGTATGATGGTTGTTCCCTTCATGACATCCTTGTAAGTGGAGTTGAAGAGTTCCCTATAATCATTGGGTGTCATCTGCTCCAACTCCTGAGGGCCCCATGCCGTATTCTCGTCCTCTTTGGTGTTGGATGGACCAGGGAGGGGACCGGCTGCCGCTGCCTTTTCTTTCTGCTGCTGGCTCTGTTGTTGCTGCTGTTTGGACCTTTTGCTTGGGGCTAACTCTGGCCAGTCCGCCTGTGGTGTCGTAGACTGGTTTTGGCCCGTCTTCTTGCCCCTTTCCTTCCTTTTGCCCGGAGATTGAGTCATGGGATTTCTCCCATCGGGCTTTATTGTCGGTGGGTTGGTTTTCGGGGCTTTCGGTGGTGTCAGAGTGTTTTGGGGAGCTTTGGGCGGTGGAGGTGCCTTATATTCCCCCCACCCCGAAAACCTTTAGCAATTCCAAAGTGTCCCTGAAAAGCGCTTGGGTTCTATGGGCAACTCCGTCTTCATCATCTTCCCCTTCGGGCATAGGGGAGCTGCCCACATGAGGAGTAGGTGCTGGGTGACTGGATGGGGGCTGGTGACTGAGGGTGCCACGGGCTGTGGACCACCATTATTGCCTTCGGCCTCCTCGTCTTCAACTTCTCTCTGTTCATCATCCGTGGGGAGCAGGAGTGGTGGGGGTCTTCTCTGGCCGACGAGGATTTAGACAGAATGCTGGAGCACATTGCTGATGATGTTTTGCCGGAGCCGCAGTGTGGTTACAGAAGTGGTTGAGGGACAATGGATATGATTTTTACAGCCAGGCAACTACAGGAGAAATGTATAGAACAGCAAAAGGGACTGTATCAGGTGTTCATCGATTTAACCAAGGCCTTTGATAGAGTCAATCGGGATGCTTTGTGGGAGATTCTGTAAAAGCTTTGCTGTCCTGACAAGTTTGTAACCATCTTAAAGCTCTTCCACGATGATATGAAGGCTGTGATCAACGTTGGAGGAAAGCTGCCTGATCCTATGTCAGTAGAAAATGGTGTTAATCAGGGAGACATTCCTAGCACCCACACTCTTTGCGTTATATTTCACTATGGTCTTTTGGGTGGCATTCGGGGGTTACTCTGATGGTGTCTATATTCACTACCGAACTACTGAGGGATTGTTCAACATTAGGCGCTTCAATGCAAGTACAAAAGTACTCATCACACGATCTGTGTCTTGCTCTATGCGGATGACTGTGATCTGGTGGCTCATACATGACTGATATGCAGCATCTTGTGGACGCCTTTGCGGTTGCCTGCAGCGCATTGGGCCTGACTATCAATCTGAAAAAACTGTCTTAATGTATCAGCCTGCTCCAGTTTATATCTATGGGTCAAGGATAGCAGTTGTCGCTAAGTTTGTATACTTGGGTAGCACACTATGTTTGGTGCCCTAGATGATGAGGTATCGTTACGGATCAGCAGGGCAAGTGATGCCTTTGGAAAGCTGGACAAGCATTTGTGGAGCTGTCATGGTATCTCGCTGCGAACAAAGATTAAAGTTTATGCCGCATGCATTCTCTCTGCTCTTCTCTATACCTGTGCGACTTGGATAACATACAGAAAGCATTTAAGACGTCTCGAGCGGTTTCACCAGGTGTGCCTACGGCGAATCTTAGGTGTGGGTTGGCAAATGTATGTCAGTGATGCTGAGGTTCTTGAACGGACCCATTGTCTAAGCATTGAAGCTCACATTATCAAACATAGACTGAGATGGAGTGGACATATGGTGAGGATGTCAGACAACTTCCCAAACAATTCCTTTATGGCGAGCTTGCTGAGGGAAGAGGTCTGGCTCAAAAGCCTAAAATGAGATTCAAGGATTGTTTGAGGTCTACCTTAAAATAATGTGAGATGGATGAAAGAACCTGGGAGAGTCTTGCTTTGGATCGTGGAGAGTGGAGAAGGACCTTGCGGAAGGTGTGGGCAAATTTGAGGCTGATCGAACCCAGTATGAGCAACTGAAACATGATATCCAGAAAGGAAGGGTGAAAGGAGCGGTGGATAAGCTGGGGCGCCGAATTTATCTGGACTGTGAGGTGTGCGGAAGATTATGTTTGAGCAGGGCTGGGCTGATAAGCGACCAGACTACTCATCAGCGCAGTGGACCACAAAGCAGCCTTGTGTTGCCAGATCTAACCTGTGTCAACTGCGGGCAGATGTGCAAAACAGCAGGCGGTTTGGAGCGGAATTTGATTATGCATAAAAGTGACAATCAAGAACGTTCTACTAGTGGCGCACATGTCTGAACAATGTGTGTCAAAGAATGCCAAAGTTTGACAGAGCTTAAAAGTCACCTTTGTGCAGCCCATGACTGATTTGTTCTCGTGTTTCTGTATATCTATTTTTCTGATATATGTTCTATATCAAGTAATGGCAATGTTCGAAAACGAATTTGCTGCCATCATATATATATATATATATATATATATATATATATATATATATATATAATATAAAGCTGAACGTTTGTGTGTGTGTCTGGTCACGAATAGGCGCCTATATGGTGGACTATTATAGAAAACTGATCACATATAATGAGAGAGGATCTATCGAGACACAGGAATGGGTATGTTTGATCTGGCATAATGATGATTAATTAAAATTGTGGGGTCTGTGTACTCGCCTGGTCAACAATGTATGGAAATAAAAAATTTGAAAATTAAAAAAAAACGTTTACAAGTGTTTTGATATAGATGTACATAATAATACTTTGATGAGTATGTTTTAACTTAAATAGGGATGGTATAATAACATTGTAGGGTCTTTAATAAAGAGTTTTGTAGGGTCTTTAATAAAGACTTTTCAGATCTATCTGCGTAAGTATACTTTGATAATTATATTTCAGTTTGAAAAAATATGGTATAATAAAATTCTGGGATGTTCGTTTGCGCCTGACCTCCAGAGAAAGGAAATATGTCACAAAGTTTAACAAGGTTTTTTTAATATAGATCCACAGAATATTTTGATTAGTGTTTCAGTGTGAACAGGTATGGTATAATAAATTATGGTGTTTATCTATTTTATTTTTACTTTGATCATATTTTGCTTTGGTTTTGATACCCCCGAATTCAAAGCTATCTATTTACAACCTTTCGTTTTCATAACCTATCATACTTTCATAAATCAGAGTCCATTTTCTGTTGGCTGTTTTTGAACCCAGTCGACGACGGGTACTTTTGCTAGTATATATATATATATATATATATATATATATATATATATATATATATATATGTGTGTGTGTGTGTGTGTGTGTGTGTGTGTATGTGTATTTATACATATATATATATATATATATGTGTGTGTGTGTGTGTGTGTGTGTATGTTACATAATAAGGACTGTCCCCTTTTCATGTAAGTATAAAAATAGAGAGATTTAGTTGAAATGAAAATGAAATAGAATAGACGAAATTCGAACCTCGTAATTTAGGTTTAGAAATAGATTACGAGAGAGAATTAGCGAATGGAATGTGAAAAAAAACATTGTTTAGCTTAGAGATAAAATAGTTTCAAGAAAAGAATGTGCATTGTCAATTCTGTTATGAAAATTCAATTGAAGAATGCAATTATAAGATAATTTAATAAACATGTTTTTAACATATTGAAAAAATAGGTTACTGGGAATATAGGTTAAAATTCCTTTTGTAAACAAAGGAAAAAGTTTTGGACACGCATTTTCAGAACACGTGAAAGAAGACACATGTTTTAACATGTGTATGACGTCATAGAAAATGGGCAGTTCTCGATATAGTGAGAAACTTTAGAGTTAAGAGGAAGAGTCAGAGAGAGAGGGAGAGTCTGGGAGAGAGTCAGAAGGAGTCTGAGGGACAGACGACAGTCCAGACATGGGATTCGAACGTCTAGAAGCGAGACGGTCACCTTTGAAACTTAGAATGTGAAACTTGAATTCTTGACTATGAAAACCACGACCGGTCGGGAGAAGAAATAAACCCATCATGTGTTTTTATAAACGTCGTCTTTGTGTTGTAATTCTACCAAAAGGTAAAGTGAAAATTGTCATTATATGTCTTGTATATCATGTGTTTAAAAATGTCTTTACATACACCATGTCTCAACACTCAAAAAGCTTCTACACTTCTAAGTATGAATATTTAATATATATGAATCTCTTCATAACACGAACACAGAACGCAACAACATCTCTCTAAGTCTCTCAACATCTCCCTTAATAAGACTCTCTCTTAATAAAAGACTCACTAAGACTCTAAGACTCACATTTAATAAGACTCTCTCTTAATAAGACTCTAAGACTCACACTATTAATAAGTCCTAACAATAACAACAAGAAATACGAACAATAACAACAATAATACTAACAAACACAATTTGGTGCAATAAGCAAAAGTTCAGCTAGAATTCATCACTCTCAACTTTCTCTCTCAACTTCCAGCACGTGTTCTCTCCACTGCCTTTGCAAACAGGCATTTTTATTAGAAAACTGACCCTATTCCATTTGCATACGTGTACAGTGGAAGATGAGATCTCGTGAGATTCCACGAGATTACACCTTATAAATCCATTGCTGCCATCTTTAATTTCTCTCTCTCTCAGATCGCATCCGACGGTAAGTTGTATAACCGCAAAATACACACACACACACACACATGCGGGCACTTTCTTTTTCAACTCTACATTATTTCTGAGCTTTTGGAAAAATATTCTCTCAGAAATCAATGATGCCCAGAAGTATCTTCAAGGAAAGGGACTGCAACATACACAAACATACTGTAATGCTGTGATCCTTTGGACTGTGATCATAGCGTAGTATCTGTGTTAACTGTGGCAAGCAGGACCAAGGGTCAAAACATTATTATTATTATTTTTATTATTATTATTATTATTATTATAATTGATTCGAGCGACAATGGGTCACTGGATCAATTATTATGATTAAAAAATAAACAATTAGATTGGGAAAAAGTGATTGATAATAGATAATAATATCGCTACAAAAGGAATGTGAAAATACAAAATAGATGTAAACATGATCTTAATTTGCATAAAGAAATAACTAGATTGAGGTTACATCAGCTGTTGGTCTGAGACACGTAATGAGATGTAGATTTGCGGAGATTCTAGTCAGTCGTTAGCTGGACATAAGAGAGAACGGACGACTCAATGGGAGTTGACCTCTCCATGACGCGGGGAGCAGTGTTTCCTCAGGCAGACAAGACGTTGTAATCTTTGAAGATGTCAGCTGAAATCATGAAAATAAATGTTCGTAAATAATTCAGGTATGTGCTGTGTTATTTACATCTGTTAAAAAGAACTGTTTGTCTACAACTGTTTCGATACGTTCACGTCAATCGTTTTCCTGTTACAATTGTTGCATAAATGTTAACATGCAAATGGAATGGGGTCAGTTTTCTAATAAAATGCCTGTTGGCAGAGGTGGTTGGAAGAACACGTGCTGGAAGTTGAGAGAGAAAGTCAAGAGTGATGAATTCTAGCTGAACTTTTGCTTATTGTATTTATTTTATTTTGTTTTGCTTTTTACCAGCCCAGTTAACTGCACTGAAGAAGGTAATCTCTCAACGCCGTTAGCCTGACAGAACTTTGTTGCAGTCCCTTTTCTTGAAGATACTTCTGGGCATCATTGATTTCTGGGAGAATAGTTTTCCAAAATCTCGGGAATAAAAGAAACGGAAACGACAATACCGAGTTGAGAATTAAAGATGAATCTGATCTTGTGGTTGCATTTTCTCCTCTTTCTGTAATCTGTTCCAGGGCAATGACGACTTCCAATAATTTTTTGCCACATCATTTACAGCATCTGCTTGACTACTCCATGTAGTTTCCATAGTCTGCTTGATACTTAGACCGGTCAACTAAATCAAAACGTCCCAGCGATGTGTAGATGCAGAAAAGAACGAGAATAATCGGTCCAGTATGCCAAGAAATGTAATAGAGTGAACCGCTACAGAAGCGGCATGTAACACAAGCCATATTTAATGAATGATTAGTGCATGGCACGAATAGAGCTTGTGGGTTTATTTCGGAAATTTGTTTCTACACATCCGATCGGTGGTCTGCCATAATAGCAGCATTGTCAAATACCTGGCCAATGCAGTCAACAATCTGAATCCCATCTTTCTCCAGTTCTCTCAAAATCAGTTTAGAAATGTCCTCCACGCTTTTACTTTTTGTCTTGATGGAGTGGAGAAACGACTCCTCCACTGTCACTTTATTTTCGTCAATTTTTAAGTAGCGCAACACCTCACTCATCTGGTCCTTGTGAGATACATCAAGAGTGCTATAAAAAATTATGCAAAAATATTTGCTTTCCTTGATCTGATCGATGATTTTCTTTCTCACCTGTTTTGCTAAAATGCTCAGAAATTCATTTTGAATTTCTGGTGACAGATAAGAAGTAGCGATTTTCTTTCCCAGGTTTACTTTTATCAAATATCTACGGAGCACAGGGTCATACTTCGCCAATCAATTTACTAATTCTGAAAAAATTCTCTTTGTTTTCTTGACCTCTTTCATCATTATGGAGGTCTTTCCAGTGACCCCATAGTGCCAGATTCTACTTGGCGAGAAACCTGATGATGTCCAGCAATCTAGCTAGAATTTCCCGCCACTTCTTAGTTTCCTTCTCAATAAGATGTTGCTCTACTTTGTCAACTATGTTTCCTTCAGCAAGTCGGATCTCTAGATTCTTTCCAGTTGAGAAACGCTTGAGCAATATTAATTTGGCGTAAAATAATTTTTCATTTCAGAGACATTGTAGCATTTTAGAACACTAACCAAAAATTATTTTCCTCATGGAAATAAATTCTGTAAGCTTTGTTTTTTTTTGGTGGGGGGGGGGGTCTAAGCGATTACGTATAGTTTTCCAACCTTGCCAGTCAGATTCGGCTTAGTGAATATTTCTACCATGTTAGAGTAGCCCGTAAATGATTATTATTCATCCTGTTAGGTTAAATTAATGTACAAAAGTTTAAATTATAGGCACACCTCGACACACTCTTGTGGAATGAGGGTAAGCATTATGTTTGCAGAGAGGTCTGTGTTCGAAATCCAATCAGGGGAGGCTTAGGACTGTCCGATCTGTGTCACAAGCATGCATAGAGGTTGGCCTTCCTGAGCTGTTCGTTGTATGTAAACGTTCCATGGGTCGCTGCGGTTGGAAGCTCGTTTTCCAATCTCACACCCGACACCTCGGTCGAAGCTCAGCGAAGACCGAGTGGGGACAAACATTCTACGCCAAATGCCGGTTTGCACTTAGAGCATTGCCAGTGACCAGTGTTCTCGAACAGTCTAGGAACAGCTAGTGGGGCGGTAGCACAAAGGAACCACTAGTGAAACAGATGGGGATGCTGTTAGAGGAGTCCGCACCCAGTGGAGTTGGGTGCCGGGACGGGACTTTCTTACAAACTCGGAATTTTCCCTTACCTGGCGACTTGTCAAAACGCTCTGCCCCTCCTTGAAGAACTCAACCTGTACAATGAAGAACCCGGGTCTACTGACTGTGCTTCGACGAGGACATGAGGGAAACAGCTGCTCATGCCTTTTTCCGCTACAGCAGGCTCAAGACCCTCTTAGGGTACGTCAACAAGGTAACGACTCGCATTGATGCCAAGCGCTGGCTTGAACTCGATGAGTCATATTTTGTGGAGAACATTGATCTGCAGCTGCCTAGGGAGAAAAGAAAGGTTTTTCTAGCAATAGCGAGGATGATCATATTGATCACACGCCTTAAGCGAGTCTGCGAAGGGATATCTGTTCCAAATCGGGATCTGATCGTCTACTTTAAACATCTGCTTAAAGTAAAGATCAGATGCGATTGGAAGAGGTTGCCTCGAGTGGCCTTTGACAAGAGGTGGGTGCATGACGCTAGCTTGTGCATCCGACGAGGCACCAAGTTTGAATTCGTGTTACCACCAATAAGTATAGCACACGCGGTACTTGTTCCTACGGAGAACATCCCGCTAGGTTAGACAAATAAATAGTAAAGAGACTCTTGACTGGTGGTACAAATGAGATCCTGTCACTCGATTGTTTGTTTTTTTTGGCACTAGAGAACCTTCCAAGGCTACCCTACCACTAACCCCTCCCCCCCGACCTATCTTTTTGTTTTATCACCCCCTGGTACTCGGAGGTCGCCGCCTACCCCCCCCCCATCTTCCCCTTTTTTGTTTTTGACAATTATTTATTTTTCCTCCATACACCCGATAAGAATTCTTCCCAACCCCCACTAGAGATCTTCCCGCTTGTTTTCGGTGCCCCGGAAAACAGTAGGCGATCTAACTACTTAGATTAGCTCAGGGAGGGACCTTACTAACAATGCACTAATTTTATTTTTTGTATATTTTTTCTAGATTCCCCACTTCCCAACACGAACGGTTTCTCTTCCAAATTCAAGAACTTTTTATTTTCCAATGAATTGAAATTTTTTCACACGCACACATACACATTTTAATAATAAACTAAAAACAAAAAAAAATTTTTACACACACACACACACACACACACACACACACACACACACACACACACACACACAAATTGTAAATATATTCTTTTTTGCAAAAACGCTGGGGTTTTCATTAGTTAGTTTAGAGTCCACAGAGTGAATGAGGTATTGTGACAAATGTTAAGAGTAAAGTCACCAAAGACTCCATTTTCACTTTAGTAACAAAGATCCTGCAACACTCCCCATCCCACTTCTCGTATGGCCTTGTGCCTATTTTGTTTACAAATGTTAATTTTTTGCTTTTATTTTTTGAATTTCTCATTATTTAATTGTAAAAGTTTTTCATTACGGAAATAAACTATATAAACAAGATCAAAGTGTAGTATCTGTTCCGGCAGATACTGTAAGCAAAGACCATATGTAGGGGGCAGCCCCACATATAAGACCTTGGTCAATGTAGGGGAAACCCTTCATACCAATTGTCACTATCCAGCCTCCCTACTCCCCGGGGAGTTGGTCCCCATTTCCCCTTCACTCCTCACATTAAAAATCGGCCTTGTGCCTAATTTGCTCGGTTAGGGAGCAAATAAATACAGGTTTTCTTGGCCTTTTGGCCAAGATCAAAGTGTAGTATCTGTTCTCTCAGTTACTAAACTTTCCGCCACCGGGCTTTCGGGCTAGGTTAAGGTGTTTTCATACTAACTTTCGTTAGCAAGGACCGACCCCCTCCTTTGGGGAGTCAGGACCTAAAGGACCGACTCCACATTTGTGGGAGCTTGGACCCGGAAACCGATCCCCTTTTTTGGGAGACTGGAATCTCGGGACCAGCACCACTAGCTGGTAGTTGAGACCTGCTTTTGTTGTTTTTTTTTTGCATGCGTTTTTTCTTCGTTCCGGTCTCTTCCCTCTAGAGACAGGGGATGGTCTAATTTCTCCACACTTAATTGCCTGAGCAGCACTCTGACCTGCCAGGCCCAAACTTTGTCTATCTTCGCTGCTCTCCCAGTGGATCGAGCAGACAGGGTTCTCTTTCTCGCTTCCGTTGGGGTAAGTTAGTGGGTAGGGTGACGTGGGGTAGGGCGGGTGCTTCGTTTCTGCTCCCCTCTATGGGCAGGGATGCCTATCCCCTCTCTCTCTTAATTGCGACGCGGCACTCTGACCCGCTAGCACCCACTGCGTCTTTCTTCTCTGCTCTCCCCCCTCGCGGGGGGATCTGAGCTGCTAACCCGACATCCCCGTGAGGGGAAGTCAAAAACTCTAATTTCTTCAAAGTCCGCTCCTCCCCCTCCTCCCCCTCCATTCCCCTGGGTTTTCTTTTCCCCCACTACACTTTGGTCCGCGCCAGCGGCCAGTGCAACCGCCACGATGCCAGGCAGGAGGGGTACATCACCCCAAATGCGCAGCATCTCAACTGCGAACGACTCCCTATGTGAGGGAGCTGATGCATCTCCCGGCGAGACGGCGCCAGGAAACAAGGTAGGGCCCCGGCGCGCGGCGACCTTGGAAGAAAGCGGGAGGGTAGGGCCGCAGCCCGCGGCGACCCCCCGAAAAGCACCTGCAACCGCTCCCCACGAGGGCAACCCAGCGGAAAAAGCTGCCGCTAAGTCAATAGCTGGGGAAAGTGCAGAACCCAGCCAACCAGCTGCACCCCAGGACGGCAGAACCAAGGGAGGAAGACCGGGGAACCCATCCCCCGCTCCCCCAAAGGGCGACTCCCCAACAGAAAAGGAGGAGAACAGCACCGCGGACCAAACCGAGGCGCTGGATGAAGACGTAATAGCCTCCATCTGCTCACTATTCGGCGGGGAAGACAGTGATTGGCCCCCCAACACTCCTCAAGAGGACCAAATACGGAAAAGGGGTGACTCTCCGGCCAGTGGTAACAAAAGCAAGCTGGAAGGAGAGACACCCTTGACAGTACCCACCAAGGCTCCAGCTGGGAACACGGCACCAGAAGGGGAGACACCTCCATCCCCCAAGGGGACAGCCACCCAGCAAAGGAAGAAAATAAGAAAGGGGAGCGGCCCGGAGAGCAAACCAAGCCAGGACAAAACAACGCCAAAAACACAATGGCCTACTTTGCCTGGTAACGGGCCAGTTCCGAAACCAAAAAGGCCCATAACAGGGGAGAGCCCCACAACATCAGCTACGCCCCCCCAACCCGAGTCCAGCTGACACCCACCAGGATGGAGGACCGGCATGGGGCCCCAAAGAGCAGCAAGGGAAGTTGACGCCCGAAGACTACAGAGCACTCTTCGACTCCACTTACAAGGAGTATACCCAGGGGAACAACATCCAACCCCTCCCGGGTCAAGTGGAAGTTCTGGAGAAAAGAGTGCTCTCGCTGATAACTTCAGACACCAAGACAAGGGGTCTGACGGGCGTCAACAAGGACACCATGATGAACGTGTTGCTGGAGCAGAACATTCCCGCCAACTATATCTGTAGAAGGAGTTACGCACAGTGGGATGTTCTGCTCCCCACCTCCGAAGACGCAGTCAGGCTGTCCAGGACCTGCCATCAGAGCAGGAACATAAAGCTCCAACCCATCTATATGAACAAGAGGAGAGCAAATGTTTCTGCTCTAAACGTCCCCTGCTATATGGAGGCCAAACAACTGGGGGCTATCCTAAGCCAGTATGGGGACGTAGAGGAAGTCACCCCGGTCCGCGGATTAAGAAACATCATGACCGGGGACTACAAAGTACAGATGGTCCTGGACAAGGCTGGATTCTACGCCATCCCAGCCACACTCAAGTTCGGAGAGTGGACACTCTCCCTTATAGTGGAAGGGCGTGACAACAAATCAAGCCGCTGCTCCCGCGCCGGCCGCAAATCCTCCAGAGGCACCGACAGGCTGGGTGACAGTCGTAAAGAAAGGCAAGACCAACAAACAGCCATTCTTGCAGACAGTCACCCAAGACCAAGAACAACCGAAGAGCGAGACGGAGAAGATGGACACACAGACACCCTCCTCCTCAAACAAGAGGAAACTACCAGAATCTGAGGAGGAGGCCGCGTCAGAGGCAGAGGAAGAGACAACAACAGTCTCTATGGCCCTGAGCGCAACAGAGATCAGGAGGGCCAGGAGGAGGAAAAGCCGCAAGACACGCGCAAACCCTCCTACCCCCACTGAGACTGAGAAGGACTCCCTCGCAACAACAACACAGGATGAGCCCCCTGTGATCCCAACACCCCAGCAACCCGAACAACCTTCCCCCTCTCCTATAAAGGCCCCAAGAAACTCTTCCCGCCCCTCATCCCGTGACAGGAGCCAAAAAGAAGAAAACGAGCAGGCTACCCCCTCCCCAAGCGCTCAGCCTCCCCATCAACCAAAAGAGGTCCCCTCCCCCACTCCCAAAGTCCGCACTGAACGGACCAAAAAGCTCCCCTTCCTGCCAGGAAGCAGGATTTGTGAAACAGACCCTCTCCAACCGGCTCCGGACCTTAAAGGACAACAGAAGGTCCGGTACAATAAACTCAAAAACTTTGAAAAAGTCGGTGGAGACCTAGTAACAGACCCCACTAAATTCAAGGACGCTCCCTTTCGTTAGGGTCGACAAGGACGCTAGGACTGGAGGAATGTGGGCAATGATTAAGGCAGCGAAGAATGCGATCCCAGGCCAGCAGCTGGTGGATAGGGACCATCCTTCGCTGACCAACATTTTCTTTAAATGTGAGGGTAGAATCCCCATGTATGTACACCCATCGCTATACAGGGCACTCAAACTAACCTTCCCCCTGGACGTGGGGGGCGTGGCCAATGATGGATCACCTTCATCGGATTTACTTACCGGCAGCCTTGGCCAGGCCTGCCATGTCCTCACTGCCCAGGATTTCAGACCCGTCTGTGACAGTGCTTGAGGTAAGTGATCATGTCTTTGAACTTGGCTACATTGAATGTGAGGGGCATCAGGTGTCGAAGCAAGGCCTCGCGCGTTGTGAGAGACTTGGTGTCCCTCAAGGTAGATATTGCCGCTATCCAGGAGACCCACTTTGTTTGTGACAGGGATTGTCAGGTGTTGGTAAACGATTACGATGTCTACTCAGCATATGGCAATACCTATAGTCGTGGAATCTCCTTGCTAGTGAGTCGCACCCTGTCAGCGTCGGTGAATGTTGTTCACGCAGGCGAGGACGGGCGGGCGCTTGTTGTTGATGTTGCTGTTAATTGTAGTGTTTTTCGGATTGTTGCTGTTTATGCTCCCAATGCTGCTGTAGAGAGGGCAACCTTTTTTCGACGGTTGGAGGGCTTCTTAGTGGATCCGGAACGGTTAGTTTTAATGGGGGATTGGAATGCAATCCTTGATCCCAAAATAGATAAGGTCGGGGGGACTAGCGGGTCGGCGTGGTGTGACAGCAGTCTGTCTGACCTGATGGCCTCGTGCGATCTCGTCGACAGATTTCGTCTGGATCATCCGGGGCGGGAGATGTGGACGTGGCATCCTGTAGTGCCTTCCCATCCAAGCACTTACTTGGATCGGATGTTAGTTAGAAGAGGCGATGTAGACTTCCTATCTTGCCCCACGTTCCACTTGCTAGGACACTCGGACCATAAACTTGTTATGGCCCGTTTGAGCTTAAGTGCTAGGCCTAAACTGGCCGGATACTGGAAGTTCAACAGCACCTTGTTGGAGCTGGAGGACTACCGGTTGAAGGTCACTGAGCTAATTCAGCGGGCTTTAGTGGGGGCGGTTACAGGGAGTAAGTGGTGGGTTAGTCTCAAGGCCAAAATTAGGCGCTTCTCTGTCCAGTATAGCCAACGCCTCGCGATAGATAAGGCTAAGGCAAAGAAGCGTTTAGAGGATAAGCTGACCCGGGCGGTGGAGGGGGGAGACCCCCTAGAGTTAGCACTAGCTAAACAAGATCTCAACCGCTTGGCTAGCGAGCGGTATGAAGGTCAAGTAGTTAGGGCTAGGTTAAACAAAGTTTCTAACGAGGCTGTGAATGTTGACGCTGTTGAGCGTAAGGCTGCTTTAAGGCGCGGTTCGGATGGGTACATTCGTAAAGTACATAACCTGGAAGGACACCCCTTAGTATCGACTCGGGAGATCTGCGAGGGGTTTCGGGAGCATCTATCGGTGCGCTTCACCCAACTACCCGGACTCAGGGTTGATGAGTTTGGCAGCTATTTGGCTGACTCGCCCCGCCTCACGGCGGCTCGGGCGGCTAGCTGTGATGGTCTTATTACTGAACATGAGGTCATTACTGCGTTGAAGCAGGTCGGCTATAACAAATCCCCGGGGCTTGATGGTCTACCCTACGAGTTTTACTTGAGGCTGTCGCCCATGTTGGTCCCTATTCTGAAGGATATGTTCAACCATTGGTTTGCCCAGGGTTCCATCCCTGGACAGGTGACCAAAGGTGTGATCACATTGCTGAGGAAAGGTCAACGGCATGGTGGGAGGGAAAACTTTGATGATTTTAGGCCCTTGACTCTGCTAAACACAGAGTTAAAGATTTTGGCAAAGATTCTTGCGAATCGCTTGCAGGTTGTCATCACTGACTTGATCGAACCGGACCAGACTTATGCTGTGAAGGGGAGATTGATTCAAGACAATTTGCACTTGATACGCTCGATCATAGAGGGGACAGAAGACGACGCCGAAGCCGCGCTGATCAGTTTGGATCAGTCCAAGGCATTCGATAGGGTTGACCATCGGTTCCTAGGATCTGTGCTAGAGGCCGCCGGATTTAATCCGGACTTCCGCAAGTGGATCTTTGTTCTGTATGACAGGCCGACGGTAGCGGTGCAGATCAACGGTAAGCTGTCGGAGTCATTCGCTGTCTCTCGGTCGGTGCGACAGGGTTGTCCGCTGTCGCCTCTGTTGTATGTCCTGGCGTTGGAACCCCTCCTTCGCAAGTTAAGGGACGAGGCGGCTACACCAGTCCTGCGCGGAATAGCTCTCCCTGGAGGCACACGAGCCAGGGTTTCCGCATTCGCCGATGACGTCACCGTGTTCGTGTCTTGCCTCACGGACGTTCAAGCGGTGGTCGAGGCGCTCGCTCGATACGAAGAAGTAACAGGGGCCATCTTCAACCGTAGCAAGTCTGTTGGCCTGCGGTTGGGGGCCTGGACCGGGGTAAACTCGCTTCCAGGTATTTTCAGCTGGACCGATGGACCGGTCCGCATTCTCGGTGTCTGGTTTGGACCGGGACTTCAGCTGGAAAAGAATTGGTCGGAAGTACAGTCTAAGGTCAAATCGTCAGTAAAGACTTGGATTGGAAGGAAATTGTCCTTGAAGGGTCGGGCGGAGGCGTGTGCTACATACGTCTTTCCGCTCATCCTTTACCGTTTGTCTGTACTTCCTCTCCCTGCAGAACGACTAACCCGCTTACTAGGGCGCCTCGATTCACTTTTGTGGAACGAGGGTAAGCATTATGTCTGCAGAGAGGTCTGTGTTCAAAATCCGAGCGAGGGAGGCCTGGGTCAGCCCAGTCTCTTGTGTCATAGAAACGCCGAGAGATTGGCTTTCCTGGGTCGTTCGCTTGAAGGAGACGCTCCTTGGGTCCCTGTGGTTGAGAACTCGTTTCCCAACCTCAAACCCAACCCTTCGGTAGAAGGTCGTCGTAGACCGAAGGGGGAGTCCAAGTTCTTCTCCGAATGCCGAACCGCTCTTAGAGCTTTGCCGGGGACCAATGTCCTCGATCAGCCAAGGAAGAAACTGTATCGGGATTTAGTGGAGGGGACCGCGAAGGATCCACTTTGTAGGCGGATGGGATGGTCGATGGAGGTTGTCCGTTCTCAATGGCGTTGGGCGCCGGGACGGGAGATTCTGAATAACTCGGAATTCTCCCTGACTTGGCGACTGGTCCGAAATGCGCTGCCCCTCTTCGACGTACTTTTCCGGTATAAAGAACATACCAGCCGCTTCTGTCCGTGCTGTGACGAACGCGAGCCCGAAACAATCGAGCACGCATTTTTTAGTTGCAGCCGGATACAGCCCCTATTAAGGTACGTCGAGGGGGTAACAGCTCGCATCGATGCCGAGTGTCTGCTCGATCTCGACGTAGGAACTTTTGTGTACAACATGGAGCCGCCGTTCCCCAGGGAGGAAAGTTTGGTTTTCCTGGCGATCCTAGCAGTAGCGCGCATGACCATTTGGATCGCGCGCCTCAAGTTGGTCCACGAAGGGACATCTGTTCCTGATCGGGATCTGATCGTTTACTTTAAACATTTGCTTAAAGTAAAGATCAGATGCGATTGGAAGAGGTTGCCTAGAGTGGAATTTGACAAGAGGTGGGTGCACAGCACTAGTTTGTGCATCCGTCGAGGAGCCAAGTTTCAATACGTGTTCCCTCCTTAGGCATGGCATGGGCGGTGCTGGGTCCTACGGAACCCATCCCGCCTAGGTTAGCATTATAAGTTCAGTAAAGTAACTCTTGACTGGTGGTACAAATGAGATCCTGTTCCTGATTTTATTTTTTGGTATTAGAGAACCTCTGAGTCTGCCCAACCCCCCCCTGCTCCTCATCTTTATTTTCTGATGCCCCCGATCATCCCCCTACTCAGAGGTCACCTTCCTACCCCCTCCATCCGTTGCTTTATTTTCTCCCACCTCCATTAAGGCCACTTCCCCAAACCCCATTAGGGATGCTCTGCTTGTTTTCGGTTCCCCGGAAAACAGTGGGGGATCTAGCCACATAGAATAGTACAGGGGGGGTCTTACTAACAACACATTAGTAGATTTTCCTTATTTTTGAAATGAACATTTTCATTAGTTTTTTCCCACTCCACGAACATTTTATGCCAATTAATTCAAGAACTCTTTCTAATGAAATCGAACTTTATTTTCTCACACATACACACACAAAAAAAAAAAAAAAAAAAAATGCACACACAACATACAGAAATGAATATACAAATTGTACATAGTTAAATTTTACATTGAACGCTGGGGTTATTAGTTAGATTAGGATCCACAGAGTGATTGAGGTATTTTGGTAAATGTTGCCAGTCAAGAGTAAGACTTCAAAGTCTCATCTGTTACGTAGTCAAAAAGACCCTGTACCCTCCCCCTCCCAATTTCTTGTAGGGCCTTGTGCCTAATTTTGTTGAATTGAATTTTTTGTACGTTTTTTATGTTCAATTTTTTCTTTCTCAATAAAATATATAAACAAGATCAAAGTGTAGTATCTGTTCTCTCAGTTACTAAACTTGACCCACCACCGGGCTTTCGGGCTAGGTTAAGGTGTTTTTTCTTACTAACCTTTGTTAGTTAGGACCGACCCCCTCCTTTGGGGTGTCAGGACCTAGAGGACCGACTCCACATTTGTGGGAGCTTGGACCCGGAAACCGATCCCCTCTTTTGGGAGACTGGAATCTCGGGACCAACACCACTATCGCTGGTAGTTGAGACCTTCTTTTTTCATTTGTTGTTTTTGCATGTTGTTTTTTCTTCGTTTCGGTCTCACTTCTCGAGACTGGGATGGTCTAATTTCTCCACACTTAATTGCCTGAGCAGCACTCTGACCTGCCAGGCCCAAACTTTGTCTATCTTCGCTGCTCTCCCAGTGGATCGAGCAGACAGGGTTCTCTTTCTCGCTTCCGTTGGGGTAAGTTAGTGGGTAGGGTGACGTGGGGTAGGGCGGGTGCTTCGTTTCTGCTCGCCTCTGTGGGCAGGGATGCCTATCCCCTCTCTCTCTTAATTGCGACGCGGCACTCTGACCCGCTAGCACCCACTGCGTCTTTCTTCTCTGCTCTCCCCCCTCGCGGGGGGATCTGAGCTGCTAACCCGACATCCCCGTGAGGGGAAGTCAAAAACTCTAATTTCTTCAAAGTCCGCTCCTCCCCCTCCTCCCCCTCCATTCCCCTGGGTTTTCTTTTCCCCCACTACACTTTGGTCCGCGCCAGCGGCCAGTGCAACCGCCACGATGCCAGGCAGGAGGGGTACGTCACCCCAAATGCGCAGCATCTCAACTGCTAACGACTCCCTATGTGAGGGAGCTGATGCATCTCCCGGCGAGACGGCGCCAGGAAACAAGGTAGGGCCCCGGCGCGCGGCGACCTTGGAAGAAAGCGGGAGGGTAGGGCCGCAGCCCGCGGCGACCCCCCAAAAAGCACCTGCAACTGCTCCCCACGAGGGCAACCCAGCAGAAAAAGCTGCCGTTAAGTCACTAGCTGGGGAAAGTGCAGAACCCAGCCAACCAGCTGCACCCCAGGACGGCAGAACCAAGGGAGGAAGACCGGGGAACCCATCCCCCGCTCCCCCAAAGGGCGACTCCCCAACAGAAAAGGAGGAAAACAGCACCGCGGACCAAACCGAGGCGCTGGATGAAGATGTAATAGCCTCCATCTGCTCACTATTCGGCGGGGAAGACAGTGATTGGCCCCCCAACACTCCCCAAGAGGACCAAATACGGAAAAAGGGTGACTCTCCGGCCAGTGGTAACAAAAGCAAGCTGGAAGGAGAGACACCCTTGACAGTACCCACCAAGGCTCCAGCTGGGAACACGGCACCAGAAGGGGAGACACCTCCATCCCCCAAGGGGACAGCCACCCAGCAAAGAAAGAAAATAAGAAAGGGGAGCGGCCCGGAAAGCAAACCAAGCCAGGACGAAACAACGCCAAAAACACAATGGCCTACTTTGCCTGGTAACGGGCCAGTTCCGAAGCCAAAAATGCCCATAACAAGAGAGAGCCCCACAACACCAGCTACGCCCCCCAACCCGAGTCCAGCTGATACCCACCAGGATGGAGGACCGGCATGGAGCCCCAAAGAGCAGCAAGGGAAGTTGACGCCCGAAGACTACAGAGCACTCTTCGACTCCACTTACAAGGAGTATACCCAGGGGAACAACATCCAACCCCTCCCGGGTCAAGTGGAAGTTCTGGAGAAAAGAGTGCTCTCGCTGATAACTTCAGACACCAAGACAAGGGGTCTGACGGGCGTCAACAAGGACACCATGATGAACGTGTTGCTGGAGCAGAACATTCCCGCCAACTACATCTGTAGAAGGAGTTATGCACAGTGGGATGTTCTGCTCCCCACCTCCGAAGACGCAGTCAGGCTGTCCAGGACCTGCCATCAGAGCAGGAACATAAAGCTCCAACCCATCTATATGAACAAGAGGAGAGCAAATGTTTCTGCTCTAAACGTCCCCTGCTATATGGAGGCCAAACAACTGGGGGCTATCCTAAGCCAGTATGGAGACGTAGAGGAAGTCACCCCGGTCCGCGGATTAAGAAACATCATGACCGGGGACTACAAAGTACAGATGGTCCTGGACAAGGCTGGATTCTACGCCATCCCAGCCACACTCAAGTTTGGAGAGTGGACACTCTCCCTTATAGTGGAAGGGAGGAGGCCTCATTGCTGGCTGTGCACACAACAAGGGCATATGGCGAAGGACTGTCCAAAGAGGAACGGAGGGAAGAAGCCCACAAAAGCGGCGGGAACAAGCGTGACAACAAATCAAGCCGCTGCTCCCGCGCCGGCCGCAAATCCTCCAGAGGCACCGACAGGCTGGGTGACGGTCGTAAAGAAAGGCAAGATCAACAAACAGCCATCCTTGCAGACAGTCACCCAAGACCAAGAACAACCGAAGAGCGAGACGGAGAAAATGGACACACAGACACCCTCCTCCTCAAACAAGAGGAAACTACCAGAATCTGAGGAGGAGGCCGCGTCAGAGGCAGAGGAAGAGACAACAACAGTCTCTATGGCCCTGAGCGCAACAGAGATCAGGAGGGCCAGGAGGAGGAAAAGCCGCAAGACACGCGCAAACCCTCCTACCCCCACTGAGACTGAGAAGGACTCCCTCGCAACAACAACACAGGATGAGCCCCCTGTGATCCCAACACCCCAGCAACCCAAACAACCTTCCCCCTCTCCTATAAAGGCCCCAAGAAACTCTTCCCGCCCCTCATCCCGTGACAGGAGCCAAAAAGAAGAAAACGAGCAGGCTACCCCCTCCCCAAGCGCTCAGCCTCCCCATCAACCAAAAGAGGTCCCCTCCCCCACTCCCAAAGTCCGCACTGAACGGACCAAAAAGCTCCCCTTCCTGCCAGGAAGCAGGATTTGTGAAACAGACCCTCTCCAACCGGCTCCGGACCTTAAAGGACAACAGAAGGTCCGGTACAATAAACTCAAAAACTTTGAAAAAGTCGGTGGAGACCTAGTAACAGACCCCACTAAATTCAAGGACGCTCCCTTGTTGACCACTTTCGTTAGGGTCAACAAGGACGGTAGGACTGGAGGAATGTGGGCAATGATTAAGGCAGCGAAGAATGCGATCCCAGGCCAGCAGCTGGTGGATAGGGACCATCCTTCACTGACCAACATTTTCTTTAAATGTGAGGGTAGAATCCCCATGTATGTACACCCATCGCTATACAGGGCACTCAAACTAACCTTCCCCCTGGACGTGGGGGGCGTGGCCAAGGATGGATCACCTTCATCGGATTTACTTACCGGCAGCCTTGGCCAGGCCTGCCATGTCCTCACTGCCCAGGATTTCAGACCCGTCTGTGACAGTGCTTGAGGTAAGTGATCATGTCTTTGAACTTGGCTACATTGAATGTGAGGGGCATCAGGTGTCGAAGCAAGGCCTCGCGCGTTGTGAGAGACTTGGTGTCCCTCAAGGTAGATATTGCCGCTATCCAGGAGACCCACTTTGTTTGTGACGCGGATTGTCAGGTGCTGGTAAACGATTACGATGTCTACTCAGCATATGGCAATACCTATAGTCGTGGAATCTCCTTGCTAGTGAGTCGCACCCTGTCAGCGTCGGTGAATGTTGTTCACGCAGGCGAGGACGGGCGGGCGCTTGTTGTTGATGTTGCTGTTAATTGTAGTGTTTTTCGGATTGTTGCTGTTTATGCTCCCAATGCTGCTGTAGAGAGGGCAACCTTTTTTCGACGGTTGGAGGGCTTCTTAGTGGATCCGGAACGGTTAGTTTTAATGGGGGATTGGAATGCAATCCTTGATCCCAAAATAGATAAGGTCGGGGGGACTAGCGGGTCGGCGTGGTGTGACAGCAGTCTGTCTGACCTGATGGCCTCGTGCGATCTCGTCGACAGATTTCGTCTGGATCATCCGGGGCGGGAGATGTGGACGTGGCATCCTGTAGTGCCTTCCCATCCAAGCACTTACTTGGATCGGATGTTAGTTAGAAGAGGCGATGTAGACTTCCTATCTTGCCCCACGTTCCACTTGCTAGGACACTCGGACCATAAACTTGTTATGGCCCGTTTGAGCTTAAGTGCTAGGCCTAAACTGGCCGGATACTGGAAGTTCAACAGCACCTTGTTGGAGCTGGAGGACTACCGGTTGAAGGTCACTGAGCTAATTCAGCGGGCTTTAGTGGGGGCGGTTACAGGGAGTAAGTGGTGGGTTAGTCTCAAGGCCAAAATTAGGCGCTTCTCTGTCCAGTATAGCCAACGCCTCGCGATAGATAAGGCTAAGGCAAAGAAGCGTTTAGAGGATAAGCTGACCCGGGCGGTGGAGGGGGGGGACCCCCTAGAGTTAGCACTAGCTAAACAAGATCTCAACCGCTTGGCTAGCGAGCGGTATGAAGGTCAAGTAGTTAGGGCTAGGTTAAAGAAAGTTTCTAACGAGGCTGTGAATGTTGACGCTGTTGAGCATAAGGCTGCTTTAAGGCGCGGTTCGGATGGGTACATTCGTAAAGTACATAACCTGGAAGGACACCCCTTAGTATCGACTCGGGAGATCTGCGAGGGGTTTCGGGAGCATCTATCGGTGCGCTTCACCCAACTACCCGGACTCAGGGTTGATGAGTTTGGCAGCTATTTGGCTGACTCGCCCCGCCTCACGGCGGCTCGGGCGGCTAGCTGTGATGGTCTTATTACTGAACATGAGGTCATTACTGCGTTGAAGCAGGTCGGCTATAACAAATCCCCGGGGCTTGATGGTTTACCCTACGAGTTTTACTTGAGGCTGTCGCCCATGTTGGTCCCTATTCTGAAGGATATGTTCAACCATTGGTTTGCCCAGGGTTCCATCCCTGGACAGGTGACCAAGGGTGTGATCACATTGCTGAGGAAAGGTCAACGGCATGGTGGGAGGGAAAACTTTGATGATTTTAGGCCCTTGACTCTGCTAAACACAGAGTTAAAGATTTTGGCAAAGATTCTTGCGAATCGCTTGCAGGTTGTCATCACTGACTTGATCGAACCGGACCAGACTTATGCTGTGAAGGGGAGATCGATTCAAGACAATTTGCACTTGATACGCTCGATCATAGAGGGGACAGAAGACGACGCCGAAGCCGCGCTGATCAGTTTGGATCAGTCCAAGGCATTCGATAGGGTCGACCATCGGTTCCTAGGATCTGTGCTAGAGGCTGCCGGATTTAATCCGGACTTCCGCAAGTGGATCTTTGTTCTGTATGACAGGCCGACGGTAGCGGTGCAGATCAACGGTAAGCTGTCGCAGTCATTCGCTGTCTCTCGGTCGGTGCGACAGGGTTGTCCGCTGTCGCCTCTGTTGTATGTCCTGGCGTTGGAACCCCTCCTTCGCAAGTTAAGGGACGAGGCGGCTACACCAGTCCTGCGCGGAATAGCTCTCCCTGGAGGCACACGAGCCAGGGTTTCCGCGTTCGCCGATGACGTCACCGTGTTCGTGTCTTGCCTCACGGACGTTCAAGCGGTGGTCGAGGCGCTCGCTCGATACGAAGAAGTAACAGGGGCCATCTTCAACCGTAGCAAGTCTGTTGGCCTGCGGTTGGGGGCCTGGACCGGGGTAAACTCGCTTCCAGGTATTTTCAGCTGGACCGATGGACCGGTCCGCATTCTCGGTGTCTGGTTTGGACCGGGACTTCAGCTGGAAAAGAATTGGTCGGAAGTACAGTCTAAGGTCAAATCGTCAGTAAAGACTTGGATTGGAAGGAAATTGTCCTTGAAGGGTCGGGCGGAGGCGTGTGCTACATACGTCTTTCCGCTCATCCTTTACCGTTTGTCTGTACTTCCTCTCCCTGCAGAACGACTAACCCGCTTACAAGGGCGCCTCGATTCACTTTTGTGGAACGAGGGTAAGCATTATGTCTGCAGAGAGGTCTGTGTTCAAAATCCGAGCGAGGGAGGCCTGGGTCAGCCCAGTCTCTTGTGTCATAGAAACGCCGAGAGATTGGCTTTCCTGGGTCGTTCGCTTGAAGGAGACGCTCCTTGGGTCCCTGTGGTTGAGAACTCGTTTCCCAATCTCAAACCCAACCCTTCGGTAGAAGGTCGTCGTAGACCGAAGGGGGAGTCCAAGTTCTTCTCCGAATGCCGAACCGCTCTTAGAGCTTTGCCGGGGACCAATGTCCTCGATCAGCCAAGGAAGAAACTGTATCGGGATTTAGTGGAGGGGACCGCGAAGGATCCACTTTGTAGGCGGATGGGATGGTCGATGGAGGTTGTCCGTTCTCAATGGCGTTGGGCGCCGGGACGGGAGGTTCTGAATAACTCGGAATTCTCCCTGACTTGGCGACTGGTCCGAAATGCGCTGCCCCTCTTCGACAAACTTTTCCGGTATAAAGAACATACCAGTCGCTTCTGTCCGTGCTGTGACGAACGCGAGCCCGAAACAATCGAGCACGCGTTTTTTAGTTGCAGCCGGATACAGCCCCTATTAAAGTATGTCGAGGGGGTAACCGCTCGCATCGATGCCGAGTGTCTGCTCGATCTCGACGTAGGAACTTTTGTGTACAACATGGAGCCGCCGTTCCCCAGGGAGGAAAGTTTGGTTTTCCTGGCGATCCTAGCAGTAGCGCGCATGACCATTTGGATCGCGCGCCTCAAGTTGGTCCACGAAGGGACATCTGTTCCTGATCGGGATCTGATCGTTTACTTTAAACATTTGCTTAAAGTAAAGATCAGATGCGATTGGAAGAGGTTGCCTAGAGTGGAATTTGACAAGAGGTGGGTGCACAGCACTAGTTTGTGCATCCGTCGAGGAGCCAAGTTTCAATACGTGTTCCCTCCTTAGGCATGGCATGGGCGGTGCTGGGTCCTACGGAACCCATCCCGCCTAGGTTAGCATTATAAGTTCAGTAAAGTAACTCTTGACTGGTGGTACAAATGAGATCCTGTTCCTGATTTTATTTTTTGGTATTAGAGAACCTCTGAGTCTGCCCAACCCCCCTGCTCCTCATCTTTATTTTCTGATGCCCCCGGTCATCCCCCTACTCAGAGGTCACCTTCCTACCCCCTCCATCCGTTGCTTTATTTTCTCCCACCTCCATTAAGGCCACTTCCCCAAACCCCATTAGGGATGCTCTGCTTGTTTTCGGTTCCCCGGAAAACAGTGGGGGATCTAGCCACATAGAATAGTACAGGGGGGTCTTACTAACAACACATTAGTAGTTTTTTCCTTATTTTTGAAATGAACATTTTCATTAGTTTTTTTCCCACTCCACGAACATTTTATGCCAATTAATTCAAGAACTCTTTCTAATGAAATCGAACTTTATTTTCCCACGCATACACACACACACACAAAAAAAAAAAAAAAAAAAATGCACACACAACATACAGAAATGAATATACAAATTGTACATAGTTAAATTTTACATTGAACGCTGGGGTTATTAGTTAGATTAGGATCCACAGAGTGATTGAGGTATTTTGGTAAATGTTGCCAGTCAAGAGTAAGACTTCAAAGTCTCATCTGTTACATAGTTAAAAAGACCCTGTACCCTCCCCCTCCCAATTTCTTGTAGGGCCTTGTGCCTAATTTTGTTGAATTGAATTTTTTGTACGTTTTTTATGTTCAATTTTTTCTTTCTCAATAAAATATATAAACAAGATCAAAGTGTAGTATCTGTTCTCTGATACATACACAGCGATAGGCAGTCTTGTTCTGGCGACACATTCTCGTGCCCGGCGAGCTTGTTGGGTAGCGTTCTGTCCGCACCCCCACTTTGTCTGTCTTTCTCTGCTCTCCCCCCTCCCCCACGGGGGGGGGATCCGAGCTGATAATTTACGACCTTCCCGCGAGGGAGGGTCGGAAACACTTTCTCTCTTCCCTCCACTAACTTCCCACTCCCTCTCTCAGTTCTATCTCCCCTCTTGCCGCCTTTGGCGCCACTTCTTTTTGGCGCCAAAGTCGGCTCCCACTTTGGACGCCGACTCCACGTCACTCATTTTGGTGAATTATACAGGGAAGAGAGAGCTTTTTTTCAAAAATGGACACCCCCAGCCCGGGGACCACCAATAGCGATACCCCCAGCCAGGGGGCTACCACAAGAAAAACTGCTCCCCAAGAGGACGACTCCCCAACAGGGGAAGCAAAAAGCAACAAGGCATACCGCCCGGACACTAAACCAAAGGACGCCCCTCAGAAGGGAGAAAACTCACCAGCAGCTCCCCAAGAGGGCGACTCCCCACAAAGGGGAGGAAAAACAATGTTGGACGGGGCATCCCGTTCCGACAACAAAAATCAAGAGGCAGTAGCCCCAAAGGACGATAAGGGAGACAGTGCTCCCCAAGAGGGCGACTCCCCACAAAGGGGAGAAAAAACAATGTTGGACAGGGCATCCCGCTCTGACAACAAAAATCAAGAGGCAGTAGCCCCAAAGGACGATAAGAGAGACAGTGCTCCCCAGGAGGGCTACTGCCCCAAAAGGGGAGCAAATCAAGAAAACGAGGGGGCATACAGCCTAAACCTCCCCAAAACAAAAGGGGCAAAAGCTCCCAAGGACAATAAAGAGGACAATGCTCCCCAGGAGGCCGACTCCCCAAAAAGGGAAGTATTTCCTGGAAGAAGTATAGAGCAGGGAGAGTCGGTCCCAAAGGAAAGCGGAAAGGAAAATGCGCCTCAAAATAGCAACCCTTCCGCCAAGGAACAGCAAAAACAGTCCAACCTCACCAAAGATCCAACACCAACAAGAGGGTCGGCATGGGGGAAGACTGTAGAGAAGCAACTGTCCCCTCAAGAGTATAGAGACTTGTACTTGACCAAGTACAGACAATACATAGAGGGGGCAGAAATTAAACCAGTGCCAGGCGCTTGGGAGGCAATCGAAGACAGAGTGCTCTCCCTCATCATCTCGGATATGCCGGAAAACCGCCTCCTAGGGATGAAAAAGGAAGACATGGCAGGGCTCCTACACAAGCTAAACATCCCGGTATTATACCTGTACCAGAGGAGCTACGCCATGTGGGACATCCTCCTACCCACCAAGGAAGATGCGGAGAGACTCTCCCTACAGGAAATTAAGTATGGGAGAACAAAACTAAAGCCCGAATACCAGGGCAGGACAAGGACCCGGGTGCAGGTATTCAATGTACCTATGCAAATATCAGCAGAAATCCTGGGATCCTTCTTCACACAGTTTGGCGAGGTGGAAAAAATAACCCCAGTGCGGTCGAAAACCGGCATGCACTCGGGCAGCTACACTGTGGCCATGAGGCTAAAGAAAGAAGGCTTCCAGGTGATACCAGCACAGCTGACATTTAAGGAGGCAACTATGACAGTAGTAGTGGAGGGGCGTCGTCCGCACTGCTGGTTCTGCCAAAAACAGGGTCACATGGCCAAGAGCTGCCCTCAAAGGTCAACTCCTACTCAAGTGACACTAAAGGCGGTCCCAACCTCTGAGACAGCACCAGTGTCCAAACAGGCTGTCACAACTCCTGCAACCAGAGCACCAACCCCAGCACCGAGGAAACCCAAAACTGTGCAGGAGGCCAAAGGGGAGGAATGGATCACGGTAATGAGGCGGAAACGGAAGCCCACAATCCCATCTGCCACCGTCCCACAACCAACCCAACAACCGAGGCAGCAACAACAACAACAGCCTCCACAACAGCCGCAGCAACAGCCATGGCAGCAGACACAGCAGCAGCAGCCAAACCAGCCGTTGAACCAGCCGCAGCAACAACATCAGCTGCCGCGGCCAATTCCACAACCAATGCCACGAAAACAGCAGCAACAACAAAAACAGCAGCAGCAGCAACAGCCAGAACAGCAGCAACAAAAACGGCTGCAGCAACCAGAAAAGCAACAGCATCAACCGGAGAAACAACAATTAGAGGAGCAGCAACAACCAACGGTCCCCACACCAATTGAGACGGGGATCAAGCGAAGAAAACACTGCTCCTCTGAGGATGAATCTGCTAGTGAGAGGGAGAGGAACTCAACCTCACCACTCCCCGGTTCATTCAAAAGAATAAAAAAGAAAAGGAAAGGGGAAGAAAAGGCAGCCCCCACTCCCTGTGAGCATACACCACCTTTAACAACAACACAACCCACTTCTACCCCCATACCACATACTGCACCAACACTAGACACCGCACTAACACCAACACCAACATCAGACACCGCACCAACACCAGACACTGCACCAACACCAGACACTGCACCAACACCAACACCAGACACCGCACCAACACCAACACCAGACATCACACCAACACCAGACACCGCACCAACACCAACACCAGACACCACACAGACACTCGTCCCCACACCAATGCAAATTGAGCCGCCATCCCAGAAAGAAAAGAATGAACCCGGGAGGGGGAGAGACCCTTCAGATTCTCCCACTTACGGACTCACTCCAACAGGGACTCTCGCCCTCAAAACGAGAGAGGAACTTTGTTCTGTAGACCCCCTGTCTGTTACAATGGGCGTACCACACCGGCAGAGAAAAAATTTAAAACCTCTGCTGGACTGCCAACAGATAGGGGGAAAAGACGTTAATGTCCCCTCTAATTTCCCGGACGCCCCACGGCTAACAACTTTCGTCAGGCTTCCTGAGGCCTGCAAAACCAATGTGTGGACAATGCTGGAAGCCGCTGAAGGGGCTGGTCCGGGAATTGAACTGATTAGGAAAAATGACCCTTCCCTTGAGGAACTCGCAAAACAATGCAAGGGAAGGGTCCCAGTGTTGGTCCATCCGTCACTCTATAGGGCCCTTAAATTGACTTACCCTTTGGATGTCGGCGGCATTGTGAGAGAAGGTCAGGACATGAAAAACCTGACCACCTTGTGCATTGCACACAACGTCGGTGTCCTTTCCCCGGCTGACTTCGGAGCTGAGTGTAACACACCTTAAGGTAGGTACCATGGCTTTGAATTTGGCTAGTCTGAATGCGAGGGGCTTGAGATCATCGGGCCGGGCGGCTCGCCTCCGGCACGACCTCTTGTCCCTGGGAGTGGATGTCGCTGCGATTCAGGAGACGCATTTCGTTTCCTCTGTGGACTGTCAGGTGCTGGCCCGAGACTTTGAGGTTTTCTCAGCATATGGCAGCCCGCGGGGGAAGGGAGTTTCCGTGCTGGTTAAACGTACCCTGTCGGCGACGGTCGACGTTGTCCATAGAGATGCGGTGGGTAGGCTGGTTGTGGCCGATGTTGCCGTAAAAGATTCTGTGTTTCGGGTGATTGCGGTTCATGCGCCCGGCACCGCTCGTGAGAGGGTCTCATTCTTCAGTCAGCTTGACGCGTTTGTAGATTGTCGGAAGCGGGTAGTGCTAATGGGGGATTGGAATTCCATCTTAGACCCCGACATAGATAAGGTAGGAGGCGGAGCTAGAGGATCGGAGAGGTGCGAGTCCAGCCTGGCTGATCTGATGGCTAGATGCGGTCTGGTCGACAGGTTTCGGTTCGAGCATCCAGGGCGGGAGATGTGGACGTGAACCAATAGTGTTTCCTCCTATCCAAATACCTATTTGGACAGGATGTTAGTTAGGAGAGGCGAAGTAGACTTCTTATCTTGTCCCACGTTCACTTGGCTAGGCCAGACGGACCATAAATTAGTTATGGCCCGGCTGAAGCTAGGAAATAGGCCTAAGTTAGCGGGGTACTGGAAGTTAAACACCTCCCTTCTGGAGATACAAGACTTCCAAGATCAGTTAAGAGAATTGATTAAAAAGGCACTAGTGGGGGCGGTTACCGGGAGTAAGTGGTGGTTAGGTCTCAAAGCCAAGATCAGAAGCTTCTCCATCAAGTATGCCCAGCGCCTCGCACTAGATAAGGCCAAGACGAAGAAGAAGCTAGAGCAGAAACTAGCCCAGGCTACGGGGGAGGGTGATAGGGTTAGTCAGGAACTAGCTAAGCAGGACCTTCTACGCGAGACTAGCGAGCGTTACGAAGGCCAAGTAGTTAGAGCTAGGCTTAGAAAGATAGGCAACGAAGCAGTCAATTCTGATGCAGACGTGCGCCGTGAGGTTTCTAGGCGTGGCTCGGACAAATACATTGCAAAAATCAAACATCCGAATGGACGCACCCTGGAATCGACTCGGGAGATCTGCGAGGGGTTTCGAGAACATTTCGAGGAGCGTTTTACGCAGCAGCCCGATCTTCCGGTCCTTGAGTTTAGCGACTATTTGGCCGACTCTCCCCGCCTCGAGGCGGCTAGAGCGGCTGGTTGCGAGGGCCGGGTGACGGAGCAGGAGGTCTTTACTGCGCTGAAGCAGGTCAGCTGTGACAGATCGCCAGGACTTGATGGTCTGCCATACGAACTGTACTTGAGGCTGTCGCCCATGTTTCTGCCTCTTCTGACGGATATGTTCAACCATTGGTTTGCTCAGGGATCCATCCCAGGGCAGGTGACCAAGGGAGTGATCACATTGCTGAAGAAAGGTGACGGGCATGGAGGGGAAGAGTTAGACGACTACAGGCCCATAACTCTGCTAAACACAGAGTTGAAGATTTTGGCCAAGGTCCTGTCGAATCGGCTGCAGGTTGTTATCGACGAGTTGGTTGAACCGGAACAGAACTACGCTGTGAAGGGGAGATCGATACAGAACAACTTGCACCTGATCCGCATGATCCTAGAGGGGGGAATAGATGACGACACGGAAGCCGCGCTGATAAACTTAGATCAGTCCAAAGCTTTCGATAGGGTCGACCATCGTTTCCTGGCATCTGTCTTAGAGGCCGCCGGTTTTAAACCGGACTTTTGCAAGTGGATCTCCATAATGTATCGACAGCCCATGGCTGTCGTGCAAGTCAACGGAAAGCGCTCGAAACCCTTTGTTATCTCTCGGTCGGTTCGTCAGGGTTGTCCGCTGTCGCCCCTGCTTTATGTCCTGGCTTTGGAACCTCTTCTCCGCAAGCTGAGACATGGGGAGGCAAATTCGGCCCTGCGCGGAATGGTTCTGCCTGGCGGCTCAGCTGCCAAGGTATCCGCGTTCGCCGATGATGTCACGATCTTCGTGTCGGGCTTCAGAGACATTGAGGTCGTGTCGGAGGCACTCACACAGTACGAAAGAATTACAGGGGCCAAGATAAACCGCAACAAGTCGGTAGGACTGCGGTTGGGCGCATGGAGTGGCAACGCAAACCTCCCTGCGCCCTTCAGCTGGACAGATGGCCCGGTCCGGATCCTCGGCGTGTGGTTCGGACCGGGTCTCCAGCTTGACAAGAATTGGTTGGAGGTACGGTCAAAGGTGGAGGCTGCAGTCAATTCGTGGCTTCCTAGGAAACTTTCCTTAAAGGGTAGAGCTGAGGCGTGCGCCACTTACGTCTTTCCTCTCATCCTTTACCGACTGGCCGTACTTCCCCTGCCTGCACAACACCTAAAAGCTCTTGTCGAACTCTTGTCCTCGCTCCTTTGGGACAGAGGAAGACACTGGGTGAGCAGACAGGTCTGTATTCAACGTCCGTGTGAGGGAGGCTTGGGAATGCCGGACTTGAAGTGTCATCGAGATGCTGAGAGGCTGGCCTTCCTGAGCCACTATATGCAGGAGGACCAACCGTGGCACCCCGTGGTTACTGCCGCCTTTCCCGACCTCGTTCTCGACCCTTCCATCGAGAGCCGTCGCAGGCCGCGGGGAGAATCTGCCTACATGAAAGAGTGCCGAGCCGCGCTAAAACGACTACCAAGGTCCAGTGACCTTGTGACTGCTACCCGTAGGGAACTCCACAGGGATCTAGTGAAGGGGGCCGCGGACGACCCGCTATGCGCGCGTTTGGGGTGGCAGCAGAGTGAGATCCGCTCCGCGTGGAGCTGGGCGCCAGGTTCGAGTCATCTGAACAATTCGGAGTTCTCTCTGACCTGGCGATTGGCCCGAAATGCACTTCCACTCAACAACATACAATGCAGTTCTGGGTTTCTGGAGTCGCCTGATTGTCCCCGTTGTGGGACAACGGCCGTGGAAACTACGGATCACGCTTTCTTCGATTGCCGCGAACTCCGCCAGTACTGGTCGTATGTCAGTGGGGTGACGGCTCGCATCGATCCTGAGCATCCTCGCCCAATTACTGTATCCAATGTTGTGGACAACGTGAGGCCGCCGTGGGACCGGGAAAGACAAATGGTCTACGTTACGATCCTGGCCGTGGCGAGAATGGTGATTTGGACGTCGCGTCTGCAAGGTTGCCGGGGGGTGTTGTCTTTTTCTGATCAAGATCTGATCGCGTTCTTTAAACACCAACTACGGGTGAAGATCAGATGTGATAGAAGAAGGCTGCATCGCGCGGCATTTGACAGAAGATGGATACATGTGGCAAGTCTGTGTGTACGAAGAGGAGCCAAATTTGAATACGTGTTCCCCGCCTAGGTGTGGAACGCGCAGTTCTGTAAAGTTAAATTAAACAAGTAGTCTCTCAGCTAGCTGAGTGTGTGTTCCATCCCTCCCCGATTAGGAAGCCTCCAAGATCCCCATCCCCTCTTACCTGCAATTTTTGTTTTCACCCCTTCCTCTAATTTTTACCCATCTTGGAGAAAAAGAAATACAAACTAACCTCCATCCCTTAACCAAAAAAAAATTTTCTTTTCTCCATTCACCCCCATCTAGAGGGCATCCCCACCTAGAGACTGACCCGCAGAAGCGAGGTTCCTTTTACAAACCTAGTGGAACGGGCAGTCTATCAACTAGACGGGGTTGGGAGGGTCCTACTAATCACCTTTTGTTTTTTCTTCCCCCTCCCTCGACACAAATGAATTATTGTTACCATTTTATTGTTATCTTTTTTGTTTTTACACGTCAATAAAAAATGTTTTAAAAATTGGGAGTTACTAGGACGTCCCCCAATATGAAAGGGTGAATGCGGTATTATGGTGAAAGAAGATACTAGCTGGGAGAAACTTTTGACTTTGTTTAGTTCTGGAGTGACAAGGATGACCAACGACCCCCAAAATCCCCCCCTTTTGAGTTGGCCATGTGCCTAAGTTTTTTGTTCACCGTTAATTTTACTGTATTTTTTAACATGAATAAAAGATTTAATATCTCAAAGTGTAGTATCTGTTCTCTCAGTTACTAAACTTGACCCACCACCGGGCTTTCGGGCTAGGTTAAGGTGTTTTTTCTTACTAACTTTTGTTAGCAAGGACCGACCCCCTCCTTTGGGGAGTCAGGACCTAAAGGACCGACTCCACATTTGTGGTAGCTTGGACCCGGAAACCGATCCCCTCTTTTGGGAGACTGGAATCTCGGGACCAACACCACTATCGCTGGTAGTTGAGACCTTCTTTTTTCATTTGTTGTTTTTGCATGTTGTTTTTTCTTCGTTTCGGTCTCACTTCTCGAGACTGGGATGGTCTAATTTCTCCGCACTTAATTGCCTGAGCAGCACTCTGACCTGCCAGGCCCAAACTTTGTCTATCTTCGCTGCTCTCCCAGTGGATCGAGCAGACAGGGTTCTCTTTCTCGCTTCCGTTGGGGTAAGTTAGTGGGTAGGGTGACGTGGGGTAGGGCGGGTGCTTCGTTTCTGCTCGCCTCTGTGGGCAGGGATGCCTATCCCCTCTCTCTCTTAATTGCGACGCGGCACTCTGACCCGCTAGCACCCACTGCGTCTTTCTTCTCTGCTCTCCCCCCTCACGGGGGGATCTGAGCTGCTAACCACACATCCCCGTGAGGGGAAGTCAAAAACTCTAATTTCTTCAAAGTCCGCTCCTCCCCCTCCTCCCCCTCCATTCCCCTGGGTTTTCTTTTCCCCCCACTACACTTTGGTCCGCGCCAGCGGCCAGTGCAACCACCACGATGCCAGGCAGGAGGGGTACGTCACCCCAAATGCGCAGCATCTCAACTGCTAACGACTCCCTATGTGAAGGAGCTGATGCATCTCCCGGCGAGACGGCGCCAGGAAACAAGGTAGGGCCCCGGCGCGCGGCGACCTTGGAAGAAAGCGGGAAGGTAGGGCCGCAGCCCGCGGCGACCCCCCGAAAAGCACCTGCAACCGCTCCTCACGAGGGCAACCCAGCGGAAAAAGCTGCCGTTAAGTCAATAGCTGGGGAAAGTGCAGAACCCAGCCAACCAGCTGCACCCCAGGACGGCAGAACCAAGGGAGGAAGACCGGGGAACCCATCCCCCGCTCCCCCAAAGGGCGACTCCCCAACAGAAAAGGAGGAAAACAGCACCGCGGACCAAACCGAGGCGCTGGATGAAGACGTATTAGCCTCCATCTGCTCACTATTCGGCGGGGAAAACAGTGATTGGCCCCCCAACACTCCCCAAGAGGACCAAATACGGAAAAGGGGTGACTCTCCGGCCAGTGGTAACAAAAGCAAGTTGGAAGGAGAGACACCCTTGACAGTACCCACCAAGGCTCCAGCTGGGAACACGGCACCAGAAGGGGAGACACCTCCATCCCCCAAGCGGACAGCCACCCAGCAAAGGAAGAAAATAAGAAAGGGGAGCGGCCCGGAGAGCAAACCAAGCCAGGACGAAACAACGCCAAAGACACAATGGCCTACTTTGCCTGGTAACGGCCCCGTTCCGAAACCAAAAATGCCCATGACAATGGAGAGCCCCACAACACCAGCTACGCCCCCCAACCCGAGTCCAGCTGACACCCACCAGGATGGAGGACCGGCATGGGGCCCCAAAGAGCAGCAAGGGAAGTTGACGCCCGAAGACTACAGAGCACTCTTCGACTCCACTTACAAGGAGTATACCCAGGGGAACAACATCCAACCCCTCCCGGGTCAAGTGGAAGTTCTGGAGAAAAGAGTGCTCTCGCTGATAACTTCAGACACCAAGACAAGGGGTCTGACGGGCGTCAACAAGGACACCATGATGAACGTGTTGCTGGAGCAGAACATTCCCGCCAACTACATCTGTAGAAGGAGTTACGCACAGTGGGATGTTCTGCTCCCCACCTCCGAAGACGCAGTCAGGCTGTCCAGGACCTGCCATCAGAGCAGGAATATAAAGCTCCAACCCATCTATATGAACAAGAGGAGAGCAAATGTTTCTGCTCTAAACGTCCCCTGCTATATGGAGGCCAAACAACTGGGGGCTATCCTAAGCCAGTATGGAGACGTAGAGGAAGTCACCCCGGTCCGCGGATTAAGAAACATCATGACCGGGGACTACAAAGTACAGATGGTCCTGGACAAGGCTGGATTCTACGCCATCCCAGCCACACTCAAGTTCGGAGAGTGGACACTCTCCCTTATAGTGGAAGGGAGGAGGCCTCATTGCTGGCTGTGCACACAACAAGGGCATATGGCGAAGGACTGTCCAAAGAGGAATGGAGGGAAGAAGCCCACAAAAGCGGCGGGAACAAGCGTGACAACAAATCAAGCCGCTGCTCCCGCGCCGGCCGCAAATCCTCCAGAGGCACCGACAGGCTGGGTGACGGTCATAAAGAAAGGCAAGATCAACAAACAGCCATCCTTGCAGACAGTCACCCAAGACCAAGAACAACCGAAGAGCGAGACGGAGAAAATGGACACACAGACACCCTCCTCCTCAAACAAGAGGAAACTACCAGAATCTGAGGAGGAGGCCGCGTCAGAGGCAGAGGAAGAGACAACAACAGTCTCTATGGCCCTGAGCGCAACAGAGATCAGGAGGGCCAGGAGGAGGAAAAGCCGCAAGACACGCGCAAACCCTCCTACCCCCACTGAGACTGAGAAGGACTCCCTCGCAACAACAACACAGGATGAGCCCCCTGTGATCCCAACACCCCAGCAACCCAAACAACCTTCCCCCTCTCCTATAAAGGCCCCAAGAAACTCTTCCCGCCCCTCATCCCGTGACAGGAGCCAAAAAGAAGAAAACGAGCAGGCTACCCCCTCCCCAAGCGCTCAGCCTCCCCATCAACCAAAAGAGGTCCCCTCCCCCACTCCCAAAGTCCGCACTGAACGGACCAAAAAGCTCCCCTTCCTGCCAGGAAGCAGGATTTGTGAAACAGACCCTCTCCAACCGGCTCCGGACCTTAAAGGACAACAGAAGGTCCGGTACAATAAACTCAAAAACTTTGAAAAAGTCGGTGGAGACCTAGTAACAGACCCCACTAAATTCAAGGACGCTCCCTTGTTGACCACTTTCGTTAGGGTCAACAAGGACGGTAGGACTGGAGGAATGTGGGCAATGATTAAGGCAGCGAAGAATGCGATCTCAGGCCAGCAGCTGGTGGATAGGGACCATCCTTCACTGACCAACATTTTCTTTAAATGTGAGGGTAGAATCCCCATGTATGTACACCCATCGCTATACAGGGCACTCAAACTAACCTTCCCCCTGGACGTGGGGGGCGTGGCCAAGGATGGATCACCTTCATCGGATTTACTTACCGGCAGCCTTGGCCAGGCCTGCCATGTCCTCACTGCCCAGGATTTCAGACCCGTCTGTGACAGTGCTTGAGGTAAGTGATCATGTCTTTGAACTTGGCTACATTGAATGTGAGGGGCATCAGGTGTCGAAGCAAGGCCTCGCGCGTTGTGAGAGACTTGGTGTCCCTCAAGGTAGATATTGCCGCTATCCAGGAGACCCACTTTGTTTGTGACGCGGATTGTCAGGTGCTGGTAAACGATTACGATGTCTACTCAGCATATGGCAATACCTATAGTCGTGGAATCTCCTTGCTAGTGAGTCGCACCCTGTCAGCGTCGGTGAATGTTGTTTACGCAGGCGAGGACGGGCGGGCGCTTGTTGTTGATGTTGCTGTTAATTGTAGTGTTTTTCGGATTGTTGCTGTTTATGCTCCCAATGCTGCTGTAGAGAGGGCAACCTTTTTTCGACGGTTGGAGGGCTTCTTAGTGGATCCGGAACGGTTAGTTTTAATGGGGGATTGGAATGCAATCCTTGATCCCAAAATAGATAAGGTCGGGGGGACTAGCGGGTCGGCGTGGTGTGACAGCAGTCTGTCTGACCTGATGGCCTCGTGCGATCTCGTCGACAGATTTCGTCTGGATCATCCGGGGCGGGAGATGTGGACGTGGCATCCTGTAGTGCCTTCCCATCCAAGCACTTACTTGGATCGGATGTTAGTTAGAAGAGGCGATGTAGACTTCCTATCTTGCCCCACGTTCCATTTGCTAGGACACTCGGACCATAAACTTGTTATGGCCCGTTTGAACTTAAGTGCTAGGCCTAAACTGGCCGGATACTGGAAGTTCAACAGCACCTTGTTGGAGCTGGAGGACTACCGGCTGAAGGTCACTGAGCTAATTCAGCGGGCTTTAGTGGGGGCGGTTACAGGGAGTAAGTGGTGGGTTAGTCTCAAGGCCAAAATTAGGCGCTTCTCTGTCCAGTATAGCCAACGCCTCGCGATAGATAAGGCTAAGGCAAAGAAGCGTTTAGAGGATAAGCTGACCCGGGCGGTGGAGGGGGGAGACCCCCTAGAGTTAGCACTAGCTAAACAAGATCTCAACCGCTTGGCTAGCGAGCGGTATGAAGGTCAAGTAGTTAGGGCTAGGTTAAACAAAGTTTCTAACGAGGCTGTGAATGTTGACGCTGTTGAGCGTAAGGCTGCTTTAAGGCGCGGTTCGGATGGGTACATTCGTAAAGTACATAACCTGGAAGGACACCCCTTAGTATCGACTCGGGAGATCTGCGAGGGGTTTCGGGAGCATCTATCGGTGCGCTTCACCCAACTACCCGGACTCAGGGTTGATGAGTTTGGCAGCTATTTGGCTGACTCGCCCCGCCTCACGGCGGCTCGGGCGGCTAGCTGTGATGGTCTTATTACTGAACATGAGGTCATTACTGCGTTGAAGCAGGTCGGCTATAACAAATCCCCGGGGCTTGATGGTCTACCCTACGAGTTTTACTTGAGGCTGTCGCCCATGTTGGTCCCTATTCTGAAGGATATGTTCAACCATTGGTTTGCCCAGGGTTCCATCCCTGGACAGGTGACCAAAGGTGTGATCACATTGCTGAGGAAAGGTCAACGGCATGGTGGGAGGGAAAACTTTGATGATTTTAGGCCCTTGACTCTGCTAAACACAGAGTTAAAGATTTTGGCAAAGATTCTTGCGAATCGCTTGCAGGTTGTCATCACTGACTTGATCGAACCGGACCAGACTTATGCTGTGAAGGGGAGATCGATTCAAGACAATTTGCACTTGATACGCTCGATCATAGAGGGGACAGAAGACGACGCCGAAGCCGCGCTGATCAGTTTGGATCAGTCCAAGGCATTCGATAGGGTCGACCATCGGTTCCTAGGATCTGTGCTAGAGGCCGCCGGATTTAATCCGGACTTCCGCAAGTGGATCTTTGTTCTGTATGACAGGCCGACGGTAGCGGTGCAGATCAACGGTAAGCTGTCGGAGTCATTCGCTGTCTCTCGGTCGGTGCGACAGGGTTGTCCGCTGTCGCCTCTGTTGTATGTCCTGGCGTTGGAACCCCTCCTTCGCAAGTTAAGGGACGAGGCGGCTACACCAGTCCTGCGCGGAATAGCTCTCCCTGGAGGCACACGAGCCAGGGTTTCCGCGTTCGCCGATGACGTCACCGTGTTCGTGTCTTGCCTCACGGACGTTCAAGCGGTGGTCGAGGCGCTCGCTCGATACGAAGAAGTAACAGGGGCCATCTTCAACCGTAGCAAGTCTGTTGGCCTGCGGTTGGGGGCCTGGACCGGGGTAAACTCGCTTCCAGGTATTTTCAGCTGGACCGATGGACCGGTCCGCATTCTCGGTGTCTGGTTTGGACCGGGACTTCAGCTGGAAAAGAATTGGTCGGAAGTACAGTCTAAGGTCAAATCGTCAGTAAAGACTTGGATTGGAAGGAAATTGTCCTTGAAGGGTCAGGCGGAGGCGTGTGCTACATACGTCTTTCCGCTCATCCTTTACCGTTTGTCTGTACTTCCTCTCCCTGCAGAACGACTAACCCGCTTACAAGGGCGCCTCGATTCACTTTTGTGGAACGAGGGTAAGCATTATGTCTGCAGAGAGGTCTGTGTTCAAAATCCGAGCGAGGGAGGCCTGGGTCAGCCCAGTCTCTTGTGTCATAGAAACGCCGAGAGATTGGCTTTCCTGGGTCGTTCGCTTGAAGGAGACGCTCCTTGGGTCCCTGTGGTTGAGAACTCGTTTCCCAATCTCAAACCCAACCCTTCGGTAGAAGGTCGTCGTAGACCGAAGGGGGAGTCCAAGTTCTTCTCCGAATGCCGAACCGCTCTTAGAGCTTTGCCGGGGACCAATGTCCTCGATCAGCCAAGGAAGAAACTGTATCGGGATTTAGTGGAGGGGACCGCGAAGGATCCACTTTGTAGGCGGATGGGATGGTCGATGGAGGTTGTCTGTTCTCAATGGCGTTGGGCGCCGGGACGGGAGATTCTGAATAACTCGGAATTCTCCCTGACTTGGCGACTGGTCCGAAATGCGCTGCCCCTCTTCGACGTACTTTTCCGGTATAAAGAACATACCAGCCGCTTCTGTCTGTGCTGTGATGAACGCGAGCCCGAAACAATCGAGCACGCGTTTTTTAGTTGCAGCCGGATACAGCCCCTATTAAGGTACGTCGAGGGGGTAACAGCTCGCATCGATGCCGAGTGTCTGCTCGATCTCGACGTAGGAACTTTTGTGTACAACATGGAGCCGCCGTTCCCCAGGGAGGAAAGTTTGGTTTTCCTGGCGATCCTAGCAGTAGCGCGTATGACCATTTGGATCACGCGCCTCAAGTTGGTCCACGAAGGGACATGTTCCTGATCGGGATCTGATCGTTTACTTTAAACATTTGCTTAAAGTAAAGATCAGATGCGATTGGAAGAGGTTGCCTAGAGTGGAATTTGACAAGAGGTGGGTGCACAGCACTAGTTTGTGCATCCGTCGAGGAGCCAAGTTTCAATACGTGTTCCCTCCTTAGGCATGGCATGGGCGGTGCTGGGTCCTACGGAACCCATCCCGCCTAGGTTAGCATTATAAGTTCAGTAAAGTAACTCTTGACTGGTGGTACAAATGAGATCCTGTTCCTGATTTTATTTTTTGGTATTAGAGAACCTCTGAGTCTGCCCAACCCCCCTGCTCCTCATCTTTATTTTCTGATGCCCCCGGTCATCCCCCTACTCAGAGGTCACCTTCCTACCCCCTCCATCTGTTGCTTTATTTTCTCCCACCTCCATTAAGGCGACTTCCCCAAACCCCATTAGGGATGCTCTGCTTGTTTTCGGTTCCCCGGAAAACAGTGGGGGATCTAGCCACATAGAATAGTACAGGGGGGTCTTACTAACAACACATTAGTAGTTTTTTCCTTTTTTTTTTTTTTTTTCTTTTGAAATGAACATTTTCATTAGTTTTTTCCCACTCCACGAACATTTTATGCCAATTAATTCAAGAACTCTTTCTAATGAAATCGAACTTTATTTTCTCACACATACACACACACACAAAAAAAAAAAAAATAAAAAATGCACACACAACATACAGAAATGAATATACAAATTGTAAATAGTTAAATTTTACATTGAACGCTGGGGTTATTAGTTAGATTAGGATCCACAGAGTGATTGAGGTATTTTGGTAAATGTTGCCAGTCAAGAGTAAGACTTCAAAGTCTCATCTGTTACATAGTCAAAAAGACCCTGTACCCTCCCCCTCCCAATTTCTTGTAGGGCCTTGTGCCTAATTTTGTTGAATTGAATTTTTTGTTCGTTTTTTATGTTCAATTTTTTCTTTCTCAATAAAATATATAAACAAGATCAAAGTGTAGTATCTGTTCCGGCAGATGCTGCACTTAAGATAATTTGTACCAGTCAATGGAGGGGAAACCCTCTATATTGGGACAATTATTATTTTTGGTAACCAGAGTGCCCCCTTTTTGCCTACTTTTAGGGGAGCTGGTTTTTACCTCACATTAAAAACGGCCTTGTGCCTAATTTGCTCAGTGGGGGAGCAAATAAATACCATCTGTTCTCCCAGCTACCTCATCTTTGATTTTTTTCAAGAGGTCCGCCACTTGACCACACCAGTCAAGTTTAAGGCTTTCACTTTGGTCCCTTTGTGACTCTACTAACCTTGGTTAGTGGGACCGACCCCTATTCGCTTCCCCAGGACCAATGCCATTGTGTGGTAGTCTGGACCCCAAAACCGATACCTTCTTTGGGAGTTTGCTGTTCTTGGGACCGACAACACTTTCTTTGGTAGACACGACCTGGTCGGGTTAGCTTAGCATTTTTTCTTTTGGGTACTTTGTTTCCTCCTCTCCTCTCAGGTTGAAATGGTCTACTTTCTCCCTTCTTAATTGCCTGTGCAGCACTCTGACCTGCGAGGCCCACTCTTTGTCTTCCTTCGCTGCTCTCCCAGTGGATTGAGCAGACCGGGTTCTCTTTCTCGCTTCCTTGGGGTTGTTTGTGGGTAGGGTGACGTGGGTAGGGTGACGTGGGTAGGGCGGATGTTTTGTTTCTGCTCCCCTCTCTGGGCAGAGATGTCTATCCCCTCTCTCTCTTAATTGTGACGCGGCAGTCTGACCCGCTAGCACCCACTGCGTCTTCCTTCACTGCTCTCCTCCCTTGCGGGGGGATCTGAGCTGACTAACCTGACATCCCCGCAAGGGGAGGTCAAACGACTTTTGCTTCTGACCTCAGCCACTCCCCTCCACCCCCCCCACTTCCCCGCATATTTCCTTTCTCTCCTGCTACACTTTGGTCCGCGTCAGCGGCCAGTGCAGTTTTTTCCAAGATGCCCTTAAAAAGAAGAATACCACCCCAGATGCGCCACATCGCCCCCCTTGAGTACTCCCCATCAGAGGGAGCATCCACCACAAAAGAAGTAGAGGAGGAGAAGGCCAGGGTAGGGCCGCAGCCCGTGGCGACCCAGGCAAGTCCAACACCAGGAGGGCAACCAATCCCACCCCCAGCTCCCCATGAGGGCCACGCTCCAGACCGAGGAGTCAACGAAGTGGCTGGCGAGGGAACGAGGTGCGATCTGGGTGGTACACATCCAGCGACACCCTTTCCACCTCAATCCTTGTCGGTCGGAGAAAGCACTCCCACCCAGGCTCCCCAAGAGGACCAGTCCCAAATGGAAGCTTCCATGCCTGCGGCGGATGAGGGAACGAGGTACCGCACAAGTGGTCCACAACTAGTGGTACCCTCTGAGCCTCAATCCTCGTCTGCCGAGAGCAACCAAGTCACCCTAGCTCCCCAAGAGGGCAACACCCAACAGAACAGGGCTAAGAGGGATGAAGAGACCAGAAAAACGGAGGGTGTACCACGGCCAGTGTCACCCATGGCTCCTCAGCCACCGTTCACCCTGAACAGCCCACAGCTTCCTTCAGGAGAGGATCCCCCAACTTTGGATGGAGAGGATGAAAGCAGCATAGCGGAGAGAACTAAAAGGCAAAAATAGAAGAAGCGCTAGCTGCTCTAAGGAGTCTCGGCGGGGAAATCCAAAAGACTACCCCAAAAGTCTCGCCCAAGTAGGACCAACAATCCAGAAGGAGCGAATCCCCAACACCAGCCAAGGGAGATCCAACTCCAGGAAAATCAACAGCCGTGGAGAAACCTAACGCGGAAAACTCCCTCATGGGTGACTCGGCAACAAGGTCACCGACAAGAAAGAAGAAGAGAGGTGACCAGGGAGTCAGACAAAGCCAGGAAGCAACATCCGACGCTGACTGGCCAGCTCTAACCCCCAATAAGGCCAATACCAAGCCACAGCAACAACCAAAAGCAGTGTCAGCAGACCCACGTCCAGGGCCATCCAACCCACCACAAGAGCCGACAGCAGCATGGGGTGCGAAGACGCAGCAGGAGAACCTGACTCCGGAAGGATATAGGGAACTATTCAACTCCACGTACAAGGAGTACACGGTGGGCAACATTATCCAACCCCTCCCAGGTCAGATCGAGGAGTTGGAGAAAAGAGTTCTCTCACTTATTACGTCAGACCTCAGGACCCGGAGTTTGACTGGGGTTGACAGGGACAGCATGGTGGCACTCATCCTGGAGCTAAATATTCCAGCCAGCTATATCTGCAGAAGGCGCTACGTCATGTGGGATGTGCTGCTCCCCAGTCAAGAAGATGCAGTAAGGCTCGCAAGCACCAACCACCAGGGTAAAAGAATAAGACTCCAACCGGAGTACTTAAGCAAGAGGAAGGCCAACGTCTCTGTGCTGAACGTTCCTGTCTACATGAGCGCCAAGCAGGTTGGGGCGATCCTAAGTCAGTAGGGATATGTGGAAACTGTAACACCAGTCCGCGGCCAACGAAACATCATGACCGGAGAACACAAGGTCAGAATGGTCGTGGACAAGACCGAATTTGAAAAAATCCCAGCCATGTTGAAATTCGGGGACTGGACCATGACCCTCATAGTGGAGGGCAGAAAGCCCCACTGCTGGCACTGCCAAAAACGAGGACACATGGCCAAGGACTGCCCCAAAAGACTCCCAGCCACAGTCCCTCTGAAACCGCAAGGGTTGGCTCCGACCATAAAGCCAACCCAAACCCCAGCTGCAGCCCAACCATCTACTTCCACCACAGCCAAACCGGATCAAGCAGCAGAGGCTGGATGGTCAATGGTCACTAAGAGAGGCAGACATCCCCTAAGGGTTCCCGAACAAACAGTGACCATTGACGAACCAGACCACACACCCATGGACATCCAGGCGCCCTCTTCCTCGAACAAGAGGAAACTTCAAGACTCAGAGGAAGAGGAGACCACAGCATCAGCAGTGGCAGAAACAGCAAAGGCAGCAGGCGAGAGAACGAAGACAAAGAGGAGGAAGAGCAGGAAGATGAAGGGAAACACCCCAACCCCAAAACACAAAGTTTCAAATGCCGAGGCTGACCTCCCCACAACCCCAACCCCCAAACAGCCAAAGCAAAAGGCCCCCTCCATCCCCAAACCCTCCAGAACTCTAACACGCAACTCATCCCCAGAAAGGACAAATAACGCCCCCAAAAAAGCAACACCCTCAGCACCAAACACCCCTACACCCGACACCCCCACCCCCAATTCCTCCTCCCCTACTCCTCCTCCCCCTGCTAAAGAGAAACCAACCCCAACCACAAAAGTCTGCACAGAGTGGACAAAAAAACTCCCCTTCCTTCCAGGAGGAAGGATATGTGAAACGGACCGTCTGCCAACTATACCTAAGCTCAAAGGCCAGCAGAAGGTCCGCTACAACCAACTGAAGGACTTTGTATACGTCGGGGGCGATAATGTCACCGACCCAACCAAGTTCGAAGACACTCCCTTGTTGACCACATTTATTAGGGTCAACAGGGATTCCAGGACAAATGCCGCAAAGGAAGCAATCCCGGGCCAGCAGCTGGTGGACACAGAGCATCCTTCGCTGAACAATTTAGTTTTCAAGTGTGAGGGCAGAGTCCCTGTTTACATCCACCCCCTCCTTTTACAGGGCACTAAAACTAACCTTTCCCCTGGACGTAGGAGGCGTGGTCAAGAATGGATTACCCTCAGCTGACTTACTAACCAGAAGCCTTGGACACGCCTGCCACGTCCTCAACCCCGAGGATTTCAGGCCCGTGTGTGACACTGAATAAGGTAGGTGACCATGGCTTTAAACTTGGCTACTTATAATGCGAGGGGCCTCAGATGTCGAAGCAAGGCCACGCGCGTGCTGAGAGATCCGGTGTCCCTCGAGGTAGATATTGCCATTATACAGGAGACCCACTTTATTTGTGACGGGGATTATCAGGTGCTGGTGAACGATTACGATGTTTACTCAGCATATGGCAATACCTACAGTCGTGGAATCTCTTTGCTAGTAAATCGCACCCTATCAGCGTCGGTGAATGTTGTTCACGCAGACGGGGATGGGCGGGCGATTGTCGTCGATGTTGCCGTTAATAGCAGAGTGTTTCAGATAATCGCAGTTTATGCACCTAATTCCACTGTGGAGAGGGCTTCCTTCTTTCGACGGGTGGAGGGTTTTATAGATGATCTGGAGAGGGTAGTCTTAATGGGTGATTGGAATGCCATCCTTATCCCAAGATAGATAAGGTCGGGGGGACTAGCGGGTCGGTGTGGTGTGATAGCAGTCTGTCTGACCTGATGGCTTCGTGCGACCTGGTCGACAGATTTCACCTGGATCACCCGGGGCGGGAGATGTGGACGTGGCATCCTAATACGCCTTCCTATCCAAGTACTTACTTGGATAGGATTTTAGTTAGAAGAGGCGATGTAGATTTTCTATCTTGCCCCACGTTCCACTTTTTAGGACACTCGGACCATAAACTAGTTATGGCCCACCTGAACTTGAGCTCTAGGCCTAACCTGACCGGATACTGGAAGTTCAGCAGCACCTTGTTGGAGCTGGAGGACTACCGGTTGAAAGTTACAGAGATAATCCAACGGGCATTAGTGGGGGCGTTTACCGGGAGTAAGTGGTGGGTTAGTCTCAAGGCTAAGATTAGACGCTTCTCGGTCCAGTGCAGCCAACGTGTCACGCTAGATAAGGCTAAGGCCAAGAAGTGTATAGAGAATAGGTTGACCCGGCCGGTGGAGGGGGGACCCCCTAGAGATAGCACTAGCTAAACAAGACCTCAACCGCTTGACTAGCGAGCGGTACGAGGGCCAGATAGTTAGGGCTAGGCTAATGAAAGTCTCGAACGAGACTGTTAATGTAGACGCTGTTGAGCATAAGGCTGCTCTAAGGCGCACTCAGACAGGTACATTCGAAAGGTAAACGACCTGGAAGGGCATGCCCTCGTGTCGACGTGAGAGATTTGCGAGGGGTTTCGAAAGCATCTATCGGAGCACTTCAACGAACTACCCAGACTTAGGGTTGAAGAGTTTAGCAGCTATTTGGCTGACTTGCCTCGCCTCATGGCAGCTTGAGCGGCTAGTTGTGATGGTTTTGTTGCGGAACATGAGATCATTACTGCGTTGAAGCAGGTCGGCTGCAACAAGTCCCCGGGGCTTGATGGACTACCCTACAAATTCTACTTGAGGCTGTCGCCCATGTTGGTCCCTATTCTGAAGGATATCTTCAACCATTGGTTTGTTCAGGCCTCCATCTCTGGGCAGGTGACCAAGGGAGTGATCACATTGCTGAGGAAAGGTCAATGGCATGGTGGGGAGGAAGATTTAGACGATTTCAGGCCCTTGACTCTGCTAAACAAAAAGTTAAAGATTTTGGCCAAGGTTCTTGCGAATCGGTTGCAGGTTGTCATCACTGACTTGATCAAACCAGACCAGAGCTATGCTGTGAAGGGGAGATCGATTCAGGACAATCTTCATCTGATGTGCACGATCATAGAGGGGACAGAAGACGACGCAGAGGCCGCGCTGGTCAGTTTGGATCAGTCCAAGGCTTTCGATAGGATACTAGCAGTAGCGAGGATGATCATATTGATCACACGCCTTAAGCGAGTCTGCGAAGGGATATCTGTTCCGAATCGGGATCTGATCATCTACTTTAAACATCTGCTTCAAATAAAGATCAGATGCGATTGGAAGAAGATGCCTCGAGTGGCCTTTGACAAGAGGTGGGTGCATGACACTAGCTTGTGCATCCGACGAGGCGCCAAGTTTGAATTCATGTTAACACCATAAGCATGGCACATGCGGTACTGGGTCCTACGGAGCCCATCCCGCTAGGTTAGACAAATAAAAAGTAAAGAGACTCTTGACTGGTGGTACAAATGAGATTCTGTCCCCCGATTGGTTGTTTTTTGGCACTAGAGAACCTTCTGAGGTTACCCTACCACTACCGCCCCTATCTTTTTGTTTTTATCACCCCCTGGTCAACCCCTACTCAAAGGTCGCCACCTAATATATTCCTATTTTTTGTTTTTAACAATCTATTTATTTTACTCCCTAAACCCGATATGAATTCTTCCCAATCTCCATTAGGGATCTCCCCGCTTGTTTTCGGTGCCCCGGAAAACAGTAGGCGATTTAACTTTATAGATTAGCTCAGGGAGGGACCTTACTAACAATGCACTAGGAATTTTTATTTTTTGTATATTTTTTCTAGATTCCCCACTCCCCAACACGAACTGTTTTTCTTCCAAATTCAAGAACTTTTTATTTTTGAATGAATTGAACGTTTTTCACACACACACACACACACACACACACACACACACACACACACACACACACACACACACATACACACACACACACACAGAAATTGTATATATATCTTTTTTTCAAAAACGCTGGGGTTTTCATTAGTTAGCTTTAGACTCCACAGAGTGAATGAGGTATTGTGGTAAATGTTGTCAGTCAAGAGTAAAGTCGCCACAGACGCCATTTTTACTTTAGGTACAAAGACCCTGCAACACTCCCCTCCCCAGATCTTATAGGGCCTTGTGCCTAAATTTGTTTTTTCTTTTGGAGATTTTACTTTTTTTAATTTTTTAATTTTATATTGGAATTTTTTTAATTGTAATTTTTTCTTTAAACAAAATAAATTAAATATAAAGATCAAAGTGTTGTATCTGTTCTCTGATACATACACCGCACGAGGCAGTGCTGTTTCTGGTGACACATTCTTGTGCCCGGAACACCTGATGAGCATGTTGGGTAGCGTTCTGTCCGCACCCCCACTTTGTCTGTTTTTCTCTGCTCTCCCCGCTCACGGGGGGGGGGGGGGTAATCCGAGCTGATAATTTACGACCTTCCCGCGAGGGAGGGTCGGAAACACTTTCTCTCTTCACTCCACTAACTTCCCACTCCCTCTCTCAGTTCTATTTCCCCTCTTGCCGCCTTTTGGGTCCACTTCTTTTTGGCGCCAAAGTCGGCTCCCACTTTGGACGCCGTCTCCACGTCACTCTTTTCGGTGAATTTTAAATGAAGAGGGAACCAAAACGGACACCCCCAGCCCGGGGGCCACCAATATGGATAGCCCTACCCAGGGGGCCATTAGTGGCCCCCTGGGTAGGGGGCTACTGCTCCCAAAGAGGACGACTCCCCAACAGGAGGAGCAGAAACAACCACTAACGGGGTGTACCACTCGAATATGGCATCATTGGATGCACCCCAGGAGAGGGAAAATTTACCAACAGCTCCCCCCGAGGGAAACTCCCTGCAAAGGGGAGCAAAACCAAAATCGGTCGTAGCATCTCACTCCGACCAGAAAAAAGGAGGAGGTGCCAGGCCAAAAGGACAATAAAGGGGACAGTGCTCCCCAGGAGGGCTGCTCCCCCAAAACGGGAACAGATCAAGAAAATAAGGGGGCATACCGCCTGGACCTCACAAACGAGGAAGGAGCAGATGCCCTTAAAGTAAACAAAAAGTTCATGCTCCCCAAGAGGCCAACTCCCTAAAATGGAAAGCTGCTCCCGAAAAAGACCCTAACCAAGGAGAGTAAGCCCCAAAAGTCACTGAAAAGGGAGCCCACAAAAGGACAGACTAAGAAATCTTGGGAGGTAGGAAGCATTGCCAATAAACAGGGAGGCGTGACCTCCATAAAAGACCAAAAACGGTCTAACCCCACCAAAGACCAACACCAACACCACCAAGAGGGTCTGCATGGGGGAAGACCGTAGAAAAACAACTGTCCCCTTAAGAGTATAGAGACCTGTACCTGACAAAGTACAGACAATACATAGAGGGGGAAGATATAAAACCCATACCGGGTGCCTGGGAGGCAATTGAGAGCAGAGTCCTGTCCTTCGTCATTTCCGATATACCGGAAAACCGCCTCCTAGGGGTGAAGAAGGAAGACATGGCAGGCCTCCTTTACAAACTTAACATCCCGGTACTATATCTGTACCAGAGGAGCTTTGCCAGGTGGGACATCCTCCTACCTGCCAAGGACGATGCAGAGAGACTCTCCCTCCAAGAAATAAAGCATGGGAGTGTCAAACTAACGCCTGAATACCAGGGCAAGAGAAGGACTCGGGTGCAGGTATTTAATGTGCCAACCTAAATACCTGCGGAACTGCTAGGATGCTTCTTCAGCCAGTACGGTGAGGTGGAACAGGTGACCCCAGTACCGTCAAAAACTGGGACTCACCTGGGCTGCTACACAATAGCAATGAGGCTGAAGAGGAAGGGTATTCGGGCGATACCAGCGCTGCTTACATACAAAGACGACAGCATGACGGTGGTGGTGGATAGCCATCGTCTGGACTGCTGATTCTGCCAGAAGCCAGGAGCTGCCCCCAAAGCATAACCCCTAATCAAACGACCCAAAAGGTGGTCACAACCTCTGAAACAGCGCTCGCACCAAAACAGGTGGAAACAACCCCTGCAACTGCGGCACCAACCCCAGCTCCAAAGAAAACCCAAAACACCCAGGAGGCCAAGTGGGAGGAATGGAGCAATGTAGTGAGACAAAAACGGAAGCCCATAATCTCTTCTGCCACCATCCCACCACCAGCCCAAAATCGATGCAGCAGCCTCTGCAAATGCAGCAACAACAGCAGCCACCGCAGCTGATGTCACGGAAACAGCTGCAGCAACAACTACCGCAGCAGCAAGAGCAGCAAGTGCAGCAGAGGCAACAGCAGAAGCAGAAGCAGCAGCAGCAACAACGACACTAATGAGAGCAGCATCAACAAAAACAGCCGCAGTAGCAACTAGAGGAGCAGACAAAACCAACGGTCCCTGCACCAATCGAGATCAAGCAGAGAAAAGACTTCTCCTCAGAGGATTAATCCGCTAGTGAGAGGGAGAAGAATTCAACCTCACCTCTCCCCGGTTCATTCAAAAGAATAAAAAAGAAAAACAAAAGAAGAAAAGGGGAAGAAAAGGTGGCCCTCACTCCCTGTGAACATACAACACCCCTAACAACAAAATCCACTTCCACCCCCAAACTAGACACTGCACCAACATCAGACACTACACCACCACCAACACCAGGCACCACACAAACACTAGACACTACACCACCACCAACACCAGGCACCACACAAACACCAGACACTACACCACCACCAACACCAGGCACCACACAAACACCCGTCCCCACACCAATGCAAACTGAGCCACCACCCCAAAAAGAAAAAGAAAAGAATGAACCGAGGGAAGGGAAAGCCCCCTCTGCCTCTCACAGACCAACCAAATTAAAAGCCCTTGCCCCCCGATGAACTATGTTATGTAGACCCTCTATCTGTGGCAACAGACATATCCCATCGCCAGAGGAAAATCTTAAAACCTCTGCTCGATTACAAACAGATAGAGAGGAAAGATATAAATATCCCCTCAAATGTCCCGGACGCCCCACTCCTAATAACTTTTGTCAGAACTCCAGAGGCCTGCAAGACCAATTTGTGGATAAGGCTGCAGGCTGCTGAAGGAGCGTTTCCGGGCATAGAACTAGTTTAGAAAAATTACCCTTGTCTTGACGAACTGTCAAAACAATGCAAGGGAAGGATCCCAGTGTTAGTCCATCCGTCGCTCTACAGGGTCATAAAATTAATTTATCCTTTGACCACCTTGAGCATGGCACATAATGTCGACGTCCCCTCCCCGGCTGACTTAAGTGCTGAGTGTGACACACCCGGTACACCACTCTCTCCCTGATTTTTCTCTGTGAACAGACGCCACACTAGACGATTTGAAAATCACCCCTTCTCAGGTACATGCTATTATGAAAAACCTAGACACCTCAAAAGCATGTGGACCAGATCTCATCCCAGCTGTGCTATTAAAAAAATGCTCTGTCGAGGTTGCTCCAGTTCTCTCCAAACTTTACAATAAATGCCTTAACGAATCTTGCTTTCCCGACTGCTGGAAAACCGCTTCTGTGGTACCAGTCTTCAATAATTCTGGTGAAAGAACTGACCCACTAAATTATCGCTCCATTAGCCTCCTCCCGCTTTTCTTCAAAGTATTTGAGTCCTTAGTTAATCAAGCCCTAGTCCAGCACCTAACAGCTGCTAAACTCCTGACTGACGAACAATATGTATTCAGGCAAGCCCGTTCAACAGCAGATATCTTAACTGTAGTTTCTGAACATATATACCGTTCATTGGACTAAACAGGGGAGGATAGCCCTTGATATATCTAAGGCTTTTGACAGGGTATGGCACGATGGTCTTCTAAGGAAAATTAGATCATATGGAATCACTGGAAGAATTCATAATGTAATTAAATCCTTCTTAAGTAAGACAAAAATTCAAGTTGTCCTCGACGGTCGTACATCTAAACAATATGACCTAAATGCGGGAGTACCTCAGGGGTCTATCCTTGGACCTCTATTATTCCTATTCATAAATGACCTCCCTGATAATATTGTCTATGGGTATATTTGCCGATGACACCACTCTCTATAACAGATATGAGGGGAAAATAAATGAACACATATCCAAGGAAATGGCAGAAACACTAGAGGATGATCTCCAATCTGTTGTGGAATGGGGACAAAAATGGTTGGTCACATTCAATGCTGTTAAGACTAAGCTTGTTTCCTTCAATAACTACAAGAAACCTTCTCTACCACCAATAGCAATGGTCAAGAACATATTGCCTGAAAGTACTTCTTTTAAACTCTTCGGCCTAACGTTTACAGGGAATATGAACTGGAATAGATACATTGAGAGCATTGCCAAGGTTGTTGCAAGGAAGGTTGGCTCCCTCTACCATGCTAGAAAACTACTTACGCCTAACAGTATCTTGTACCTCTATAAGGCAACCATTCGCCCATGTATGGAGTACTGTTGTCACATCTGGGCTGGTGCTTCTGCTGCTTGTCTCTCGCTCCTGGACAGGGTTCAAAAGAGAGTCGCCAACCTGATAGGTCCTGAACTGTCATCTAGGCTTCAGCCTCTGTCCCATCGACGAGATGTTACATCCCTCTGCCTGTTCTACAAATACTTTTATGGTGAATGCTCTGACGAACTGCAAACACTTGTACCTCCTCGACGTAACTACCCCCGATAAACCCGACAAGCTACTAAGTCTCATCCCTTTACAGTAGAGATCCCTAGGTGCAAGAAAGCCTTTTACTCCAATAGTTTCTTCCCCAGAACTGCAGGTCTTTGGAACTCCCTTCCGGGATTCTGCTTTCCCAACTGTACTGATATGCAGAAGTTCAAGTGTAATGTGAACAAACATCTTTCTACTCATCTCCCTTCATAATGACCCTGCTAATTAAGTCCCTGATAGTAGCCCCCTGCTTCAAAGTGGCACTGTGCCTTGTTTGGTGTGAAAATTGAATTAAAAAAAAAAAAAGCGGGTAGTGCTAATGGGGGATTGGAACGCCATCTTACACCCCGAGATAGATAAGGTAGGAGGCGATGCTAGAGGATCGGAGAGCCTGGCTGATCTGATGGTTAGATGCAGTTTGGTCAACAGGTTTCGGTTCGAGCATCCGGGGTGGGAGATGTGGACGTGAACCAATAGCGTTTCCTCCTATCCAAACACTTACTTGGACAAGATGTTAGTTAGGAGAGGCGAAGTAGACTTCTTATCTTATCCGATGTTCACTTACCTGGGCCAGACGGACCATAAACTAGTTATGGCCCGGCTTAAGCTAGGAAATAGGCCTACGTTAGTGGCCCACTGGAAGTTAAACACCTCCCTTCTGGAGAAACAAGACTTCCAAGAGAAGCTAATAGAATTAATTCAAAAAGCACTAGTGAGGGCGATTACCGGGAGTAAGTGGTGGGAAGGTCTAAAAGCCAAAATTATAACCTTCTCTGTCAAGTATGCTCAGTGCCTCGCACTAGATAAGGCCAAGACAAAGAAGAAGCTAGAGCAGAAACTAGCCCGGAGTATGGGGGAGAATGATAGAGTTAGTCAGGAACTAGCTAAGCAGGACCTTCTGCGTGAGAATAGCGAGCATTATAAAGGTCAAGTTGTCAGAGCTAGGCTTAGAACGATAGGCAATGAAGCAGTCAACTCCAACACTGAAGCACGTCGTGAAATTTCTAGGTGTGGCTCGGACAAGTACATTGCAAAGGTAAGACATCCGGATGGACGCACCCTGGAATCGACTCGGGAGATCTGCAAGAAGTTTTGAGAACATTTCGAGGAGCGTTTTACGCAGCTGCCCGATCTTCCGGTCCTTGAGTTTAGCGACTATTTGGCTGACTCTCCCTGCCTCAAGGAGGCTAGGGCGGCTAGTTGCGAGGGCCAGGTGATGGAGCGGGAGGTTTTTACTGTGCTGAAGCACGTCAGCTGGGACAGACCGCCGGGACTCAATGGTCTGCCATACGAACTGTATTTGAGGCTGTGGCCCATGTTTCTGCCTCTTCTGACGGATGTGTTCAACCATTGGATTGCTCAGGGATCCATCCCGAGGCAAGTCACCAAGGGAGTGATCACATTGCTGAGGAAAGGTGACGGGCATTGTAAGGAAGAGTTAAACGATTACAGGCCCATAACTCTGCCTAACACAGAGTTGAAGATTTTGACCAACGTCCTGTCGAATCGGCTGCAGGTTGTTATCGGTGAATTGGTTGAACCAGAACAGAACTATGCTGTGAAGGAGAGATTGATTCAGAACAACTTGCACCTGATACTCATGATCCTAGAGGGAGGGATAGATGATGACATGGAAGCCGCACTTTGAGTCCACTTACAAGGACCTCACAGAATGGAACGACATAAAACCCATCCCAGGCGCTGCAGAGGACCTTAAGAAGAGGATAGTGTCCTTTGTCACCTCAGACATGAAGAAAAGAGGTCTCACATGGGGTGGCAAATTCAGCCCTGCGCAGAATGGCTCTGCCTGGCGGCCCAGCTGCTAAGGTACCCGCATTTGCCGATGATGTCACAGTCTTCATGTCGAGCTTCAGAGACATCAAGATTGTGTCAGAGGCGCTGGCACAGTATGAAAGAATCACGGGGGGGGGCCAAGATAAACCACAGTAAATCGGTCGGACTGGGGTTGGACGTCTGGAGTGGCAACACAAACCTCCCGGCGTCCTTCAGGTGGTCAGATGGCCCAGTTTGGTACCTCGGCATGTGGTTCAGACTGGGTCTCCATCTTGATAAGAATTGGTCAGAAGTATGATCAAAGGTGGAGGCTGTGGTCAACTCGTAGCTTCCTAGGAAGCTTTCCTTAAAGGGTAGAGCCGAGGCGTGAACTACATATGTCTTCCCTTTCGTCCTTTACCGACATGCCATACTATCCACGCCTGCACAACACCTAACAGCTCTTGTCAAACTCTTGTCCTCGCTCCTTTGGGACAGAGCACTGGGTGAGCAGACAGGTCTGTATTTAACATCCGTGTGAGGGACGTTTGGGAATGGCGAACTTGAAGCGTGATCGAGATGCCGAGACGTTGGCCTTTCTTAGACACTACCTTCAAGATGATCAACTGTGGCACCCCGCGATCACTGCCACCTTTTCTGACCTTATTCTTGACCCTTCTATCGAGAATTGTCGCAGGCCATGGGGAGATTCAGTCTTACTGAAAGAGTGCCGAGCCGCGCTTAAACGACTACCAAGGTCCAGCGACCTTGTGACTGCCACCCGTATGGAACTCCACAGGGATTTTGTGAGGGTGGCCTCCGCCGACTCCCTATGTGCGCATTTGGGTTGGCAGCAGAGTGAGATCTGCTCCGTGTGGAGTTGAGCGCCAGGTTCGAGTCATCTGAACAACTCAGAGTTCTCTCTGACCTGGTGATTGGCCCGAAACGCGCTTCCCCTTAACAATATACAATGCAGTTCTGGTTTCTCGGAGTCGCCAGCCTGTACCTGTTGCGGGAAGATGGCCGCAGAAACAACTGATCACGCATTTTTTGATCGCCACAAACTCCACCACTTCTGGTCATATGTTGATGAGATGACGGCTCACATCAACCCCGAGCATCTTTGCTTGATTACTGTATCAAACGTAGTGGACAACGTGGGGCTGCCGTGGGACCGGGGAAGATGAATGGTCTACATCGCAATCCTGGCCGTGGCGAGAATGGTGATTTGGATGTCAAGACTGCAAGATGGCCGGGGGGGGGGCTGCCCTTTTTCTGATTAGAATCTGATCGCTTTCTTTAAATACCAACTACGGGTAAAGATCAGATACGACAGAAGAAGGCTGCATCGCATGGCTTTTGAAAGAAGATGGATACATGTAGCAAGTCTGTGTGTACAAAGAGGAGCCAAATTTGAATACGTGTTCCTTGTCTAGGTGTGGAGTGCGCGGTTCTGGGGTTTTTAGATATTATAAAAAATAAAATTAGTTGATGAAGAAGTATTGAAATATATCAATCAAAAACTCGTGTATTTCATTAAAAGACACCCGCCCTTTTCCAATTTTACTTCCTTCAGCCTCTCAGCCAGCCGAATAAATCTTGTTTCCCTTATTAGACAGCCTCCAAGGCCCCTAACCTCCAAAAACGACAATTTTTTCTTTTGCCCCTCCCCCTCTCAAAACCCATCTTGGAGGAAATGAAGTCTAACCCTAACCCCAGCTCTCACCATGAATTTTTTTCTTTGCTCCCCTGTCCAGTACACAACCCCCCTCCATTTAGAGGCTGCCCGCGAAACCCTGGTTTCTTTACAAACCAGATTTATTTTTTTCCTGTGAATAAAATGGGGAAGTAAATAAACACAGCCCCCCCCCTTTGCAGAAGGATTGGCCTTCAGGCCAAGATCAAAGTGTAGTATCTTTTCTGATACATACATCGTGCAGGACAGTGCTGTTCTGGCAACACATTCTCGCTCTTGGAACACCTGACTAGCTTTTTGGGTAGGGTTCTGTCCTCACCCAGACTTTGTCTGTCTTTCAGCTGATAATTTATGACCGTTGGAAACACTTTCTCTCTTCTCTCCACTTACTTCCCACTTCCTCTCTCAGTTCTATCTCCCCTCTTGCCGCCTTTGGCACCACTTCTTTTTGGCGTCAAAGTCGGCTTCCCACTTTCACTTTGAATGCCATCTCCACGTCAGTCAAAACTGTGATTTTTGGATTTTTACGATACTCCTCGACTGACCATGGAGAGCACAGATATGGAAAGAGTGAAAAGGAGACCAAATGGGGGAGCAACACTTGAATACGAAGGGGCGTACTGCCCGGACAGCATGGAAGCAGGGGTAGCAGCCCCAAAAGACTGTGTCTGGGGAGATTTCCCCATGAGGGCAGCTCCTCCAAAGAGTGAGCAAATTGCAAATCCAAGGAGGCACACCCATGAGATCCTCCAAACCTAGGGGTAATAGCCTCAAAAGACATTACCGATAAAGGGGACATTGCTCCCCAGGAGGGCTGCTCCCTCAAAAGAGAGCAAATTCGGAGAACAAGGGGGCATACCGCCTGGACTTCAACCACATAAAAATGGCAGAGACCCTCAAAGACAATAAAGAGGACAATGCTTTCCAAGAGGCTGACTCCCTAAAAAGGCAGGTCGTTCTGAGAAGAAGCATTAAGCAAGGAGAGTCGGTCCCAAAGGAAAGCGGAAAGGAAAATGCCCCCCAAAATAGCAACACATCCGCAAAGGAACAGCTAAAACGGCCTAACCCGACCAAAGATCCAGTACCAACACCAACAAGAGGACCTGCATTGGGAAAGACCGTAGAGAAGTAACTGTCCCCTCAAGAGTACAGAGACCTGTACTTGACCAAGTATAGACAATACATAGAGGGAGCAGAAATTAAACCAGTCCTACCCTTCATCATCTCCGATATACCAGAGAACCGCCTTCTGGAGATGAAAAAGAAAGACATAGCGGAGCTCCTACACAAACTCAACATTCCAGTACTATACCTGTACCAAAGGAGCTACGCCATGTAGGACATCTCCCACCCACCAAAGACGATGCTGAGAGGCTCTCCCTCCAAGAAATCAAGCATGGGAGAGTCAAACTAATGCCTGAATACCAGGGCAGGAGAAGGACTCGGGTGCAGGTATTCAACGTACCCATGCAAATACCTGCAGAAATACTGGAATCCCTCTTCACCCAGTTTGGCAAGGTCAAAAAAGTAACCCCGGTGTGGTCGAAAATTGGCATGCACCTGGGCAGTTACACAGTGGCCATGAGACTCAAGAGAGAGGGATTCCTAGTGATACCAGCACAACTAATATTTAAGGCGGCAACTATGATGGTGGTAGTGGAGGGCCATCATCCACAATGCTGATTCTGCCAAAAGCAGAGCCACATGACCAAGAACTGTCCCCACGGGTCAACCCCGAATCAACCAACTCCTGAAGTGGCCCCAACAGCCTCTGCAGCCACCACTCGCACAACATCAGCACCAACCCCAGTGTCGAGGACGTCCAGAACAATACAGGAGGGCAAGAGGGAGGAGTGGAGCATAGTGATCGGCTGGAAACTGAACTCCACAGCCCCATCCGCGACCGTCCCACCACCATCCAAACAATCGAGGCAGCAACAACAACAGCAACCTCTCCAAAAGCAGCCTTCAACTAAACAGCTCCCAGAGCAGCATCCGCAGCAACAACTGCCACAGCCAATGCCGCGAAAACAACTGCAACAACAACAACGACCACCACAGCAGCAAAGACAGCAGCAGTCAAAGCATCAGAAGCAGAAACAACAGTAGCAGCTGAAGCAGCAGCAGTAGGAGCAACAAAACAAGAGAGCTATATGCTCAGTCCATTAAATCCAAAGTTGCTAAGCAGCAGCTTGGTTCCTGAACAGAAGCATGCATTCTATCCCAACCATCATCAATGGACCTGACAAAGCCAAACTATTTGCCAAGAACTTTACAGCTAATTCTACCCTATGTGACGAAGGCCATCAACTTCCCGTATTTCCTCCTATAACAGACAACACGCTATGCAACATACAAATATATGTGCGTGAGGTCGCCTAGCTAATCAAGAACCTTGATTCCAGTAAAGCAACTGGTCCTGACGGCATTCCAATCATAGTGTTGAAAAACCAAGATCAGAAGCTTCTCCGTCAATTATGCCCAGTGCCTCATACTAGATAAGGCCAACATGAAGAAGCAGCTAGAGCAGAAACTAGTCCAGGCTATGGGGGAGGGTGATAGGGTTAGCCAGGAACTAGTAAAGCAGGACCTTCTATGCGAGACTAGCGAACATTACATAGACCAAGTAGTTAGAGCTAGGCTTAGAAAGATAGGCAACGAAGCAGTCAATTCTGATGTGGACATGCATCTTGAGGTTTCTAGGCATGGCTGGGACAAATACATTGCAAAAGTCAGACATCCGGATGGACACACCCTGAAATCAACTCGGGAGATCTGCAAGGTGTTTCGAAAACATTTTGATGAGTGCTTTACGCAGCAGCCCGATCTTCCGGTCCTTAAGTTTAGCGACTATTTGGCTGACTCTCCCTGCCCCGATGCAGCTAGAGCAGCTAGTTGTGAGGGCTGGTTGATGGAGCAGGAGGTTTTTACTGCGCTGAAGCAGATCAGCTGTGACAGATCGCTCGATGGTCTGCCATACATCTGTAGTTGAGGCTGTCGCCCATGTTTCTGCCCCTTCTGACGGATATGTTCAACCATTGGTTTACACAGGGATCCATTCCGGGGCAAGTAACCAAGGGAGTGATCACATTGCTGAAGAAAGGTAGTGGGCATGGAGAGGAAGAGTTAGACAACTACAAGCCCATAACTCAGAGTTGAAGATTTTGGTCAAGGTCCTTTCGAATCAGGTGCAGGTTGTTATCGGCGAGTTCGTCGAATTGGAACAACTACGCTGTAAAGTAGAGATCAATTCAGAACAACTTTCACCTGATCCGCAATATCCTATAGCTGATGAAACAGAAGTCACGCTAATCAATTTCGATCCAAAGGTTTCGATAGGGTCATCGTTTCTTGACATCTGTCTAAGAGGCCGCCAGTTTTAAACTGGACTTCTGCAAGTGGATCTCCATGATGTATCAGTAGTCCATGGCCGTCGTGCAAGTCAACGGTCGGTTCGTCGGGGTTGTCTGCTGTTGCCTCTGCTTTATGTCCTGGCCTTGGGGGCTCTGCTCTGCAGGCTATGATGTCGGGAGGCAAATTCGGCCCTGTGAAGAATGGCTTTGCCTGGCAGCTAAGCTGCCAAGGTATCCACATTAGCCAATGATGTCACGGTCTTTGTGTTGAGCTTCAGAGACATGAGGATCGTGTCAGAGGCGCTTGTACAATACAAAAGAATCATGAGGGCCAAGATAAACTGCAGTAAGTCGGTCGGACTGTGGTTGGCACCTGAAGTGGCAACGCAACCCTCCCGGCGCCCTTCAGCTGGATGGATAGCCCGGTTCAGATTCTCAGCGTGTGGCTCGGACCGTGTCTGCATTTTGATAAGAATTGGTTGGAGGTACGGTTAAAGGCGTAGGCTGCGGTCAACTCATGGCTTCCTAGGCGTGCGCCACATACGTCTTCCCTCTCATCCTTTACCGACTGGCTGTACTTCCCCTGCCTGCACAACACCTAAAAGCTCTTGTCGAACTTGGGAATGCGGAACTTGAAGTGTCATCAACACGCCGAGAGGCTGGCCTTTCTAAGCCACTACCTTCAAGAAGATCAATCGTGGCACCCCGCAATTACAGCTGCCTTTCCCAACCTCATTCTCGACACCTCTATCGAGAGTTGTCGCAGACCATGGAGAGATTCAGCCTTCCTAAAAGAGTGTTGAACCGCGCTAAAATGACTACCAAAGTCCAACGACTTTGTGACAGCTATCCGTAGGGAACTCCACAGTAATTTAGTGAGGGGGGCCGCCGACGACCCGCTATATATGCGTTTCGGTTGGCAGCAGAGTGAGATCCATTCCGCGTGGAGTTGGGCGCCAGGTTTGAGTCACCTGAACAATTCGGAGTTCTCTCTGACCTGGCGATTGATCCGAAATGCATTTCCACTTAACAACATACAACGCAGTTCTGTTTTTTGGATTTGCCTGCGTGTCCTCGGTGTGGAACAATGGCCATAGAAACAGCTGATCATGCTTTCTTTGATTGCTGTGAACTCCGTCAGTACTGGTCGTATGTCAGCAGGGTGACCGCTTGCATCGATCCCGAGCATACTTGCCCGATTACATGAGGCCACCATGGATAGATAAATGGTCATGGTGAGAATGGTGATTTGGACGTTGCGTCTGCAAGGTGGCCAGGGGGTGTTGTCTTTTTCTAATCAGGATCTGATCGCTTTCTTTAAACACCAACTGCAGGTGAAGATCAGATGTGATAGAAGAAGGCTGAACGTGCGGCATTTGACAGAAGATTGATACATGTAGCAAGTCTGTGTGTACAAAAAGGAGCCAAATTTGAATATGTGTTCTCTGCCTAGGTGTGGAATGCGCAGTTCCGTCAAGCGTAATCAATTTTCAGCCTTTTAGCTAGCCGAGTGAATGCTTCATCCCTCCCCAACTAGGAAGCCTCCAATATCCTCATCCCCTACTAGCTGCAATTTTTCTTTTCATCCCTCACTCTAAATTTCACCCATTTTGGAGAGAAAGAAATCAATCACTAACGCCCCATCCCTCAACCACAAAATTTTCTTTTCTCCATTTCATCCCATCTATAGAGCATCCCTACTTAGAGACGAGCCTGCAGGAGCTCAGGTTCCTTTACAAACCGAAGTGGAACAGGTGGTCTATAAATTTTGCATTTTTTTCCTTCCCCAGCTCTCGACATAAATGAATTATTGTATCATCATCATTATTATCTTTTTTGTTTTTACACGGAAATAAATAATATTTTAAACAATTGGGTTCTAAGGAGGACGTCCCCCAGTATGAAAGGGTGAATGCGATATTATGGCAAAAGAAGATACTAGCTAAGAGAAACTTTTGTTTTAAGTTCTGAAGTGACAAGGATGACAAACGACCCCCCCTTCCCCCCCTTTTGATTTGGCCTTCTGCCTAAGTTTTTTGTTCAGTTGTAACTTACTTGGTAATTTTAGCTTGAATAAAGAGTTTAATATCTCAAAGTGTAGTATCTGTTCTAGCAGATCTGCAATCAAAGACCATTGTCCTTGTGGCAATAGGCTTCTGTAGGGGCAACCCTTTATACTAAGAGATTCTCACTATCCAGCTCTCATTTCTCACATCTCGGGTGTAACGCCTCCTTCGAGGAGGTGGTTAAGGACTCTTATTTCTCTGGATTCTCGGCACGTGTCGTCTAGACCCCTCTGAGGCTGTTACATGAAATCTGGTATGCTGAAAGCGAATATCAAAGCAGCAAGCAGGAAGAAAGACAAACGATTGTAGTCTATCTACAAAAGCTTAATTCTCATAAAATTATGTACAAAATGTTTTTACAATTCTCATTCAGATTTTGTCAGTTCTTTTCAAAATCTCAACTCTCTTCACAGACAGCGACCGACGGATGGATGAGGTGGGGAGGGGTAACATCTCTGCTCTACTCTGTGACTCAACTCTATTCTTCTCTACTCTGATCTGAAACTCTCCCTGCACTCTTCTGACTAATTTTCGCACGACAGTCGTATATATAGTAAGGTAAGCGGATGGGGGTGGAAATTCTCCCAGCCAATAAGATTTTGCCACAAAATCTCCACGAAATCCTAAGCCCCAGGTCCCTGGGTGGGCACCGTTCCCACACTTGAAATTCTCTCACCATTTTCAAGGACAGATATCAATTCTGACATCCGACCCTGGGTTCATTTAAGGCCAGACAAGGTTCTAAGTGAAATTTCCTGTCGTCAACTTTTAGCCGTAAAAATATATTTCTCTGGTTTTCAAACAATATCTATTTTTACATGAAATAAAATATGTATATTTATCTTCTCTATCTTAAATCTTTGGGTTATCTGGCGTCACCCGGAAATACAAAGCTACCTCAGCATAGTTCTAACGCTCCTCAATGGGGAATTACGTTACATTCGCCCCAATTAGACTTTATTACTTCGTAGAACCAATGGAGTCTAATTCCTTAACACACCACTCCATCCCCTTTTACAGTTCGCCGTCAGATCTTTTTCTCCACAGACCCCTCTCTCCATCCTCAAATTATCCGTCAACAAGACAACATACACACAATCCCATATCCACCCTTTTTATGCAGGGTTCTTCCCTTTTTCATTCAAAAGTTCATAAGAAAGTTAATTCGAAAAAGTTCGTAAAATCATCAAAAATGTAAAAAGTTCAAAGTCGTCAGGACTAATATAATCATCAAAAATGTAAAAGTTCAAAGTAAAATCATCAAAAATGTAAAAAGTTCAAAGTTCGTCAGGGCTAATATGATTCCCTTTTTTTCACATGCAATTTTTTTCTTTGATTATATATTCTTTTTTTTTCAATTCACATTAATAATTAAAAGATAAGATAATCATTAAAAACTGTTACTCCAGAAAATGCATTAAGTTCATCAAGTATCTCATAAGAGTTACTTCCCTTGTTTAAAAGTTTTGTCCCCTCTTTTTTTTCAAATAACATTACTCAACCCTTTTTTTCCAAATCTTTATAAGAGTTATTCCCCTTTTTCTAATTTCTTTTCATCAATTTTATCATAGTTCAATTTTTTTTCACAGAGTCACATCACAATTTTCAAGAGTTTTTCAAGTTTTTTTTCACTTCGCTGCTATCAACAGCACAGTCTCGTATAATACAGGGTTGCAGCCCTAATCAGGGTTCTCAAAGGACCCGCTTTTTATTGAGCTAGGGGAATCTTCTCACCTTAAGCACTTATAGTTGAATCATCACCTTTTATTTCACAGTTCAAATTTTCTTTCATAAGCATCTTGTAAGATTTTCTTTCACTGAGGACTTCTTCTTACCTCAATAGATGGTCATTCAAGGTATCGTTGGGAATTTCCTTTCGATTGTTTTCAGCTCAGCGCCCTGCAAGAATTTTAGATAAAACAGAGAGAAAAGAAAAGAAAAGAAAAGAAGATTTTCAAATCGTCTTCAGTTCCTCTGGATTTCAGCATCAGGGAGGTCTTCAGGTTGCATCTCGTTTTCGTCAGCACGAGCAGCTGCATCTTCCAGAACCACAGGCGGTCTCGAACCAGGATCTCTCCCTCTCCTGCCATCTATGCAATTGGCTTCGAAATTCTCATCACCTTGCCTTCCTCTCATCTTCGCTCTCTTCATGCAGCATGCATCCACCAACAACAGCACAATTATCGTTACTAGCATGCTCACTCCAGCTCCTGTAACCATTACCTTATGAAGCCTATGATTAGCTTCTGTATTCTCCAGACCGTTTAGTCGGGCCTGTAATTCACTCAAATCCATTCGTCTTACTCCTCCCATAGCTTTTGGTAGCTTGAGTCGGGTATGTGGTGGTGAACGATGAATCAGGGGATCCCAGAGGTCAGTGAGGTTAGTCAATTGGACATTCGCCCACTCTACCTCAGGTGTTTTTAACAGATACCGTTCCTCAACCTGATAATATGCAGGTAACCCTATGCCCTTTCCCCGGGCTTCGCAACCCCTGTCCAGTTCTACCATAGCTAAAGGTGGTCCCACCTTGATTATCCCAGCAGCCGTGTTACCGCATACCTTAGACAATTCCATCTTTTGTTGCGTGGATACCAACCAGGTGCCTTCAGCTACTTGTATAGTCAGTGGCAAAAGACCTTCACTTGCCACTTCAACCTTGCAGACGCTATTTATCACTCTCTCACCCACCCTGAAATAATCCCAACACACACAACTCATGATCTCCAGTGACATACAACGGACTCTGTGACCGACAAATTCCAAGACCATTATTTCGGCATATTCCTGCCTCTCGCTGATTTAACAGCATGAATTTATCTCTAGCCATATTGAATGCTACATACTCTGACTCCACTCTGTAACTGGCTAGCAACCCTAACAGTGGATAGGGTACAACTTGATAAACCTTATTTAGTTCCTCGTTCTATCGAATCCTCTTCGATAATTCAAACACAAATACTAATGTTTTCTCCAAGAGTTTAATATTCGGATATATTACCCTATTCCTCCAAATATCTCTTGTATTCATTAACGCAGCTATGACTGACAGGCATCGATCTCCCCAACCGTCCTCCAGGCGGAGCGTTCATCAATGCTATTTTTTTCATAACTGTTGCGGACCAGGATATAAATACCCTAAACTCGCTACAAGAAAAAATAATGAAACGAATTGAATGAAGGAAACAAAGAACTCAAATGCTGGAATAAAATAGACCTGTCGTTTATTTTCTGTTGAGAAATGAAAGTCTTGGGTGTACACGTGTTCATTCAGCCGTTGACGACTACGCGTGTGGAAGGAAAGGGGAATGCAATAGAGAAACGCGAAGTGGCAAGCCGGCCTGTAGAAAGAGAGGGTTAAGCTCAGTAGAGAGTCGCGCACATGTCTGTGTTGATGGACCAAAACCGAAGGGAAGATAGAGTGAGAAAGTCAATCCAGTTCATGGAGAGAGAAAGCGTATAAAGTGTACGTGCGCTTATCCCACATTACAGTAGCAGGAAAAATGACGCTAGGGCGCGCGGTCGGTTCGTTGACTCAACAGATCGAACGCTGGTCCGGACGAAAAAGGGAAGTTGACAGGTTTTGTTGAGTTTTATACTGGAGTTAGTGTTCTGACTGCGCATGTCTGGCTTTCGCTTTAAAGGAAGTGACGTCACAGCTCGGGTGTGTGTGTGTGTGTGCACGTTAGCGTGTGTGTGTGTATGCGCATGAATGTGAGTGTGTGTATGAGGATGTGTATATGCGTGCGTGTGTGTGTGTGCGTATGTGTGAGCGTACGTAAAAAATATATACAAAAGAGGAACGTATTTCGTTTTTGTTTTTTATGTATATATATATATATATATATATATATATATATATATATATATATATATATATATATATATATATATATATATATATATATATATGTTTTTAATAAGTTATATATTGTTTGAAATGTTTTGGCCAATGGACTTTTCGACCAGTTTTTGTTGTTGTTTGTGGTGTGTTATTTTTTGTAATTTCTTTGTCCGTTTCTGAGTGTGTATGTTCTTGTATTGGAGTAGGAGAAATGTGTAATTGTTCATCTATGAATGTAGGTTTAAGTCTGTCTATTGCTATAGTGTGTTTTTTTTTCTCTTTTAAATATCGTAAAATACTTTTTACTCCTGTCGAGAACTAAATAAGGTCCGGAATAATTTGGACATAGTGGGTTTTTTTTTTTACAGAGTCGTTCCTGATAAAAACGTATTTACCTGTGTAAATATTGCTTGGAATGAAAATGTTCGTGTCTGGCTTTTTGGTTGGGGTAAATTTTAATTGTGACATTTTGTGTTTTAAGTCCGTCACAAAAGTTGTTGGGAAAATGTCCGTATTGTTTTCGCAGAATTGTCCTGGTAAAATCAGTGTTGATCCGAAAACTAATTCTGCAGGTGTGCTCTGCAAATTTTCCGTCACAGTGTTGCGAATTGCTAGGAGAATGAGTGGCAAGTTGTCTGACCAGTCCGATTTGTTTTCGTTCATAGCCAAAGTTGCTTTTAATTGTCTATGCAATCTTTCCACTACACCGTTTGCGCAAGGATGATAGGCAGTAGTCTTAATGTGCTTTGTTCCCAACAAATGGTTGAATTCTGTGAAAAGAGTTGATTGGAACTGTGAGCCCCTGTCCGTTGTTATTACGGAGGGTACTCCGAAAATCGTTATCCAATCTTGTAAAATCGCTCTGGCTATTGTTGCGGCTGATGTCTTTCACTGGTATTGCTGTCGGACATCTGCTGAATCTATCGGCTATAGTAAGGATGTGGGTATGTCCATTTGAAGTGGGCAAGGGTCCAACCAAGTCGATATGAACATGAGTAAACCTAGCGTCTAGTACACTGAAAGTTCCTGAAGGTGATTTTGTGTGCCTGTGAACTTTGTTTTTTTGGGAAGGAATACAAGTTTTGGTCCAACTACGGATGTCCGTATTCATATTTGGCCAAAAAAAAACGTTCCGCTATTAATTTTACGGTGGCACGTTTTCCTGGGTGGGACAAATTGTGGAAGTGCTGGAAAACTTGTCGTCTGAGGATAGGTGAAATATAAGGGCGAGGGTGTTTTTGTGAAACATCGCAATAGAAATTTGTTGTTCCGAATGGTATCGGCATTTCTTTCAGCTACAGTGAAGTTTTGTCCATTATAGCTGGGAGCGTGGTATCGGTTAATAGCTCTTGTGCTATTAATTCCATACTTAGTGGAGCGGAATTTACAGAAGCAATTGTTGCGCAATATAAAGCGTCAGCTACAACGTTTTCTTGTCCTTTTACGGACCGTATATCGGTAGAATATTGGGCTATAAAGTCCAGGTGTCGAACTTTTCGTGGACCATATTTGTCTAAATGTGTGTGCAGAGCAAATGTTAGAGGTTTATGATCCGTATAAAAGGAAAATTTTCTGCCCTCGAGGAGATGTTTACAGTGCTTAATTGCAAGGTAAATTGCAAGTAACTCTCCCGAGAAAGTGCTATATTTAGTCTGCAGTTCGTTTAACTTGGCAGAGAAGAATGAAATAGGGGTAATTTTGTTGTCAGAAATTTGGTGAATGACAGCTCCTACTGCTATTTCCGATGCGTCCGTCGTAAGCGTAAGTTCCATTGTATCGCTATCTTGGATATATGTAAGTTTGGTGAAGTTTGCCAAAGCAGTTTTCAATTGTTCGGAGGCCTGTAGTGCAGGTCCTTACAAAACTAACTGTTGGTTTTTTGCTCGTTTTTTTTTATCAAGTCCGTTAAAGGTGCGAGTAACGTGGAACAGTTAGGCAAAAAAACGTCGGTAATAGTTAATTATGCCTACAAAACGGCGTACTTGTCCGACAGATGTCGGTAGAGGGAAATTCGAAATAGCACTTACTTTTTAAGGCAAAGGGGAGATTCTATCCTTGTCAATTAAATGACCGAGAAATTGAACTTCCTGGTGGCCAAAAACACATTTATCGGTGTTTAGTTTAAGACCGAAATGTGACAGTCTTTCAAAAGTTTGTTCCAGGTGTAGCCGATGTTCTTCGAGGTTTCTGCTGGCGATTAAAACGTCATCCACATAAGCGAATATGAACAGCAGACCTCTGAAAACTTTGTCAATCAAACGCTGGAAAGTTTGACAGGCGTTTCTCAGCCCGAAAGGCATCCTTAAGAACTCGTAAAGGCCAAATGGTGTGGTTAGTGCAGTTTTATGAATGTCTTCTTCTGCGAATGGAATTTGAAAATATGCCTTAACAAGGTCCAGTTTGGAGAAAATTGTGGCGCCTTGGAGTCCATTGGCGAAGTCATGGATATGGGGAATAGGATATCTATCTGGGACAGTTTTCGCGTTTAAGCGTCTAAAATCTCCGCACGGTCGCCATGTGGTGTTGTCAGCTTTCTGTACCATGTGGAGTGGTGATGACTAAGCACTTTTCGAGGGCCGTATTATTCCCATGTGGAGTAGGCTTTGAAACTCGGATTTTTCCAATTTGTATTTATCCGATTTCAAGCGTCTGGGGGTTGAATAGACGGGCGGTCCTGTTGTCTTAATATAGTGCTTAGCGCTGTGTTTGATGGGGTCCGTGTTTTTAAACGACTGGGAAAGTTAAGGAAATTTTTGGAATAACCAGTGGACATATAAATCTTCGGGTAGGGCAGCGCTGATACCAGTGGTTAAAAATTTTGAGGTAGTTCCTTTCACCGAAATCTTTGTTTCGTTGTCTGTCAATGTGTTATGAGTCATGTCGACGGACAGGTTGAAATGGGCTAAAAAGTCCGCCCCCAAAATTGGAGTGGTTACGCTGGCTATGGTGAAATTCCAGAAAAAATTCCTCCGCATTCCAAGGTTTAAATCTAAAGTTTTCTCGTCAAAAGTGGGTATTTTTGTACCGTTGGCGGCTTTTAGGCTGAAAAATTGGGTCCCTGTTGGGTGGCCATGCGGTGTCGGTATGACGCTGATTTCCACTCCGGTGTCTATTAAAAAGTTATATCCATGAATTTTGTCCCGGATAAAAAACAGATGACCTTTCTTTTTGTGCTCCAGCCACAGTCGTCGTCGTTACTGGCTGGAAGGTTCGTTCCCCTGTGTCGTTTTTTTGAACGCCCAGGGTAGTGCATCTTCTCGCGTCGACGCCGAATCTCTTGTGGTAGAAACAAACATCTTGTTTATCTCGTGACGTGGACCGGTTCCTGCTTGAACTTCTTCGCCTGTAATTTCGCCGCGTGTTATTGTTGTTTACGGGATAATGTCGATGCGTTTGAAGTACGTCGGCTAGCTGCTTCGAAAGCTTTTCAACGGCAGACTTTAATTCTGCTAATTTCTCGTCTTGGTTTTGGTCAGGTTGCCATTGGTGGGCGTATACTTGTCGGCTCCGAGAACTTTCGTGAATTCTGTCGGCTATGTCGGCGAACTTTTCTGTTGCCGTCTCCTCCAGCATCGGAGTGAGGATTTGTTTGGTAGTTGGGGGTAATTTACCCAACCATAGACTCTTCATAATGCTGTCCGACATTTTGTTGTTATAGTGAAGTAGAAAAATATATATATATATATATATAAGACACAGCTGTTCCTTCCAAAAGGTCGAGCTCTTCAACGTCCAAAAATAATTCACCGTCACAAAAAGAATTCGCCGTCACTTCTTCCAACCATCGTTTGTTTCACTCTCTGCGCTCTTCACACCTGCTTAAAAAGTACCGTTTATATGCTGTCCATTTCTCCACTTATGCAAATTGACTATCAACCAGAGCCATCTAGTTTTCCATTTCTCCAAATAGCCAATTTGCAAAGGGGGACAACTCAAACCACACAGAGCCATCTAGTTTTCCATTTCTCCAAACAGCCAATTTGCAAAGGGGGACAACTCAAACCACACGCCCCCTTGATCTACACGATCATCACATGTCAACCCATCACGTAGTCGCTCGACCAACATGGTGGCCGTCTCTCTCGCTGCGATCTCTGTGGAGCCTCTTCGTGAAGTGAATAGTATCAGTAAGTAAAGAATTGCCTTTTAGAAAGGTTTTATTAACTGTAAAATACACGTACGCTCTTGAAAGGATCGAGCGGGAAAATGAAACAGAGGGCGCTTTTATTATGAATGTCAATCCCAAGGGGGATAACTCTTAACAACAAATTAAATCATAACATTTTCCCCGTCCTAAAGTATTCAAGTAAGGGGTAATTAATTATAGACAATTTTTTTTTTTTTTTTTTATAACATATGAACCCAAACTGCAGTTTTTTCAGTATTTAGTCACAAAATCCTTATATTTACTAGGGAATTGTCGAACTCGGGACGACCTCCGCACAGATTGGCAGGAATGCTGATTTTCAGTATTATTTTTTAGTGAAATCTGATTTTCTTCAAGATCAGACGATTGATTTTTGTCTTCCTCATGACCAATGTTTTCATTAGTAGAAGGTTCAAATAAAGTCTCTGAAGTAGTAGGATTATTATTAGAGTTTTCTTCATTTGATGAGTTTGGAGCTAAGTCTCGAACGTTGACAGTGGTTTCAGTACCAGAAGGTAGTTGAACATAAGCGTAGTGGGGGTTGACATCTATTAGGGTGGCAGGCGTTACAGGAGGGTCATGTTTACTTGTTTTAGTGTGGTTTCTAATATATATTGGGCCTGGTTTAACCCAAGAAGGAATTGAAATTCCGGAAGCAGATTTACGACTATATTTAAATAGTCTATCATGGGGAGTCATATTAGTGGCAGTACAAAGTAATGATCTAATTGAATGAAGTGCGTCCGGTAGTATGTCTTCCCAATAAGGTAGTTTCATTTGATTAGAATGTAATGTTGTTTGAATGGCCTTCCATAAGGTACCGTTGAGTTTTTCAATCTGTCCATTACCTTCAGGATGATACCTACTTGTTTTAGAAGTAGCAATTCCTTTTTTGTGTAAAAAATCCTTTATTTCTCTTGCTAAGAAATCAGAAGCACGGTCAGTATGTATCATGTCAGGCAAACCAAAAATTGAAAAGAGTTTGTTTAGACAGTGGATAATGGTTTTGCTTGTCATATCTCTGCAAGGAAAAGCGAAAGGAAAACGGGAATACTCATCAATTAGAGTAAGTAGATATTTGTTGCCATGTATAGAAGTAGGTAGAGGGCCTTTAAAATCAAGATTTAATCGTTGAAAAGGTAATATGGCTTGAATGAGAGTCCCTCCATTGGTATTGGCGAATTTGGGTTTCAGTAATTGACAGGATGAGCAAGAGTCAGTAATATTCTTAATTTGATCCAAAGTAAAAGGGAGGTTCCTCGTTCTTATAAAATGGCTTAGTCTTGAAACACCAGGATGACATAATTGTTTATGTAAATCACGAAGATCTTGTAGATTGTAAGTAAGAGCAGAGATGCGAGAGAATGTGTCAGCAGCAATATTTTCAGGTCCAGGTCGATAAACTATAGTGAAATTGTATTGGGATAATTCTATACGCCAACGACATATTTTGTCATTCTTAATTTTTGATTTTCTTTTATTGTCGAATATGAAGCTGATGCTCTTCTGATCTGTGATGACTTTAAAGTGCCTGCCGAGTAGAAAATGTCGCCACTTACGGAGAGCTTCTACAATAGCGGCTGCCTCTTTTTCTACTGCATGGTGCTTAATTTCGTTAGTATTGAGAGTTCTTGAAAAAAATGCAATAGGACGACCTTCTTGATTTAGTGTTGCAGCAATGCAATAGTTACTAGCGTCCGTTTCTACTTCAAATTCTTTATTTGGATCTACCGTTATTAAAGTGGCGTCTTTTAGATCATTTTTCAATGTTTGAAAAGATTTTAATACAGATGGAGGTAGTGGAAATTCTTTGTTTTGATTTAGTAATAAAATTTTATCAGAAAATTTTTTAATGAATTTGCAGTAATAGGAAAACATTCCAACTATTCTTTTTTGAGATTTAAGATTCAGCGGAGGTGGCATTTCGAGTAATGGTTTTAGTCTTTGATAATCGGGAGCTATTTGATTATTTTCTATGGTGTAGCCGAGTAGAGTAATAGAACTAGAAGAAATTATGCTTTTATTTTCATTTAAAGTGATGTTATATTGTTTAGCAATTTTGTAGAATTTTTGAAGATTGTAATCGTGTTCTTCTTGATTTTTTCCACATATAGTTACGTTATCAACATACACAAAGGTATCGATTAGATTTTCTTTTTCTATAATATAGTCTATGCTCCTCTGGAAAGCACTTACTCCATTGGTGACGCCAAAAGGAAGACGAGTAAATTGAAAAAGTTTGCCACTTACTTCAAACGCAGTGAATTTACGATCAGCATGATTTATAGGTATTTGGTGATAAGCAGATTTTAGGTCGAGAGTAGAGATGTTATATTGAGCGATGTCGTCTACCATCTTATTGATATTAGGCATTGGGTAAGCGTCTAGTTCCGTGAATCTATTAATGGTATCGCTGTAGTCGACTACCATTCTTTTCTTATGATTCTCATTCGAAGTTACAAGAACTTGCGCTTGCCACGGAGATATCGAAGGTTCAATTATGCCTTCTTTCAACATTCTAGCAGTCTCTTCTTTTATGAATTTGTTGGCGGCAAAAGTGTAACGTCGGGATTTTGTCGCAATAGGAGTAGTATGAGGAGAAAGATTAGAAAAGAGAGGAGGGGGTGGAACGTTTATGGTAGGAAAAAAATTATTCGTGTTTATAGCTCCAATTATAAGTTTGTCTCTAGGACCGTCGAATTTAAGTGTTACTTTTTTATATTTTTTTAAAATATCTTTTCTGATTATTAAATCAATGAAAAGGTTTTCAATGATTTCAATTGTTATTCCAGAATGGGTTTTATCTTTCAGTATTAAATCCACGACAGCTTCGCCAGTTATTTTAGCATGTTGATCGGAAGCAGCCAGAGCTATAGTTTTGTTTTTAGGTATTGTGAAGAGTTTAAGTTTTTTAGCAGTATTTTCATTAATGAATGTTTTTACACTGCCGGAGTCCACCATAGCGTTCACGAAGTGCCCGTTAATTTGGCATTGAGTGAATGTGACATCTTTGGAGTTAGTTCCTAGTCAGGATAGAGAAGGTGAGGGGTAGTCAGAGTCGTCATAAAGAACAGCAGTATGAGTGTTAGAAATAGAAGATTTACACACTTTAGCCCAATGACCATTTTTTTGCATTTTTTACATTCGGCGTTTCGTGCAGGACATAAATATCGAGGATGACGTGATTTTCCACAGAAAAAACAAACCCCTTTTGGATGCATATTTTCTTTAGTCACAGCTATACGATTGTAGCCCGAAGGATTATTTGTAGCTGCTACAGTAAAGTTATTTGCGTAGCTTATCGAATGCTTTTCTGCTTGTTCAAGAGATCTGGCCGTGGCATATGTGTCTTGTAAAGTCAGGATGGGTTTTTCTAACAGTCGTTGTCGGATGGACGAAGAAGAAATTCCACCGATGAAAGCTTCCCGAATGTATTGATTTTTGTTTTCTTCAGCAGAAACCGCTTCGAAGTTACATGTTTTGGCAAGCATTTCCAATTGTAGTAGAAGGCATCTATATTTTGTGTTGTTTGTTGCTTCGTCGTCATCAATCGATATCTATTATAAACAACATTTTCAGGTTTTAAATAAGCGGCGTCCAATGTTCTTAATGCACTATCGTAGTCGGTTTTCTCGCTTATTAAATCGAAAACAGAGGCTGAAATACAATTGATCAAGGCAAAGAAATTATCTGAAGTGTTTTCGATTAATCCGTTATTATGTGAGCGGATATAATTCTGGAGGGTTAATTTCCAATGCCTATAGGATTTTTCGGAATTAGGGCATGTAGGTTCCACCTCGAATCTGTCGGGACGTAAGATTCGATCCATTATTTTTTTTTTTTTTTTTACAGTTAATAAAATTGAAGTGAATAGAATCAGTAAGTAAAGAATTGCCTTTTAGAAAGGTTTTATTAACTGTAAAATACACGTACGCTCTTGAAAGGATCGAGCGGGAAAATGAAACAGAGGGCGCTTTTATTATGAATGTCAATCCCAAGGGGGATAACTCTTAACAACAAATTAAATCATAACAGCTAGCTAGTGGAGCGAAGTGGGAGGATGGAGTTGATAAAGAGACGGTGGACATTATGAGAGAGATTATTGAAGAGATGAAGAGGGAGGATCCAGTGAGAGGTGTTTGGCATGTACCCAACAGTGCAGAAGGTGTTGTGTGGTGTGATGCAAGCTGTATAGCAGTGGGGGTCACCTTGGAGATAAGTGGTGTTACTGCAGAAGATGCTGCTTGGTTGCGGAAGAAGGACGACTCACATAAATGTGGCGGAACTGGATGCGGTTATGAAGGGCATCAACTTAGCCTTGAAACGGGGGCTACAGAATGTTGAGGTGAGGACCGACTCAGCCACTGTGTTCTCTTGGATCCAGTCCGAAGCTACAGGAGAAAGGAGGGTGAAAACGAAAGGCGCTGCCGAGATGCTAGTAAAGCGTCGATTGATGATGTTAAGGGAGCTGATTAGGGAATTTGATCTTCAACTTACGCTCACTATCGTTCCTTCAGCGAAGAACAGAGCAGATGTGATGACGAGGGTGCAGAAGACTTGGCTAAAGGCGCCGAATGAGGCGGCTGTTGCAATATGTTGTTTGAATGAAGACACTCTGAAGGATTTGCATGACATGCACCATTTTGGAGTGGATAGAACCTTGTTTTTAGCCAGGAAGGTGGACCCCAGAATCACAAAGGAGACCGTTAGGACAGTGGTTGAGATATGCAGCCGGTGTCAATCAATCGACCCTGCGCCGAGTAGACACAAAGCTGGTGATGTTCAGGTGGCAGAGAACTGGAGCAGGTTGGCGATAGACGTAACGCACTATCGACAGAGGCCGTATCTGTCAATGGTCGACTGTGGACCAGGAAGAGTAGCCATTTGGAGGGAAATCAAGGCGGAAAATGCAGGTGAAATTGCAAAGGTCTTGGAAGAGGGGTCCAGTGAGGGAAGTACTAATGGACAATGGATCTGCCTTTCGCTCAGCTGCCATGGAGAATGTGTTGGATAAGTGGGGAGTGCGGCGCTAGTTCAGGGCTGCATATAGACCAGGCGGAAACGGAATTGTGGAGCGGCATCACAGGACCATTAAGGCTATAGCTGAAAGGGGCCAGATTTTGCCACCAGAAGCTGTTTTCTGATATAATATGGCTCCAAAATCAGGGCAAAAAGTGGAGTCAGTGCCGCAGAGGGCAGTTTTCAAGTACGAGTGGCGGCATCCCCAAACTGCACAGGTACCCGCGGAGGAAGGCGAGAAGCGAGCGACTGTGCGAGTGGGAGAGGAAGTGTGGATCAAACCGCCTGATTCTCGCTGTACCACACGCTGGGGGAGGTGCATTGTGACAAGTGTCCAGTCCCCGAACAATGTATATATCGACGGCATCCCGGGACACATTCTTGATGTGCGGCCGGTAGTGGTGTCATCAGAGGAAGACAGCGACGTCGAGCCAAGTAGCGACGTGTTATGATTTAATTTGTTGTTAAGAGTTATCCCCCTTGGGATTGACATTCATAATAAAAGCGCCCTCTGTTTCATTTTCCCGCTCGATCCTTTCAAGAGCGTACGTGTATTTTACAGTTAATAAACCTTTCTAAAAGGCAATTCTTTACTTACTGATACTATTCACTTTCTTCTTCGTCCATCCGACAACGACTGTTAGAAAAACCCATCCTGACTTTACAAGACACATATGCCACGGCCAGATAACTTGAACAAGCAGAAAAGCATTCGATAAGCTACACAAATAACTTTACTGTAGCAGCTACAAATAATCCTTCGGGCTACAATCGTATAGCTGTGACTAAAGAAAATATGCATCCAAAAGGGGTTTGTTTTTTCTGTGGAAAATCACGTCATCCTCGATATTTATGTCCTGCACGAAACGCCGAATGTAAAAAATGCAAAAAAAATGGTCATTGGGCTAAAGTGTGTAAATCTTCTATTTCTAACACTCATACTGCTGTTCTTTATGACGACTCTGACTACCCCTCACCTTCTCTATCCTGACTAGGAACTAACTCCAAAGATGTCACATTCACTCAATGCCAAATTAACGGGCACTTCGTGAACGCTATGGTGGACTCCGGCAGTGTAAAAACATTCATTAATGAAAATACTGCTAAAAAACTTAAACTCTTCACAATACCTAAAAACAAAACTATAGCTCTGGCTGCTTCCGATCAACATGCTAAAATAACTGGCGAAGCTGTCGTGGATTTAATACTGAAAGATAAAACCCATTCTGGAATAACAATTGAAATCATTGAAAACCTTTTCATTGATTTAATAATCAGAAAAGATATTTTAAAAAAATATAAAAAAGTAACACTTAAATTCGACGGTCCTAGAGACAAACTTATAATTGGAGCTATAAACACGAATAATTTTTTTCCTACCATAAACGTTCCACCCCCTCCTCTCTTTTCTAATCTTTCTCCTCATACTACTCCTATTGCGACAAAATCCCGACGTTACACTTTTGCCGCCAACAAATTCATAAAAGAAGAGACTGCTAGAATGTTGAAAGAAGGCATAATTGAACCTTCGATATCTCCGTGGCAAGCGCAAGTTCTTGTAACTTCGAATGAGAATCATAAGAAAAGAATGGTAGTCGACTACAGCGATACCATTAATAGATTCACGGAACTAGACGCTTACCCAATGCCTAATATCAATAAGATGGTAGACGACATCGCTCAATATAACATCTCTACTCTCGACCTAAAATCTGCTTATCACCAAATACCTATAAATCATGCTGATCGTAAATTCACTGCGTTTGAAGTAAGTGGCAAACTTTTTCAATTTACTCGTCTTCCTTTTGGCGTCACCAATGGAGTAAGTGCTTTCCAGAGGAGCATAGACTATATTATAGAAAAAGAAAATCTAACCGATACCTTTGTGTATGTTGATAACGTAACTATATGTGGAAAAAATCAAGAAGAACACGATTACAATCTTCAAAAATTCTACAAAATTGCTAAACAATATAACATCACTTTAAATGAAAATAAAAGCATAATTTCTTCTAGTTCTATTACTCTACTCGGCTACACCATAGAAAATAATCAAATAGCTCCCGATTATCAAAGACTAAAACCATTACTCGAAATGCCACCTCCGCTGAATCTTAAATCTCAAAAAAGAATAGTTGGAATGTTTTCCTATTACTGCAAATTCATTAAAAAATTTTCTGATAAAATTTTATTACTAAATCAAAACAAAGAATTTCCACTACCTCCATCTGTATTAAAATCTTTTCAAACATTGAAAAATGATCTAAAAGACGCCACTTTAATAACGGTAGATCCAAATAAAGAATTTGAAGTAGAAACGGACGCTAGTAACTATTGCATTGCTGCAACACTAAATCAAGAAGGTCGTCCTATTGCATTTTTTTCAAGAACTCTCAATACTAACGAAATTAAGCACCATGCAGTAGAAAAAGAGGCAGCCGCTATTGTAGAAGCTCTCCGTAAGTGGCGACATTTTCTACTCGGCAGGCACTTTAAAGTCATCACAGATCAGAAGAGCATCAGCTTCATATTCGACAATAAAAGAAAATCAAAAATTAAGAATGACAAAATATGTCGTTGGCGTATAGAATTATCCCAATACAATTTCACTATAGTTTATCGACCTGGACCTGAAAATATTGCTGCTGACACATTCTCTCGCATCTCTGCTCTTACTTACAATCTACAAGATCTTCGTGATTTACATAAACAATTATGTCATCCTGGTGTTTCAAGACTAAGCCATTTTATAAGAACGAGGAACCTCCCTTTTACTTTGGATCAAATTAAGAATATTACTGACTCTTGCTCATCCTGTCAATTACTGAAACCCAAATTCGCCAATACCAATGGAGGGACTCTCATTCAAGCCATATTACCTTTTCAACGATTAAATCTTGATTTTAAAGGCCCTCTACCTACTTCTATACATGGCAACAAATATCTACTTACTCTAATTGATGAGTATTCCCGTTTTCCTTTCGCTTTTCCTTGCAGAGATATGACAAGCAAAACCATTATCCACTGTCTAAACAAACTCTTTTCAATTTTTGGTTTGCCTGACATGATACATACTGACCGTGCTTCTGATTTCTTAGCAAGAGAAATAAAGGATTTTTTACACAAAAAAGGAATTGCTACTTCTAAAACAAGTAGGTATCATCCTGAAGGTAATGGACAGATTGAAAAACTCAACGGTACCTTATGGAAGGCCATTCAAACAACATTACATTCTAATCAAATGAAACTACCTTATTGGGAAGACATACTACCGGACGCACTTCATTCAATTAGATCATTACTTTGTACTGCCACTAATATGACTCCCCATGATAGACTATTTAAATATAGTCGTAAATCTGCTTCCGGAATTTCAATTCCTTCTTGGGTTAAACCAGGCCCAATATATATTAGAAACCACACTAAAACAAGTAAACATGACCCTCCTGTAACGCCTGCCACCCTAATAGATGTCAACCCCCACTACGCTTATGTTCAACTACCTTCTGGTACTGAAACCACTGTCAACGTTCGAGACTTAGCTCCAAACTCATCAAATGAAGAAAACTCTAATAATAATCCTACTACTTCAGAGACTTTATTTGAACCTTCTACTAATGAAAACATTGGTCATGAGGAAGACAAAAATCAATCGTCTGATCTTGAAGAAAATCAGATTTCACTAAAAAATAATACTGAAAATCAGCATTCCTGCCAATCTGTGCGGAGGTCGTCCCGAGTTCGACAATTCCCTAGTAAATATAAGGATTTTGTGACTAAATACTGAAAAAACTGCAGTTTGGGTTCATATGTTATTTGTAAATAAAATGATTCTTATGTGATTGTAAAAAAAAAAAAAAAAAAAAAATTGTCTATAATTAATTACCCCTTACTTGAATACTTTAGGACGGGGAAAATGTTATGATTTAATTTGTTGTTAAGAGTTATCCCTCTTGGGATTGACATTCATAATAAAAGCGCCCTCTGTTTCATTTTCCCGCTCGATCCTTTCAAGAGCGTACGTGTATTTTACAGTTAATAAAACCTTTCTAAAAGGCAATTCTTTACTTACTGATTCTATTCACTTCACTAGCCTTTTGATATAACTACATGCAGTCCGTAGCCATCCTGCAATAGGTTAATGGCCCACCAGTCTTCCACATATTGAGAAGAGTTCTCACCTGCTCACTTTTTCCGACACCTCCGGGATCTCATTTCCCCTCCGGAACACTAACCGTCCTATCTGTCTTTTCTTAGTTGGAGCCCTAACACAGCTCCTCCCTCCAACGATTTCGGGCGTTTTGCAATTAGCCCAAAGCTGTTGAGGTGTTTTACTACGTCCTCCGCAGTTGTTACCGTCTCATCCACCAAAATATCATCAATGTAGGAACTGGTGGCTCTTCTGACTGCGTCCTCCTTGCTTAGCACCGTTTTGAGGATGGCTGCCATGATTTTTGGTGCAGAATTCAGGCCAAAACCCAACCTAGTCAGGCAGTACGTTCGGCCCTTGTATCTGACCAGCTGATATTTCCAGAATTCCTGTTAAATGTGGATCTGTAGGTATGCAGATTTTAAATCCACAATCGTCGCAGCCTTCTGAATCTGCCTCCACTCTCGCATGGTCTCTCCGCACACGTCCATCACATCGCCTCTCGTGTGACACACAACATGTACGTTCAGCTCCCTGAAGTCCAGTACTGGCCGAACTTTTTGTTTTGTGGGCTATTAACTGCAGCACACTTTCCACCTTCTCTGTCCATGGTCTTAAAATCCCCTCTGAGATCCATCGGTCCACCTCCTTCTCAAATTCAACTCTTGTGCCTCCTCGCAACGTATGCTCGTAGCATTCCACTCTGTTGTTCAGTATGGGAGGTTCTCCCTTCCATGCCCACTTGACTGTCCATTTCTCACCATCAAAGTGTGGAGAGAAATCTTGGTCCTCTATCGTGTAACTTTTGTTTAACCCGGCCGTTCCTGACACCTTTTTCGAATTGCACACCTGCAGCCTCTTGATGTCCTCAAAATCTCACGGAGTTCCTATATACCGTAACGCCCCCTAGTCGAGCAATTGCGTCCATCCCTAGCACCACATCGACACCCGTGACAATTTTGTTAATAACAATCGCCTGGATTGTTAGTGACATCCCACGTACCATCAACCGAACGATACTTGTGCCATTGCACTTCACCTCTCTGCCGTCAACTGCCGTAATGCTGCTGGTTCCATTGCATGTGTCAACCATGTCTTTGGTGACAATTGTTGAAGTACAGCCCGTGTCGACAAGGGCTTTTGCACTTCATCCATTTAGGGTCACCTCTACTTGTGGTGACAACCCTGAAGCGCCTTCATCAAATAAATGGGGTAGCCACCGGCGCAGTGGCTTCCCCCTGTTCGTTTTTCCTGGGGACAGAATCTGCTGATGTGGCCGACTTCGCCACAGCGGTAACACGTGACTTCTGGCTTTGGCTCCCTGCACTCCCTCGCCATATGGGGCCCTTGGCATCGGTAGCATCTGCCAGAAAACCTGGGTCTCTGCCACAGTCCTCTCTGCTTTTCGTCCATCACAATTTCCTGCTGCAGTTTGCTTCGTTGAGCGACAGCTACGATTTCCTGCTCACTCTCTTTTTTCCTGGCCAGCACCCTCGCCTATGTAATCAACTCCGCCACCTCCATAGTATTTACACCGGGACGTTGCTGCAGAGCTATAGAAATATGGTCCGGGAAGCTATTGATAAAGGCCATCTTAACCATCCGGCCTCCTCCATTGAATCCTGCTAGTCCCGCCAACCTCCTGATATTGTTGGTGTAAACATCGACAGGCTCTACGGTCTACACCATATGGCTTAGTTTGCCATATGCCACAAACGGTCCTTCAGTAAATGCTTCCTTCAACTTTTCCTCAATGGCGTCAACAGACAGTCGATTCTCCTCCCGTATCTCCAGATATAGGGCCAGAGCATCACCATCAAGATACAGCGGTATCAAGCTTGCTACATCCGCGATGTCCCGCAACTTAGCGACAAGTTTAACCTTCCTCAGCCAGGTTATAACATCTCCCTCTCCAGAGAACGTCTTAAGCATTTCACTGCTGATCCTCTTTGCTTCCATAGTTCCCGCCGAAATAGCTTGTAGTGAAGTAGAAAAAAAAAAGAAATAAAAAATATATATGAGACACAGCTGTTCCTTCCAAAAGGTCGAGCTCTTCAACGTCCAAAAATAATTCACCGTCACAAAAAGAATTCGCCGTCACTTCTTCAAACCGTCGTTTCACTCTCTGCGCTCTTCCCCCTGCTTAAAAAAAGTACCGTTTATATGCTGCCCATTTCTCCACTTATGCAAATTGACTATCAACCAGAGCCATCTAGTTTTCCATTTCTCCAAACAGCCAATTTGCAAAGGGGGACAACTCAAACCACACAGAGCCATCTAGTTTTCCATTTCTCCAAACAGCCAATTTGCAAAGGGGGACAACTCAAACCACAGTTGTCTCCCAGCAAGGCTTTCATATGGCGAAGTAGTTGAGAAGGCGTATGGTCTCCTAACTCAACTTGTGTGAACAAGTTACGAAGCATGGCTTCGTTAGAAACACCTGTTCGTTTTAGGATTGCTTGCTTCAGCGTGTCGTACGGTCTTTCCTCCGGTACATTTTCAAGGAAATCTGTGACTTCGTCTACCACTTCCAACGGCAGTTTTTCCACTAGATAACAGTAACGTGCTCGTTGTGACGTTACTCGTTTAGCATTCAAATATGGCTTGTAATTGGATGAACCATATTTTTGTATTTGTCGGGTTGAAGAGTGGAATATTTAATGCCATGGTTTCGTTGTAGGAGTCCGTCTGTTGAAGTTCCATTTTGTTTTGAAATTTTTATATTTCAATTTCGTGTGCACGGTTTGAAATTGTTCCTCCTCGTAGTCGTAGAGTTGTTAGAGAAAAATTTGTGTGGAAGGGTTTAGTTTACACCGTGTGTTTCATTCAAACTCATTTTAAATAAAGGGGTCACCATTTCATGTTGCGTGTGGCAGGAAAAGGAAATGGAGTAGAGGAACAAAAAATGAAATGCTGGAATAATGCAAACATGTCGTTATTTTTCTGTTGAGAAATGTGTAGTACTTACCAACAAAACAAACGCCCACGTGTTTGTGCCTTATATAGGCATGCGCGACAACAAAACTTGGATTTTTATAAGCGGAAGTCTCGAAGTTGTCAGGAATCTACAGGCGCATGCGCAAGAGAAGGGATTGAGATAGTGGTATAAAAGGCAGGTCGAGTGAGAAGGTTGTTGTTGTCATTGGACGTCACAGTGACGCATGCGTTAGCAGGTGATTAAGAGGCTGTTTTTTTTCTGTGTCAAGTCGCGCACCTCGGTGAAGATCATATAAGTCGTGCACCTCGGTGAAGGTGAAGGTCATAAGCTATTTCGGCTATTTCGTTTTGTCTCTTTTCCTGGGCAACTATGGCTGGGGCAAAGTTTGATTTAAAACTGATACCCGAATTCGACGGATCCACTTCTGTTGTCGACTGGGTCGAAAAGAATTTGCCATGAATCCCTGCACGGCCTACGAAACATTTGCTGCTAGGAAGCTCATGCTAGGAGAAACCGTGGATGTCTTCTTTGCAGAGCTGAAGAAACTTGCAGTTCTATTTGGCAATGGAGTGTCAGAGCAAACACTGGCGTATGTGTTTGTGGCCGGCCTTCCCACCCATGTTAAGCAACTGTTGAGGGCTTCCACCAGCATATCTGTAACGCCCATGGAACATTTGTTAGAACGCGCTCGAGACATTATCAGAGATGAGGAGGACCTGAGGGAACCAGTTGTAATGATGGCCCAGGCAACCAAGACTAATGCTGAAAAGAGTCCCAGTTTGAGACCCACGACCAATGGGAGATGTTTCTGCTGCGGCCAGCGAGGCCATTTTGCAAGAAATTGTACTAACAAGGGGCGGGGGCGCCCGCGCTGTTTCCAATGTGGTAGTTATGGATATTTATCCCAAAATCGTGCGGGAAATGCATCAGGGGGCAGGAAGTCAGCGCCGCCCTGTTTTCCGGACAAGATTTAATTGAGGCGCAACCGACAATAAATGTGTACGTGGACCAAGTGCCTTGTTCAGCTCTTCTCGACTCCGGGTGCTCACACACCATCATGAGTGCCAAGTTGTGTCGAAGCTGGACAAAGCAGAACATCAAAGTAACCACAATAGGTGGCAATACGCAAGCTTGCTGTGGAGCCGGAACTGTCAAAGTCCACACAGACTCTGGTGTGGCCGCAGACATTAATGTGCTGGTGATGTGAGGGGATTTGCTGGGATTCGATGTACTGTTGGGATATGATGTTATTAAGGCAGTGGAGGGAGTGGTTATCGGACGAGATGGGACTATGCGATTTTTGGAAACCCCAGTGTATGCTGCAGTTCACATTGATCGGCCTGATTTTAAGGTGGACTACGACCCTCACCAAAAAGCATGGACTGCATCGTGGAAGTGGACAGAAGAAAGGGCGCCAACCGAACTCAAGAATAGCATTGCAGAGTACTCGATACCCGACAAGGCCCGTAATGAATACGAGAAGGAACTTGAGGCATGGATCCAGGATGGATGGCTGATCCCCTACACCAACAAGTTGGGACCACCCAAGGGTCTGATTCCCTTAATGGCGGTAGTCCAGCATAACAAATCAAAAGTTCGTCCGGTGCTGGACTATCGTGAACTCAATAGATACATTGAGACGTACACTGCCGATGCTGACGTGTGCGCCAGAAAGCTGAGAGAATGGCGCTAGAAGGGCTCCAATGTGTCTATAGTAGACTTGCGGAAGGCTTATTTGCAGGTGCGAGTGAATGGGACATTGTGGCCGTTCCAGACAGTGTGGTTCCAGGGTCAGAGATACTGCTTTACTCGACTTGGCTTTGGGCTGAATGTGGCACCGCAAATCATGAAGACCATCGTAAATGCAGTGTTGTCCCAGGAAAAGACTACTGAGGACGCAACATCGGCCTATATTGACGATGTGTACGTCAATGAAGACGTACAATCTGCGTCGCACGTCAGAGAAAAGTTAGCTCAATTCGGATTGGAGTGCAAGGATCCCGAACGTGTGAGGGATGGAGCACGGGTATTAGGATTAGACGTTTGCGGGAAAGACGGTACCTTACGATGGAGGCGCGGCAGTGAGATTCCAAACATCCCTGATATTATTACGTGGCGGAATATTTTTTCCTTGTGTGGGAAACTTATTGGTCACTTACCAGCGTGTGGCTGGCTCCGAGCAGCTGTGGGCGTCATCAAACACAGGGCAAGTTTAGTAACTACAGGTTGGGATGATGTATCTGATGATGCTCTTCTAAGTCTGATGACGACAGAAACCCTAGAAAGAGTTAACAAGGAGGACCCTGCCCGTGGAGAATGGTGTGTCGATGGGGACACTGTGAATGTGTGGGTTGACGCTAGTTCTTTGGCATTGGGAGTGTTATTGGAGCAACGTGGAAATGTAATTGAAGACACGTACTGGCTGCGACCCGTGAATGATGCTCAACACATCAACCTGGCGGAACTGGATGCTGTTGTGAAGGGTTTAAATCTGGCACTGCAATGGCAGTCAAAGAAGTTACACTTGTACACGGATTCTCTCTGCGTCTACCACTGGGTGTCCGACACTCTTTCGGGACGAACGAGAGTCCGCACTAAGGCAGCCAGTGAGATGTTAATCCGGCGGAGGGTAAACACCCTGAAGAGTCTGGTATCAGAGTATGACCTGTCGGTGAGTGTAACGCTCGTGGCATCACACTGTAATCGTGCAGACCAACTAACCCGTGTGCCTCACAAATGGTATGAAGTTATGAAGACAGGCGTGGAGTTCGCAGCTCGATCTTGCGCAGTTGGCGCGATTAGCTCATGCCAAATACAAAGAATTCATGTGCAGAGTGGACATCCAGGTATCAAAAGAACTTTGTATTTTGCGAGGCGTGTGGACCCGGCAGTGACAAGGGCAGATATCAGGCAGATCATCAAGCACTGTGAGGCATGCCAGTCTATCGATCCTGTACCTGAGCAATGGCAGAAGGGGCGATTGGAAGTTGAGCATGTGTGGCAACGATTAGCGATGGATATTACCCATTTCAGTGGTAAGCCCTTTCTAACCCTTATCGACTGTGAACCCACTCGTTTTGCGGTGTGGTGGCAAATGACCAGGCAGGACTCAGCGGATGTTGTCCGCCAACTGTCATCTATCTTTTCTGAGCGAGCTGCGCCAGAAGAGATATTGACGGACAACGATGCTGCTTTTTGTAGCCACCAAGTTTGGCAGTTGTTGAATGAGTGAGGTATCCGACTACGACTGCGATGTGCTCATGTGCCATCAGGGAATGGCATTGCTGAGAGGAGCCATCGCAGCATCAAGAGAATTGCTGCCAGAAAGCAATGCACCATTACGGAGGCCACGTATTGGTATAACATCACACCAAAGGATGGGAAGACACTAATAACAGCACCGGCCAATGCCATACACAAATACCGTGTTAGGATAAAATGCATTGACACTGTCCAACCAATCGACGAGGAGAGTCATGACAAATACAAGGTAGGGGATCCAGTTTGGGTTAGACCCCCTGGAAACCGGTGCACCACCAAGTTCAAGCAAGGACGAATATCTGGAGTGGTCAGCCAGTAGTCAGTCCTTGTTGATGGAACCCTACGCCATGTGCGCAATCTTCGCTCAGCTAGTGAAGTACATCCCACAATTACAGAGAGCGATGAATCATCAGATGATGAGCTGCTGATGAGTGAGGTCACTGAGCAAGAGAGTGGTAGCTGTAGTTCGTCTGATCAGACATGTACATATATTCACGTTTGCGTATATACACTCACATTCACGTGTATACACACACACACTAACGTACACACATGTACTCACACATGCGCACACATACGCACACAAGAACAACGTCACTTCCCCTTTCAAAGGAAATCCACACATGCGCAAAAGACCACCGGAAACAAGTTTAAAAGCAAGAGCAATAAGCAGCATCTCCCTTTTTCAGACCAGCTCTCGAGCTGAGAGGTTTGGCGAACCAGACGCCTCCCTTTTGGGAGGCGCGCGCTTGCGCGCGTCACGTCCCCTGCTACTATGTATGGGGCATGAGTTAACAGACAGTACGTACACTTTATACGTTTTCTATCTCCATGGCCTGGATTGACTTTTTCTCATTCTCTCTCTATACTACATTAGACTTTCCTCCTCACCAGCTAATAGCGAGAGATGCACACCAAACTGTATTGACTTTTTCTCTTTCTCTCTCTACGACAATAGACTTTCCTTCTCACCAGTAAACAACGAGAGACAGACGCAGACATGAACACGTGTAGTACCCTTTTCTTTCACTTGTTTCTTCACGAAATAAATTCTAGTTCATTTTTTCTTTCCCAATTCAAATCATTTCTCCTATCTTGTACGACTGGGGGATATGTATAATATCGTGGATACACCAGTCCACTACAGTTCTTTTCAAAGACAGCGACCGACGGATGGATGAGGTGGGGATGGGTAACATCTCTGCTCTACTCTGCGACTCAACTCTACTTTTCTCTACTCTGATCTAAAACTCTCTCTGCACTCTTCTGAGTAATTTTCGCATGACAGTCGTATATATAGTAAAGTAAGTGGATGGGGGTGGAAATTCTCCCCAGCCAATAAGATTTTGCCACAAAATCTCCACGAAATCCTAAGCCCCAGGTCCCTGGGTGGGCACCGTTCCCACACCTGAAATTCTCTCATCATTTTCAAGGACAGATGTCAATTCTGACATCCGACCCTGGGTTCATTTAAGGCCAGACAAGGTTCTAAGTGAAATTTCTTGTCGTCAACTTTTAGCCGTAAAAATATATTTCTCTGGTTTTCAAACAATATCTATTTTGACATAAAATAAAATATGTGTATTTATCTTCTCTATCTTAAATCCTTGGGTTATCTGGCGTCACCCGGGAATACAAAGCTACCTCAGCATAGTTCAAATGCTCTCAATGGGGATTACGTTACAGGGAACTGGTTCCCTATTCCCTCCTCCTCCCCCTCTTTGCATTTAAAAACAGCCTCATGCCTCATTTGTTCTCGTGGGGAACCAAATAAACACAGCTTTCACAGAAGGATTGGTCTTCGGGACAAGATCAAAGTGTAGTATCTGTTCTCATCAGCTTACTACATATATCGCGCGAGGCAGTGCTTTTCGTGCCTGGAGCACCTGACAAGCTTTTTGGGTAGCGTTCTCTCCGCACCCCGATTTTATCTGTCTTTCTCTGCTCTCCCCCCTCACGGGGGGGACCTGAGCTGATAATTTACGACCTTCACACGAGGGAAGGTCGGGAACACTTTCTCTCTACCTTTCACTAACTTTCCGCTCCCTCTCTCAGTTCTATCTCCCCTCTTGCCGTCTTTGGCACCACTTCTTATTGGCGCCAAAGTCGGCTCCCCACTTTGGACGCCATCTCCACGTCAGTCAAAACAGTGATTTTTTTTTCGGATTTTACCATACACATTGACTGACCATAGAAACCAAAGATACGAGAAGAAAGAAAAAAGAAACAACACCTGGCAAGGTAATGATACCCCCTCGAAAGGACGACTCCCCATATGGGGGAGCAACACTCAAAACCAAAGAGACGTACCGCCCGGACAACATGGAAGCAGGAGCAGCAGTCCCAAAAGACTGTGCCCAGGGAGATGCTCCCCACGGGGGCAGCTCCCCAAAGAGGGAGCAAACCCCAGGAGAGCACGGGAGAATCAACCCCTAAATGGAAACCCATCTCACAAAACACCTCCAAGACAGCGAAACGATCATCTAACCCCACAAAGATCCCCTCACCCAAGACATCAGCCGGATCTGCATGCAGTAAAATCGCTAAAAAGAGACTCTCCCCACAGGGATATAAAGACTTCTATCTCACCAAGTAGAAAGAATATATTGAGAGGGATGTCCTCAAGCCAATACCTGGGGAGTGGGAGACTTTTTCACTTCGGATATCAGGGGAAATCAGCTGAAGGGATTGAAAAAAGAGAAAATGGCAGAGCTCCCCCAGAAAATGAATATACTCGCCAAGTAAATACACCAGAGGAGCTTCGCAATGTGGGACATACTGTTCCCCAACAAGGATGATGCAGAAAAGTTCTCCTGTACAGAACTTAAATGCGCAGGAGTCAAACTACTGACGGAGTACCAGAGCAGGAGAAGAACGCAGGCACAAATATTTAATGCTCCTGCTGACCTATGGCAGTAATTTTGGAGAGGTGGAGCGGATGGACCCAGCGCGTTCCAAAAACGGTGTCCACCTGGGAAGCTACACAGTAGCGATGCGGGTTAAAAGAGAGGCCTTCCTAGGCATACCGTCAACAATATCGTTCAAGAAAGCCAACATAACGGTGGTGGTCGAAGGTCGACACCCTCACTGCTAGCTCTGCCTAAAACAGGGCCACATGGCAAAGAACTGGCCCCAAAAAGCAGTTCCAAGCAAACCTGCACCACAAGTAAACACGGTTCCAGTGGAGGGGGTTGCAATAGCCACTGAAGCTAAGAAATTGCCAACACCAGTCCTTGAGTCGACAAGGTCCAAGGAGACCAAGGATCAGTGGAGTACGGTGGTGGGGTATAAACGGAAAAACACATCCATGTCCATAACATCACTGCCGACTCAACAGCAGCAGCGGCAACAACAACAGTTGCAGCTGCAACGACAACAGCAGCAGCAACAATATCATCATCATCATCAGCAGCAGCAGCAGAAAGAGCAGCAGCAGGGGCAGCAACAGCAACAACAGCAGCAGCAACAGCAAGTGCAGCAGCAGCCACAGCAGCCGCAGCAATTCATGAATTCTGTCGGCTATGTCGGCGAGCTTTTCTGTTGCCGTCTCCTCCGACATCGGAGCGAGGATTTGCTTGGTAGTTGGGGGTAATTTACCCAACCAGAGACTCTTCATAATGCTGTCCGACATTTTGTTGTCTCCCAGCAAGGCTTTCGTATGGCGAAGTAGTTGAGAAGGCGTACGGTCTCCTAATTCAACTTGCGTGAATAAGTTACGAAGCATGGCTTCGTTGTAAACACTGGTTCGTTTTAGGATTGCTTGCTTCAGCGTGTCGTACGGTCTTTCCTCAGGTACATTTTCGAGAAAATCTGTGACTTCCTCTACCACCTCCAACGGCAGTTTTTCCACTAGGTAACAATAATGCGCTCGTTATGACGTTACCCGTTTAGCGTCAAATATGGCCTGTAATTGGACGAACCATATTTTTGTATTTGACGGGTTGAAGGGTGGAATGTTTAATGCCATGGTTTCGTTGTAGGAGTCCGTCTGTTGAAGTTCCATTTTTTTTTGTTGTTGAAATTTTTATATTTCAATTTCTTGTGCGCAGTTTGAAAATGTTCCTCCACGTGGTCGACAATTTTTTTTTTTTTTTTGAGAAAATTATTTTTCGTGCGTGCCGTGAATTTGTGTGGAAGAGTTTAGTTTACACCGCGTGTTTCGTTCAAACACATTCATTTCATTTCCATCGTTTGTTGCGGACCAGGATATAATAATCCTAACTCGCTAGAAAAGAAAATAATGAAAGAAATGTATTGGCGAGAACAAACATAATGGTTTAAATAAATAACTTATTTATTTTTCATGTCCAGTTCTGTCGTATGAAAGGGATAAGATATAAAAGACGACACCGCATGATGAAATTACTGAAAGGTCCCAGAAAATGTTTGTCGAACCTGAGTGTTGACGTTGGTCGCGAAAGAAATCATGACGACTTGTTTCGACGGTGGAAAAAAACGGGAGAAGGAGAGGACAAAGGAATGTGAGTCGTCAAATGTTCGCACTGGTCAAACACAGTAGTAGCATCTCGCGTGTTGTCGTAGACGCCAGGAGTGAAAAAGAGGATTAGCGTGGATGCTGATGCTTTTTGTATCCTGTTACCGTGAGTCAGCATTTTTTGTTGTGACTTCATAGCTCGGGTGCGTGCGCACAATGTGTGTATGTGTATGCGTATATATGCTTGTGAATGTGTGTATGCGTATGTGTATACGCGTGCGTGTGTGTGCGTATGTGCGTGCGTACATGTAGGTGTGTGTATGTTAGGAAAAACATGTTCGAATAAAAGTGCAAAACAATCTAAAAACGAGATTTATTTGTTGGAAATTGTCATTATTTTTGTGGAGTACCAGTATTTTTGGTTACTCAATAGATTGCATGATAATAACCACCGGCACCGGACGTGTGTTAGAAACTGAGACGAGAGATACAAAACTGTAGTTGGTCCAAGAATATCATGTGTTAATTTAGAGTCGGTATTTTGAAATAGTTATTTGAGTTAGACAATTATCGAGAGACAGAATCGTAGAGGTGGCCTTTGTGAAGTCGTTCCTAATGTCCGTATGGAGAAGGGAATGAATACTGAAAATTCCAAACAACGTATGGCGTAACCAAGCGGTGATCATTGCAACGTGATTCGAGGCATATTACTGAAAAGGTATTGTCTCTGTTAGGACATGCATTTCACACATGGGAGTCCATTTAAAGTTATTTTGCCGCACAAGTGAAAGGATGCTTTATCCGTTGTGACAGATACGAGTTAATGAATCCCGTACGACACTATATTGATGAAAATATTAATTTCGTGATGATAGGAGTGATAGGATTTGGCGTTATTAAAGGTGTCATTTTTAATTGCTGGCAAGACTAGTCAGATTCACAAAAGGAAACAAGAATTGTCAATATTATCACGAAGACGACACGGTTTATTGCCCTCTAGCAATAAAACTTACATTCAATGGCAGAAAATATTCACGACTTTGTTAGTCCCTCGCGATTAACATTTATGACCAATGTAGGAACTTTGAATGCGGCGGTTTGTAATAAAATTACAATTTCATCGCTCGAAAAGCTACAGTTTATTTTGTTCAGATCGTTCAGGATGAGCCATTATGCAGTTACCGTCACTTTGTCTCTTCTGTATGATCGTTTAGGTATGATTTTATTTTCCGATTACATAATATCAAGGTGGGCCGAAACTGGGAGCTGGGTAAAACCACACACAGAGTACAAATTGGATACTTTTTAATTCAACCCTGTTTTAATGGAGTTGGAAAATTAGATTATGCTGTACATAAAACTGACTATGTTTAGCGCATGCATATATATATATATATATATATATATATATATATATATATATATATATATATATATATATATGTGTGTGTGTGTGTGTATTTATATATATAGAGAGAGAGTGAGAGAGAGGGGGTAGAGAGAGAGAGAGAGAGAGAGGGAGGGGAGAGAAATAAAAGGGAACAAACTGAGTTATGTCTTTATCAACGTTTCGTCAAAATAATTGAGACTTTCTCTGGATGAATGAGATTAAGAAAACAAAAACACCAGTACAGATATTTAAGATATTTTTCATGTGCAAAGTGTGATTTCAGAAACGGTTTTCCGTTTTTTTCCCACAAATTTCTGGGTATTATAGTCACTTCACTGCCCGTATCTATTTGCATTTCAACAACACAATCGTTAATTTTCATTATTATTTTTGTATCGCCGTTCTCAAATCCAGTATTTTGTATATTATCTTTCTTTACATTAAAAATTTGTCAGCTAGATCAGACAACTGGAAGTGGGTCAGAGGCATTATTATTGCACACCCCTCGTAACTGGCCTTGACTATGATGTAACCAAGGATATAAAATTTTTGTGAACCTTGCGTGGGTTGAAAACACCATCGTTCCTCATTTCCAAAATCTGGTGGAAAGCGAGCCACTCAACTCATAGGAATCGTGCATAGCGGTGTTTGTGGAATGATAGAGACAAAATCGCTTGGTGACGCGGAATATTTCATAACATTTATTGATGATAAATCAAGATTTGTTTGGATATACGTGCTCAAGCACAAAAGAGATGCCTTTAAAATGCTCCTGGAATGGAAAGCAATGGTGGAGAATACACTTCAAGAGAATTTGAAGATTATTTGAAAAGGGAGGGTATTCCACATGAATATACTGTTCCCAAAACTCCAGAGCAAAATGGATAGTCGAAAGAATGAATCAAACTTTAGTGGAAACAATGCGAAAAATGTAATTAGATTCCAAGCTGTCTAAGAAATTTTAAGCTGAGGCTTTATCCACGACTTCATATATTCGAAACCGAAGCCCAACAACTGCTGTACAGGGTATGATGCCATATGAAGTATTAAAGCGTCACAAACCTAATGTGAAACATTTACGCATTTTTGATGTAATGCTTTTGTCTACGTACCAAAGGATGAAAGATTTAAAATGGATTTCAAAGCAAAGAAAAGCATGTTTCTTAGTTATGATATTGACGTAAAGGGGTATAGACTCTATGATACCAGAAAATCTAGAGTATTACATAACAGAGATGTCATATTCAATAAAACAGGTTCAATAGCTGAACAGGAGGAAACATAAGTAGCAAACCCATCTCCAGTATAAATTGAATATCAAGACAGCTGTGATGATGATGATGATGATGATGATGATGATGATGATGACAACTTGCAGGAGGTGGAAGGACCTAGTGAAAATATACAGGAAACAGTACCTCAATGATCATCAAGAATAAAGAAAACTCCAGATACATATGGTGAATGGATTTACATAGCTCATAGTTTAAATGATCCATTGACAATGAAAGAAGCATTTTCCAGTCCTGAGAAAAATGAATGGATGAAAGCAATGGAAAATGAAATTTCCTCCTTACATACTAATAAAGTATGGGATCTTACGGAATTGCCTAGTGGACGAAAGGCTATTGGTAGCAAGTGGGTATTTTAACGGAAGTATGATGCTGACGGAAACATGGAGCATTATAAAGCTCGACTGGTAGCTCAAGGTTTTCTTCAGAAGCAAGGAATTGATTATGACGAGACCTTTTGCCCAGTCGTCAGATTCGAATCTGTGCGAACTGCTATTGCGTTAGCAGTACAGCATGACCTGAAGCTACATCAATTGGACATAACCCCTGCATTTCTAAATGGTCAACTTAAGGAAGAAATCTTTATGAAGCAACCTGAGGGCTTTAAAGTTGAAGGAAAAGAATATCTTATCTGTAAACTGAAGCGAAGCATCTATGGCTTGAAGCAATCTCCAAAATGTTGGAATGAAACATTGGATTTTCAGCTGAAAAAGATGAACTTCGAGCAGTTGGTGGATGATCTCTGCATTTACATACAATCTTCATGAGGATAAATCTTCATTGTTTCTGTTTATATTGATGATATAATTGTGGCAAACAAATCCTCAACTTGTATTCAAAATTGTGAAAGATATATCGAAAATTTTCAAAATCAAGGACATGGGAAAACTGCATCATTTTTCGGGAGTTAAGATTGTTTATCCTGAATCAGGGAAAATATGGATTGGACAACCAGCATATGCAGCAGAAGTCATTAAAAAAATCCAGATGGAAAATTCAAAACGTGTATCAACTCCAACTGATGCTGGGGCAAAATTAATGGAGGCAACTGAAATAAGTAAGCTGGTCACAAAGAATTATATCAATCAGCAGTTGGAAGTCTGCTCTATCTGTCAACAAGAACACGACCTGATATTGCCTATACTGTTGGAAATGTTGCAAGATTCTGCTCTCAGCCTATAATAGAACACTGGAAGTCTGTAAAGCATATCTTTCGTTACTTAAATGGTGCAGGGGGGTACGGTTTATTGTATGACAAAGAGAAAGCTACCAATCTCGAGGGGTGCTCAGATGCAGACTGGGCTGGTGATTTAAATGATTGCAGATCAACATCTGGTTATTTTGCTTGAATTAAGTGGAGCTGCTGTCAGCAGGAGAAGTAAAAGGCAAACTTGTGTTGTCAACAGCTGAAGCTGAATACATGGCATTAGCAAGTGCGGCAGAAGAGGCTGTTTGGATGCAGTGCCTTCAAGGTGCTTTATTAAGAACCTCAGTTACACCAACACTTATCTACGGAGATAATCAATCAACAATATGTATGGAAAAAAATCCACAGCATCATGGAAGGGCCAAACATGTTGACATTAAATTCCACTATATTCGAGAGCAGGTAGAAAAGAACACAGTAAAACTGGAGTACTGTCAGAGTAAAGACATGGTAGCAGACATACTAAGAAAAGAACTTGTGAGCACGCAGTTTGTGAAGCTCAGGGAACTGTTAGGTCTTAAAGAACTGGAAATTTAGACTGTCAGCAATTGAGGAGGAGTGTTAAAATATTAATGGCTGACAGTCTAAAAGAGTTATCTGCTCTTGTTATAAGAAAATTCTGTAGGGATTATCTCCCTTTGCACTTTTTGTTTTTATTCCAGTGTAAATAAAAGAGAACGTCTCATATGTTTCTGGTCACTTTTTACTATGGAGTATAAAGATTGAAGCAAGTGAGGTATGTACACTTGTCTAACCGTTTGATTATTTCTCTTCATGAACATGTTTTTTACAAACGCTAGGCATGTTTCTTTTTTTTTTTTTACTTCATGACTTTTTCCACAGTATGTACAATGTTTTTCGTTTTTACCGTATATGTTACAGCCATTATTTCTTCGTAGGAGATATTTTTATTTTGGTTTTAGGTATGTATTAATTCCTTCTGTTTTATAAATTCGAGACACATATTCAAGGGCATGTTTGTAAGTTGTAACTGTTCCATTAGCTTATATCTATGTCGAATTATCCATACCTTCAATCAATCTTAGTTGGATTAACTTTTCTTCTGTTGTCTGTTCTTCTGTTCCTAGTTTTTCAAATTCACAGTATTTACTCTCACTTCTTAACCAGTTTACATATTTTACTATGGGTTCATCCACTTCCTGCTTCATTGCCATAAACTTGGTCCATTCTGCAATCACCAGTCTTTTCTTCGGCCTCATGTTTCGCTTGATAACCTGACTTATTTCTTCAAAAGTCATTTCTTCTAGTTCTCGAGGCTAATCCAGCATAACAACTTTCATAATTGCTTCACAACCAGTGCTAGTCGTGAACAAGTCGGTGATTTCAGTTTCCCCTCCTCTGTTTTTGTTATCTTTCAACTTTTTGCATCTCGAATTAGCAGCGAAGCAGCGAATCCACGTATGTACGTATTCTGGTAGTTCAAGGACCAGAGAGTATCCTAACGGCGACGCCATTGATATGTCGTGTATAACTCTAAGTAAGCGTTCTACAATCCAACTGTTCTAGTTGGTGTCAGTTTATAAATATGAGCTATCTGCTCATATGCAAATTATACTTAATTTGCATACCACTACAAAACCAGAAATTAAAAAACGAAGACAGTCTTAATAATAATCGGCATTTATTCAGTAATTTCAGTTTCTGTTTCTTCTTGAATTTCCGAAGTTTATCTTTCGTAAATTTCAGCACATCAGAATTTTTTTTTACCTCGTCGTTTTATCTTGGTTGAGAAGTGTTTCTTTCTCTCGGGTCTGGTTGTTCTGTTTATGTGTTGAAGTTTGTTGATTTGAGTTTGTAGCTTTTTCATTCTATTCTGTTAGTGTGGTTTTGATTCTACTTACAGCTTCCTGCTTAATAGTTTGACCTTTGCATAACTTAAGTTGTTCAGGTCGAAGATTTGTTGAGCTATATTAGTTTCTCTTAAAATTGTTAGGAATTTTAATTTCTTTATTCTTTAGAAATGGAAGATTTGTTTTGTCCTCGTTCATAAATCGTCTGATATTACAATTCGGAATTTTGAGATGAGGATTGATTATCCGTATGATTTGAATTCTTCGGAATACTGTTCTCGGTTTGAGCGTTATTTGCACAACGTTTCAGTCAACCTTTTTAAGATGTATCTTGTCGAACCCAGGGAATCTTTCTTTTGAACCCGATAATCTTTCTGTCGAATCTGCACGAAATTTTGAACGGAACTTTTTATTTAATCCATGGAGTAACATGCTCTCCTTTTATAACTCTAAATAGGGTAGAAATTCTAATTAATTTGTAATTGTATTCTTGTGTTTTGAACCTTCAACCTCCAGTAATGTAACATTTACAATTGAATTTTAACAAGCATTCTATGCACTGCGTAATTCTAGTACGAATATTGGGAGTCTAACCCTATTTTTGTTTCTAAATATAAATATCATTGTTTATTACAACATGTTACAATATATACATACATTTACATATATATGTATTATAATTAATAATAATTATTTATATATATTAAAATTAATAATATAAATACTTATTTATAATTCATAATTATTGTCGCTCTTTTAAGAAAAAATCTGAAAGTTGAGCTCTACCTAGGAAACTTAAAAAGTCGGCAAGCCTTGTGTGCGATATCGTACTTTCTTGTTACTTAATCACTATAAGTTCGTCTGTATTAAACGGTAAGCTTCATTAATGTTAAAACTTCCCTTAATTTCTTGCCGATCGACGGTGGTCCTGGAGTATGTTCTTTGTTTATAGAGCCTGTAGAGTCGAAGAAAATGAAGGGAGGAAGCGCCCACGTGTCTGCGCGTCATGCCTTACCTTGGAACGCTCCTACGGTGTGCGTACGTGCATGGCCGAAACCCGGGAGCAATTCCAAAATGGCGCCGTCCTCATCTTGTAGATTGTGCGATCATCACTGGGCCCCACGTGATCGTTCTTTGGCTGCTGATTGGCCGAGGACGAACGCCGGAAGGATAGAGGGAGTGTGTTTGGAACATGGGGGTGTCTTTTCTAGGATCAACGTCAGTGTGATCGTATCGGTGAACTGCTGCAGCTTTAAGAATACCTTAGTGTGTGTGTGATTTTTTGGGACTTGCTCGTCTGCTGACTTTACAGGAGTTTCTTTTCTGATGATTCTACAGGACCTGCCCTTCTGCAGAACTTGGAACAAAACTTCAAGCCTCTTCTTGCTTTTCACACGTAGTCACCTAAAAAGGTAGAATCCGACTTACTTGTGAAACGGCTTTAGAGCCAAAAGTGGCTTCGTTGTAGGATTCCAATCAATACTTTCAAGAATTTCGTCTTTTCAATCGGCTTATAATCTTACTTTTAGTGGACGACATATCTCAATAGTTTCTATAGTTTTCCCCATTTACATGGAGTCACATACACACAGTTCATAGTTATGATTATTTCAACAGGGTCTTGACTCGCACAAAATGTTTCCGAAGAGCCTAATCGCTCATGAATACTGTCCTGATGTAATATAGGTGACACATTATTTGAATTTCTTTCAGATAGGCACTTCCTGAATGATATATAAACTGTGGTGAGTTTTCAGGTGGTGACCATTGATGTTTGATCCAGATTTTTAGAGCTTATATCATGCTCTCTAGATAGGCATTTCGATAGAAGATTTATCTTAAACTGTATACGAGGGGCGTGCAATAAGTAATGCCCCTGATCCACTTCCCACAGCAGTAGAGCAACGAAATTTGGCAGAGTTATTAGTCTTTCTCTACATACGAACCACCCAGAGTTATGCATTTCTCCCATCGTTTGATGCAGCTCTGGAGACCGTTTTTGTAGAACACCCCAGGTTGGTCCAACCATGACGTGACTTCAGAAATCAAGACTGCATCAACTGGGAAACGCTTTCCTTTCAAAAACAACTTCATGGCTGGGAAGAGGTGAAAGTCAGAGGCTGCAAGGTCAGGAGAGTAGGGAGGATGGGGGAGGATTTCATACCCACACGCCCGTGCTTCTGATCTGGCGACATGCGAGTTGTGGACCGGAGCGTTGTCCTGCAGGAGGAGGGTACCTTTGCTGATATTGCCCCGCCTCTTGATTTTGATAGCTTCCCTTAATTTCCTCAAAAGTGAAGCATAATAGGCTCCTGTAATTGTGGTACCCTTTGCCAGGAAATATGTCATCACTACTCCGTCCTGGTCCCAAAAGTCTGTGAGCATGACCTTGCCAGCGGAGGGCTGCACCCTTGCCTTCTTTGGAGGTGGTGAGTCTAAGTACTTCCACTGCATTGACTGGGCTTTGGTCTCTGGATCATGGTGATGGATCCAGGTTTCATCATGTGTAATCAGTCTTTTGAAAAACTTTGACTCATCTTCTTGGCACATCTCCAAATTCATCCTTGAGCACTCGACGCGTTCTCGCTTCTGGAATGTATGAGTAACCTGGGAATCCATCTGGTAGACACCTTATGCATATGCAAATAGTCACGAATGATAGTTTCCACAGACCCTGTACTAATCTTGACATCTTGGGCTATTTAGCGAATAGTAATGCGTCAATCTTCCAAAATAGCAGCCTCAACTTGACGGACAGATGCCTCATCAATGGTAGAAGGGGGGGGGGCGACCAGGTCTGGGAGCTATTTTCACAGATTTCCGGCCATGTTTGAATTCACGATGCCAGCGTTTTACAAGGTCATATGATGGGTCATTATCACCATAAGTTTCTTTCATTTCATCAAAAGTCTCCTGTGGTGTGCGTCCTTTCAAATACAAAAACCGGATCACTACTCGACATTCAACAGACTCCATTTCACACCTTACTCAGTTCAAACACGTGTAAAACAGAAACCACAAGTAGTTCAGAGCTGTAATTTGCCACATAACTCATAGAGATATAAATTATTGCACATGCAAAATTTCAGCTAGATCAGACAACTGAGAGTGGGCCAGGGGCATTACTTATTGCACACCCCTCGTATCTCCACTTAACATGCATTGCTGTTACTACATATTACTTTTTATCGGTGTTGTAGGCAAAGAACAATCCCTTTCTTCAACTCCAACTATCCATATAATGTAAAGAAAAGAGTCGTCCGTTGCCCACAACACCGAGCAAAAGCAACACGCAGTAACAGCAATATTTATCAAGAGAAGACAGACACTTTAAGAGAAATTCTAAAATTTATAATAGAATTTTGTTGTAAGAGTTATATTTATTCATGGAGGTTGAAGATTCAATCTTCAGTGCGGGCGACTCAAAAATATAATTGCGAATTACTTTGGACTTCCACTCAGTCATAGCTGACAGAATGCTATCTCTGTGGGTTCCGTTTGAAATTCCGTGCACGCTCGTGGATTTCACAGAAAGATTCCCGCGTTCAACAAGATATATTAAGAAGGTTGGAGATTACATAAAACAAAGCGTTATGCAATATAGGGACAGTAGTAGATAGGAACAGTAGTACGACGAATGCTTCCTGAAAAAAAAATGGATTGATGTTTTAAACTTCTGATGATTTTCCTCGGTAATTTATCTGATTTCATATAAATCAATCTCCTCGGTTTCCGTGTTTACGTTTTGCTAGTTTTGTTTTACCCCTGTATTTTTAATAAAGAGTAGTTTACAATCTGTTGCATCATTTACCAAGCTATGAGAACAACCCTCTTTTGAAGATTTGTCTTCTTTGATTTGTTCAGTAGTAGTAGTAGTAGTAGTAGTAGTAGTAGAACCGTCCTGCAGAATTTCCTTCGCTTCCCGTAGATTCTTTCGTTGCGTTTTCTTGTGTAGTAGCATTTCATTACCAATATATTTTCTGGTCAATTTTTTTCTATGGCTTTTTGTTTTGTGTTTTATTTTTTAACTTCTGCTTTCCCCTGTTCGGTCTGGGTTATTATCGTATCTTGAATTACGGAGGTTGGAAATAGCAGAAACTGACTGAATCTAAGTGTGATTTGATCACAGAGATAGGATCCATCTATCCCGTTCATGGAATATAATGTGAAAAAGAAGTGATAGTCACCATGGAACAAAACAGTTACACAATGAGAATAGAAACAACACTCAAAAACAAACATATATGCAGAGGATATATAAAGATATATTAGAGAATAAATAGGCGTGTCTTCGACTCCGATATTAAAATAAAGCAACATTGGATCGATTTAAATATATATGATGAAAAGCACACATTTGACGACTATATAACATGTCGATGTAGTGCAGATATTAAATATATATTTATACACCCCGTATATAATAATGGTTTCAAGCTCCAACTATAATAATTTAATGATGTTAGGCTCTCGCCAGCCATGTTGTTTCTGTCTGACAGCCCGACGGTCAAGCACTCTAGAGAAGGAAGCCCACATCACAGAAGAATCTCCTGCTCACACACCTTAGCAAAAGAAAGGAAAAAAAATGGAAAAATGCACCTTGGAGTACTCCGATAAGAACATACCAACCCCCAGTAACCAGCTATACACGAGGATCCTCCTAACAAAAATCGAATAGGTCATCAGGATGAGATGGAAAGTCTTAAATGAGGTGAGCAACCAAGGGAAGACAGAAAAAACTACTTTGGGTTGAAATCAATTAAATACCCAGGAAAAATAGACGAATTAGATAAATTTGAAAAGGACTTATTAGGCCTTATTCCAGCATTAGAGTTCAAATATAAGCCAAACAAATTCCAGAGGTCTTTAGCCAACGATATAAAGAGATTGAAAAGGAATAATGACACAATAGTATTCTCCAATAAGATCAAAAATTTATATAAAATGGATAAAGCAAAGAAAACACAACTGACATTAAACTCTATTAATGATAAATACCAAGTAACAAAAAAAGAAACATATAGATCTATTAACATAGAAGCCACAGAAGTAGCTACGAAATTAGGCATAGAATATAGAGCTAACCGCCTAGCTAAGAGAAAAGCATTTGTAACTTTGAAAGACCATAAGGGAAATTTTACCAACAATCCGTCCTACAGACTTATAATCCAGCTAAAAGCGAAATACGATTAGCCAGTAAAGCTATAATAAAAGAAATTGTCAAAAATATAAAAAGTAAAACCAACCCCAACCTATGGGATAACACGCAGTCAGTGCTAAAATGGTTTATCAATATAACCGACCCACATAAATGCAAATTCACTCAACTAGATATCACACTTTTACCCCTCCATTACTAAAGACACGCTAGAAAAAGCATTGAGTTTTGCATCAAAATACAAAAAAAAAAAAAATAAATAAGCAATATAGAAATACAAACCATCACGCATGCTAGGCAAACCCTCTTATTCTATGAAGGGAAGACCTGGGCAAAAAAATCAAACCCAGAAGACCCATCTGACGTGGCAATGGGAGCCTACGATAGTGCAGACATCAGCGACTTAGTGGGCCTATTCCTACTAGACACTCTGAACAAAAAAATCCCAGATCATACATTTGGCCTATATAGGGACGATGGCCTTTGTCTTTCACGCGATCACAACGGGACTAGCCTAGATAAGCTTAGAAAAGATCTAACCAAAACATTTCATGAACTAGGTTTTAAAATAACAATTAGCACCAACCTACATGAAGTAGAATTCCTAGACACAATCTAAATCTAAATAACAAGACACATAAACCCTTTCACAAACCCAATGAGACACTCCGGTACATAAACAAAGGATCCTGTCACCCCCCCTACAGTTTTCAAAAACATGGTCGCCAATATCAGCAAAAGAATCTCCACACTCTCATCAAACGCCGACATCTTCAACCAAACAGCTCCATATTACGATGAAGCGCTCCAAAAAAGCGGATTCACGGAAAGCATTAAATACCAGCCAACCCAACATCGGCTAACAAAAGACAGGCGCAACAGGAGGCGGAACATCATTTGGTTCTCATCCCCATTTTCCCTCAACACAAAAACACCAGTGGGACACCTATTCCTGAAACTGCTCGACAGAAATTTCCCTCCACAACATAAGCTGCACAAACTATTCAACAGAAACACGATTAAGGTCAGCTATTCCACCACTCCATCAATAAAAAAAATCATCGCAAAGGAATGCAATAAAAATGAAATTGCGAACTGCTCTTGCAGATCCAGGGAAGATTGCCCATTAGAGAGAAAAAGCAGGGGGAAATCACTCTTGTATGAAGCGACATTCACACATCAGGATAACGATACACCAGAAATATACATAGGCATGACGAAAGGGACGGTTAAACAGAGATTTTACATGCACAACAGTTTCTTCAGGGCAAAACAAGGATAAAGACAGCATTAGTCGCCCGAGTATGGCAGCTAAAGGACAACGGAACACCATTCAGCATTAAATGGAGGATCATAGAGAGAAGACCAGCATACTCACCAGCCTCAAAACGGTGACCACTTTGTGATGCGGAGAAGTACCACATTATAAAGGCTATTAATGACCCTCAAAAGACCTGTTTGAACGTACGCAGTGAGACCCTCAAAGCCTGTTTACATAGGAAACAAGCGCTCCTAATAAACTGGGAGGACCGAACAACGAACGAAGACCCCACCTAAAGGAATTTCTTCGAGTATTCTAGATGCAGTCAACTTAATGCATAAATTAGTAAAGTGAAAATGGACATTTAGACAATTGTAAGTATAAATATTAAGTATAAAAATTAAGTATAAAAATGAAGAAAATTATGGCTACCTTAAAGAATACAATACACATATATAAAAGACTTAGAAATAAAAAAGCCCGCATAACCCCCTAACCTATTTAAAATAAAATAAAATAAAATAAAATAAAAAAAGGTTAAAAAATAAATAAGATAAATTAACTACCTCTCTTGGACCAAGTGAAACATGGTTTATCTACCCTTAAGTGAAAAAAATAAGGAAAATTAATACGATAAATTAATTATATCCCTTGCACCAGCAAAAACTAACAGAAGGCAGACCGGAAACCATGCAAAAACAGATCAGTACATATTTATTAAAATTAATTAAATAAAAAATTAAAAAACTTAGAAAATTCATATTAGAATAAAATAAATGTATACAGAGATAGGAATAAACTATAGTTAAATAAAAATGAACATCATTATGAAAAAAAATAAATGAGAGCCTGAAATTTTTTCCTCGGACAGAAACAACATGGTTGACGAGAGCCTAACATCATTTGCGTTTTACCATTAACAGACCCCCTTTAGGTTGGGCTTGAAACCGACAGTACCAACGTTTATCTGAACTTCTGTACGATTAAATAAATAAATATTAAGCACTTATATCGAAAAAAAATTTCTTTGTAATCGAGCATAATTTTATATATATATAAAAATATATATATATATATATATATTCTCTCTCTCTCTCTATATATATATATACAATATATATTCTATATATATATATATATAGAATATATATATAATAGATATTCTATATATATAGAATATATATATAGACTATATATATATAATATATATGTATAGAATATAAATATATAGAATATATATTTATATATAGAATACATATATATATATAGAATACATATATATATATAATATATATATATAATATATATATATGGACTATATATATATATATATATATATATATATATATATAGGATATATATATAGGATATATATAGAATATAACATGAAAATTACAATTGAATTTACCAAAATGATCCAAATGGTAAAATTAAAGTAAATTATAAATATTAAAGAATTAATATTTATAAAATAATCTCAGGCAGATATAAAAGCTCGGTAACACCAAATAGGAAATAGACCTTATATATAATTTATTTATTTATTTTTATTTTCTATTTCTTTATTATATATTTATTTTTATTTTCCTTTTTTATTTTCCTTTTAGTGTCGTTTAACAACTCTTGCTGATATTTTTTTAAGTGATGACCTGTACATTTCAGTTGACCTATATTCTTTTACCCTATATATATTTTCGCGCCTTTAACATTTCCTGTCTGGGTCATTTTGACTTTTGTTTCACTTTATTTTATATTTAAATTTATCATTTTTTCTCTCCTTTCTCTTCCCAGATCTTTATTATTTATAGTTATGTCTCGGAAGTAGAGTGAAAAGCACATCCTATTTTTCTTTTATTGATATTATTTTTTTCCTTGTACACATTTTTGTGAATTATTCCATGGATCTCTGCTTTTGGATTATTATGGACCATCTTCTTCCAATTACGGGATTTCCTTTGATTTTACTTGTACAAATGGAAATTCTTTTAACTTTCTTGAAGTTTTACATTTGGATTTAACCGTCACTGGATTTTTTATCTTCCACCAGACAATCCATTCATGTGTAATCACCTTTTTCTTTACAATATTCCCTCTGCTTAACTTATTTTGTTTTCATCAAACATTTATAGAATATATATATATATATATAGAATATATATATATATATATATGTATATATATATATATATATATATATATATATATATAGAATATATATATAGAATATATATAGAATATTTATATAGAATATATATATAAAGAATATGCATATATAGTATATATATAGAATATATATATACATAGAATATATAGATAAAATATAGATATATATATATATATACATAGAATATATATATATAGAATACATACATATATATATATAGAATATATATATATATATAGAATAATATATATATATATATATAATATATATATAGAATATATATATAGAGAATATATATATATATTTATGTAGTCTACATATATATATATATATATAGAATATATATATGTAGACTATATAAATATATATATAAAGAATATATGTATATTCTATAGATATAGAATATATATATATATATAGAATATATATATATAGAATATATATATATATATAGAATATATATATATAGATTCTATATATATAGAATATATATATATATATATATATATACAGAATATATATATTTATAGAATATATATATTTATAGAATATACATATACATATATATATATATAGAATATATAAAAGTATATATATTCTATATATATATTATATATATATTCTATATGTATATTATATGTATATATATATTCTATACATATATATATATACAGAATATATATATATAGAATATATAGATGTATACATAGAATATATATATACATATGTATATATATATACAGAATATATATATATATATATAGAATATACTTATATATATATATAGAATTATGTATATAGAATATATATATATAGATTATCTCTCTATATATAGAATATATATATATATATTAAGAATATATATAGAATATATATATTTAGAATATATATATATAGAATATATATAGAGAATATATATATAATATATATATGTATATAGAATATATATATAGAATATATATATATACAATATATATATAACTACTTCATTTACTCACATAAAATTAATATACGAAAATATAGATTTATGCGTAAACTTGAGGTATTTACTTCAAAAGTGCTCATTACGTTGGTAGAGCTAGTTAGTAATTTATAAAATATATATGGCGATTAAGCTACACTGAATATTCGGCGTTTCATCCACTCTAGGATTCGTCAGGCTTATGCGCGAATTCTGTGGTTGTTTCTCGTTTTTATATGGTCCTCTTCTGTTGAGGATTTTAGTTAGCCAATCAGCTTTCTAGTATCCACCGTGCCCCTTCCTATCCGCCAATAGGCATGCATTTTATCGAACAAAGGATCTGTTTAAGAATTAGGTTAGTGGTTTAAAACAGCCATTTTCCTTTCTTTTTTTATATATAAATACACATATGTGTACATACATATATATATATATATATATATATATATATATATATATATATATATATATATATATGTGTGTGTGTGTGTGAGCGTTTATGTATATTCATGTTTATTTACATTTATTTAGTTGTTTATTTTCTATTGTTTTTACTAGTTTAAAGCTATTTATTTGCTATTTATATTCTAGAGTCTTATAGATTTTGGGGTTCTTTAAAGTACAGGACAGCAAATTTTTCATGAAGGCATCATTTACGTGGGTCGTCTAAATCCTTGCACGTAGTACCAATATATATATATATATATATATATATATATAATTCCATATTCCTTTGGTGTGTAGTGATATTCATATTAAAAACGCCATTTTTCTATTTATTTAAAAAGAAAATACAATTTTATTAGATATGAGTTATCGAATTGCATTCATTAGCAAAAGATCTAACTAATTTGCATATTCTTTTAAACATTCATTTTTAATTAATTCCCTATTAGTTTTTTCAGTTTTCTTATAGGGTGATCACCTTTAGTTAACTATTACGGGTAATTATATTCATGCAGATATTCTACATGATTTATACTTGCGAAATATTTGCGTAAAAAGCTTACAATGAACACAAAATCGTTTCCATATATATTTATGTATACATATATATTTTTGTTTCATCTATCTGTCTATCTATCTATATATCTATAAAAGTGAACGTGTCTGTCTGTCTATCTGTCTGTGTACATTTCCCTACGCAATAACTCTGTCAATTTTTAGTCTATAGACTCGAAATTTGAAATACCGGGTACTGAGATTAAGGAAAATCGATGTGACGGGTGTCAGCCAAGAATTTGGCTGTTAAGGGGTCAAATTTCAACGATTTGACCTTTAAGAACTCTACCAAACTCCTCCGACAATTTTGGGTTTAGACACTTGAAATTTTAGATATAGGTTCCTTGAACCTGGATCTAATCTAATAAAGTGATTTGAGCCCGAAACTATAAATTTTGAGGGGTAATAATAGGGGTCAAATTAAAAAAAAATTACTCTTTTTTTTTTTGCTCAGCGTACACGTCCAAACACCCGGGCAACGCCGGGTAGAAATGCTAGTATATATATATAGAATATATATATGTAATATATATATATAATATATATATATATATAGAATATATCTATATATATGGAATATATATATAGAATATATACATATATATATATATATATATATAGAATATATATATATATAGAATATATAGATATATAATATATCTATATATATAGAACATATATATAGAATATATACATATATATATATAGAATAAATCTCTCTCTATATATAGAATACATATATAGAATATACATATATATAGAATATATCTATATATATAGAATACATATATAGAAATAATATATATAGAATATAAATATATATAGAATATATATAATATATATATAAAATATATATATAGAATATATATATATATAGAATATAAATATATATAGAATATATATATAATATATATATAAAATATATATATAGAATATATATATATAGAATATAAATATATATAGAATATATATATATAATATATATATAAAATATATATATAGAATATAAATATATAGAATATATATATATATATATATAGAATATATATATATATATAGAATATATATATATATATATATAGAATATATATACATACAATATATATAGAGAAAATATATATATAGAATTATTATATAAAGAATATATATATAGAAGATATATATATATATATATATATATATATATATATATATATATATATATATATAAGATATATGTAAAGTTTTGGTACAGCAAAAAGGAAGGAGAAATTTCAGAGGAAACATAATTTAATTTAAATACCAAAAAAAACAAGAAATGGGCAGGTGAAATTATTAAAATTTTCCTTAAGGCCTTATCGTCTGACCCTCTAAGAGGAAACGTCAGAATGATAAATTAAAAACTAAGAAAACGAATGAGGGAAGAAGGGAATTTTGGTTTCAGTTGGAAGAACAGTGGAAAAAAAAAAAATCTCACTGTTCAGGTGGTTTTAAATCAATGAATATCTCCAACTGATGTTTCAGAATCTTTTGTCTACACAGGCTAGGTCGAGAGTTGTTAATAACTAACGCCTCAATGATATTGAGATGATAGTTCGACCTAGCACTGTATAAAACAGAAAACCACCCATCGGAATATTGATCGGCACACCTATTTATACTCAACAGGTGATTGCCAATGGCGGACTCATGAGCTTGGGAGTGCCCGGATGTTCTCGAAACCTGGTGTAGTCGAATATCCCGAGGGATATGTTGGGATATTCTCATTTCTAATCTTTGGGATGTTTTGCCAACGTAGTCAGCTCCACAATGACAAACGAATTTATAAACAACAGAGTTCTTTTGAATGGTTGGCAAAACATCTTTACGAAAAGAAGAGAAAAAGGTTCGAGTTGTGTAAACTACTCTAAGCATAGTAGCTGGAAAACAACGTTGAGTAGCAGAAGAAATCCTTTTAACAATATGAAGGCCAACAGGACCCAACCATGGTAATTTTAAGTAGATGGGACAACGTGATGGGCCAATATGTTTACCACTATTAAATGTAGTAATTTTACGTTCAATAGTAGATTTTATTATATTAATGGGATATCCATTATTAAGAAAAATATTTGTAATTTCCCCAAGTTCCGTATCAAGACGGTTTGGTGAACAAATCATAAGTGCACGATGCGTAAGGGCGCTAATGAGGTTTATTTTCCTAGACTGAGGGGCAAAAGAAAACCAATTAAGATAGAGCCCTGTAAATGTAGGTTTTCTATAAACAGAGGTCTCAAACGTAGTACCAACTTTAGAAACACGAACGTCGAGGAATGGGAGAGAGCTACAGTCTTCAACCTCCATAGTAAATTGTAAAGATGGATGAAGGTTACAAAGAAGACGAAGAAACTGTTCAGCTTCGCTCCGAGAGGGAAAGCATGCAAAAGTATCATCAACGTAGCGTGTGTAGAATGCTGGCTTAGTAATTTTGGAAAATAATTCGTTTTCCAAAAATCCAACGAAAATGTTGGCTAACGAAGGACCAAGAGGGCTACCCATAGATATCCCATCAATTTGACGGTACATAATGTTGTTGAAACTAAAGGAGACTGATTTAGTAGCAAGTTCCATCAGTTCAACGAAAATTCATTCAGGAAATTGTGGAGATTTTAAGGGGCCACGGTATAGATAGTCAGCACAAATACCAATGGTTTCATCCAAAGGTATATTAGTAAAAAGACTATTAATGTCAAAGGAAGCCAAGAACTCGGTATTTTTAGATAAAGGTAATTTTTGTATCTGAGATACGAATTGAAAAGAATCAGAGATACAATGGACCGAATAAAAAGAAAGCACAGGTTTAAGAAGATCAACCAGCCATTTACCAAGTTAGTGTTGTGCAGAACCCAGCATAGATAAAATGGGTCGCAAAGGAATGTTGGGTTTATGGACCTTGGGTAAACCGTACATTCTAGGCCTTTGAGAACCGATGGGTCGGATTCTATCATAAATCTCCTTAGAAATAAATCCGCTTTTATGAAGTTGAAGAAATCTTTTCTGGATTTTTATTTCCATACGAAAAGTATCATCATGGCTTAAATCACCCAAACGGAGAAATTTATTTTATCGTCCAAGATTTGTAACATTTTGGAGATATAATCCGTTTTGTTAAGTATAACAACGCCTGATCCCTTATCCGGGCGAGAAAGATAAATGTCGGGATTAGACCTAATTAATTTTGCCGCTTCAAAATGATTTTTCTGCCAAACAAAATCACTAGATTTAGTATTTATGGCAGAAAACCTCCGACCTAATTCGCCCAACTGAATTTTAACACTAGTTAATTCATCAGTAGAGATAGGCGAATGGTGTTTTAATTGAGTATACAATAATTCAATTTCACTAAATACTGAGATTTTATCAACAGAAGGGGGGGAATGCCAAATTGTAAGCCAGGAGATAAAACAAATTCTTCTGTATTGGACAAAACATGAGAAGAATAATTAAATATATGTTTATCCAAATTTGTTATAATCCCAAACTTCTTAGTAATTAAATTTTTTAAATATGTCTATTTATTTAAAAATTCCAAACTTGTTTATTTATTTAGATATTATCAATTTGCATATTTATTTAGATATTCCCAATTTGTATATTTATTAAGATATTCCCGATTTGTTTATTAATTTAAATATTTCCAAATTGGTTATTTATTTATAGGTTCCCAACTTGTATATTAATTTAGACATTCCCGATTTGTTTATTTATTAAGAAATTCCTAATTTATTTGTGTATTTGGATATTCCCAATTGGTATATTTATTTAGATATTTTCAATTTGTATATTTATTTAGATATTTTCAATTTGTATATTTATTTAGATATTATCAATTTCTATATATGTTTGTAAATATTCCCAATTTGTATATTTATTAAGATTTTCCCGATATGTGTATTTATTTAGATATGCCTGATTTGTATATTTATTTAGACATTCCCAATTGGTATATTTGTTTAGATATTCCCAATTAGTATATTTATTTAGATATTCCCAATTTTAATATTTAGTAAGATTTTCCCGATTTGTTTATTAGTTAGACATTTCCAATTTTTACATTTATTTAGAGATTCTCAATTTGTATATTTATTTAGACATTTCCAATGGGTAAATTTACTTAGATATGCCCAATTAATTAATTCATTTAGACATTCCCAATATTTTTATTTATTTAGATATTCCCAATTTGTATATTTTTTTAGATATTCCCAATTTGTATATTTATTTAGATATTCCCAATTTGTATATTTATTTAGATATTCCCAATTTGTATATTTATTTAAATATTCCCAATTTGTATATTTATTTAGATATTCCCATTCGCATATTTATTTAGATATTCCCAATTTGTATATTTATTAAGATATTCCCAATTTGCATATTTATTTAGATATTCCCAATTTGTATATTTATTTAGATATTCCCAATTTGTATATTTATGTAGATATTCCCAATTTGTATATTTATTTAGATATTCCCAATTTGTATATTTATTTAGATATTCCCAATTTGTATATTTATTTAGATATTCCCAATTTGTCTATTAATTTAGATATTCCCAATTTGAATATTTATTTGGACATTCCCAAGTTGAATATTTATTTAGACATTCCCAATTTGTATATTTATTTAGATATTTCCAATTTGTATATTCATTTAGATATTCCCAATTTGTATATTTATTTACATATTCCCAATTTGTATATTTATTAAGATATTCCGAATTTGCATATTTTGTTTAGATATTCCCAATTTGTTTATTTATTTAGTTATTCCCAATTTGTATATTTATTTAGATAATCCCAATTTGTATATTTATTTAGATATTCCCAATTTGTATATTTATTTAGATATTCCCAATTTGTATATTTATTAAGATATTCCCAATTTGCATATTTATTTAGATATTCCTAATTTGTATATTTATTAAGATATTCCCAATTTGCATATTTATTTAGATATTCCCAATTTGTATATTTATTTAGATATTCCAAATTTGTATATTCATTAGATATGCCCAATTTGTATATTTATTTAGATATTCCCAATTCGTATATTCATTTAGATATTCCCAATTTGTATATTTATTTAGATATTCCCGATTTGTATATTTTTTTTTAGATATTCCCAATTTGTATATTTATTTAGATATTCCCAATTTGTATATTTATTTAGATATTCCCGATTTGTATATTTATTACAATATTCCCAATTTTTATATTAATTAAGATATTCCCAAATTGTTTATGTATTTAGATACTCCAATTTGTATATTTATTAAGATATTCCCAATTTTTATATTTATTTAGATATTCCCAATTCTCATATTAATTTAGATATTCCCAATTTGTATATTTATTTAGATATTCCCAATTCGCACATTTATTTAGATATTCCCAATTAGTATATTTATTTAGATATTCCCAATTTGTATATTTATTTAGATATTCCCAATTTGTATATTTATTTAGATATTCCCAATTTGTATATTTATTTAGATATTCCCAATTTGTATATTTATTTAGATATTCCCAATTCGCATATTTATTTAGATATCCCCAATTTCTATATTTATGTAGATATTCCCAATTTGTATATTATTTAGATATTCCCAATTTGAATATTTATTTGGACATTCCCAATTTGAATATTTATTTGGACATTCCCAATTTGAATATTTATTTAGACATTCCCAATTTGTATATTTATTTAGATATTCCCAATTTGTATATTCATTTAGATATTCCCAATTTGTATATTTTTTTAGTTATTCCCAATTTGTATATTTATTTAGATATTCCCAATTTGTATATTTATGTAGATATTCCCAATTTGTATATTTATTAAGATATTCCCAATTTGTATATTTATTTAGATATTCCCAATTTGTATATTCATTTAGATATTCCAAATTTGTATATTTATTTAGATATTCCCGATTTGTATATTTATTTCAATATTCCCAATTTTTATATTAATTAAAGATGTTCCCAAATTGTTTATTTATTTAGATACTCCAATTTGTATATTTATTAAGATATTCCAAATTTGTATATTTATTTACATATTCCAAATTCGCATATTTATTTAGATATTCCCAATTTGTATATTTATTAAGATATTCCCAATTCGCATATTTATTTAGATATTCCCAATTTGTATATTTATTTAGATATTCCCAATTCGCATATTTATTTAGATATATCCAATTTGTATATTCATGTAGATATTCCCAATTTCTATATTTTTTTAGATATGCCCAATTTGAATATTTATTTTGACATTCCCAATTTGAATATTTATTTAGACAATCCCAATTTGTATATTTATTTAGATATTCCCAATTTGTATATTTATTTAGATATTCCCAATTTGTATATTCATTTAGATATTCCCAATTTGTATATTTATGTAGATATTCCCAATTTGTATATTTATTTAGATATTCCCAATTTGTATATTCATTTAGATAGTCCCAATTTGCATATTTATTTAGATATTCCCAATTCGTATATTTATTTAGATATTCCTAAATTGTATATTTATTAAGATATTTCCAATTGGCATAGTCATTTAGATATTCCCAAATTGTATATTTATTTAGATACTCCAATTAGTATATTTATTAAGATATTCCCAATTTGTATATTTATTTAGATATTCTCAATTTGTATATTTATGTTGATATTCCTGATTTGTATATTTATTTCAATATGCCCAATTTGTAAATTTATTAAGATATTCCCAAATTGTTTATTTATTAAGATACTCCAATTTGTATATTTATTAAGATATTGCCGATTTGTATATTCATATAGATATTCCCAATTTGTATATTTATTTAGATATTCCCAATTTGTATATTCATTTAGATATTTCCAATTTGTATATTCATTTAGATATTTTCAAGTTTTATATTTATTTAGATATTCCCAATTTTTATATTCATTTAGATATTTCCAATTTGTATATTTTTTTTAGATATTCCCAATTTGTATATTTATTAAAATATTCCCGATTTGTATATTCATTTAAATATTCCCAATTTGTATATTTATTTAGATATTCCCAAATTGTATATTTATTTATATATTCCCAATTTGTACATTTATTTAGATATTCCCAATTTGTATATTCATTTAGATATTCCCATTTTGTATATTTATTTACATATTCCAAATTCGCATATTTACGATATTCCCAATTTGTATATTTATTTAGATATTGCCGATTTGTATATTTATTTCAATATTCCCAATTTTTATATTAATTAAGATATTCCCAAATTGTTACTTTATTTAGATACTCCAATTTGTATATTTATTAAGATATTCCCAATTTGTATATTTATTTAGATACTCCTAATTTGTATATTTATTTAGATATTCCCGATTCGCATATTAATTTAGATATTCCCAATTTGTATATTTATTTAGATACTCCCAATTTGTATATTTATGTAGATATTCCCAATTTGTCTATTTATTTAACTATTCCCGACTTGTTTATTTATTTAGATATTATCAATTTGCATATTTATTTAGATATTCCCAATTTGTATATTTATTAAGATATTCCCGATTTGTTTATTAATTTAAATATTTCCAAATTGGTTATTTATTTATAGGTTCCCAACTTGTATATTAATTTAGACATTCCCGATTTGTTTATTTATTAAGAAATTCCTAATTTATTTGTGTATTTAGATATTCCAAATTGGTATATTTATTTAGATATTTCCAAATTGGTATATTTATTTAGATATTATCAATTTATATATATGTTTGTAAATATTCCCAATTTGTATATTTATTAAGATTTTCCCGATATGTGTATTTATTTAGATATGCCTGATTTGTATATTTATTTAGACATCCCCAATTGGTATATTTGTTTAGATATTCCAAATTAGTATATTTATTTAGATATTCCCAATTTTAATATTTAGTAACATTTTCCCGATTTGTTTATTAGTAAGACATTTCCAATTTTTACATTTATTTAGATATTCTCAATTTGTATATTTATTTAGACATTTCCAATGGGTATATTTACTTAGATATGCCCAATTAATTAATTCATTTAGACATTCCCAATATTTTTATTTATTTAGATATTCCCAATTTGTATATTTTTTTAGATATTCCCAATTTGTATATTTATTTAGATATTCCCAATTTGTATATTTATTTAGATATTCCCAATTTGTATATTTATTTAGATATTCCCAATTTGTATATTTATTTAAATATTCCAAATTTGTATATTTATTTAGATATTCCACATTCGCATATTTATTTAGATATTCCCAATTTGTATATTTATTAAGATATTCCCAATTTGCATATTTATTTAGATATTCCCAATTTGTATATTTATTTAGATATTCCCACTTTGTATATTTATGTAGATATTCCCAATTTGTATATTTATTTAGATATTCCCAATTTGTATATTTATTTAGATATTCCCAATTCTCATATTTATTTAGATATTCCCGATTTGTATATTTATTTAGATATTCCATATTTGTATATTTATTAAGATATTTTTAATTTGTATATTCATTTAGATATTCCCAAATTGTATATTTATTTAGATATTCTCAATTTGTATATTTATTTAGATATTCCCGATTTGTATATTTATTTCAATATTCCCAATCTGTAAAATTATTAAGATATGTCCAAATTGTTTATTTATTTAGATACTGCAATTAGTATATTTATTAAGATATTCCCAATTGGTATATTTATTTAGATATTCCCAATTTGTATATTTATTCAGATATTCCCGATTTTTATATTCATTTAGATATTCCCAATTTGTATATTCATTTAGATATTCCCAATTTGTATATTTATTAAGATATTCCCAATTTGTATATTTATTTAGATATTCCCACTTTGTATATTTATTTAGATATTCCCAATTTATATATTTATTTAGATATTCTCAATTGTTATATTTATTTAGATATTCCCAATTTGTATATTTATGTAGATATTCCCAATTTGTATATTTATTAAGATATTCCCAATTTGAATATTCATTTGGACATTCCCAATTTGAATATTTATTTAGACAATCCCAATTTGTATATTTTTTTAGATATTCCCAATTTGTATATTCATTTAGATATTCCCAATTTGTATATTTATTTAGATATTCCCGATTTTTATACTTATTTAGATATTCCCAATTTGTATATTTATGTAGATATTCCCAATTTGTATATTTATTAAGATATTCCCGATTTGTATATTTTTTTTAATATTCAACATTTGTAAATTTATTAAGATATTCCCACATTGTTTATTTATCAGGATACTCCAATTTGTATATTTATTAAGATATTCCCCATTTGTATATTCATATAGATATTCCAAATTTGTATATTTATTTAGATATTCCCCATTTGTATATTCATTAAGATATTCCCACTTTGTATATTCATTAAGATATTTCCAATTTGTATATTTATTTAGATATTGCCAATTTGTATATTTATTTAGATATTCCCGATTTGTATATTTATTTAGATATTCCCAATTTGTATATTTATTTAGATCTTCCCAATTTGAATATTTATTTAGATATTCCCAATTTGTATATTTATTTAGATATTCCCAATAAGCATAGTTATTTATATATTCCCAATTTATATATTTAGTTAGATATTCCCAATTCGCATATTTATTTAGATATTTCCAATTTGTATATTTATGTAGATATTCCCAATTTGTATATTCATTTAGATATTTCCAATTTGAATATGTATTTGGACATTCCGCATTTGAATATTTATTTAGACATTCCCAATTTGTATATTAATTTAGATATTCCCAATTTGTATAATCATTTAGATATTCCCGATTTGTATATTTATTAAGATATTCCCGATTTGTATATTTATTTAGATATTCTCAATTTGTATATTTATTTAGATATTCCCAATTTGTATATTTATTTAGATATTCCCAATTTGTATATTTATTTAGATAGTCCCAGTTTGTATATTTATTTAGACATTCCCAATTTGTATATTTATTTAGATATTCCCGATTTGTATATTTATTTAGATATTCTCGATTTGTATATTTATTTAGACATTCCCAATTTGTATATTCATTTAGATATTCCCGATTTGTATATTTTTTTAGATATTCCCAATTTGTACATTTATTTAGATATTCCCAATTTGTATATTCATTTAGATATTTCCAATTTGTATATTTATATAGATATTCCCGATTTGTATATTTATTTAGATATTCCCAATTTGAATATTTATTTAGATATTCCCAATTTGTATATTTATTTAGATCTTCCCGATTTTTATATTTATTTAGACATTCCCAATTTGTATATTTATTTAGATATTCCCAATTTGTATATTCATTCAGATATTCCCGATTTGTATATTTATTTAGATATTCCAGATTTGTATATTTATTTAGATATTCCCAATTTGTATATTTATGTAGATATTCCCAATTTGTATATTTATTTAGATATTCCCGATTTGGATATTTATTTAGATATTCCCGATTTGTATATTTATTTAGACATTCCCAATTTGTATATTTATTTAGATATTCCCGATTTGTATATTTATTTAGATATTCCCGATTTGTATATTTATTTAGATATTCCCGATTTGTATATTTATTTAGACATTCCCAATTTGTATATTTATTTAGATATTCCCGATTTGTATATTTATTTAGATATTCCCGATTTGTATATTTATTTAGACATTCCCAATTTGTATATTCATTTAGATATTCCAAATTTGTATATTTATTTAGATATTCCAAATTTGTATATTTATTTAGATATTCCCAATTTGTATATTCCTTTAGATATTTCCAATTTGTATATTTATTTAGATATTCCCGATTTGTATATTTATTTAGATCTTCCCGATTTTTATATTTATTTAGATATTCCCAATTTGTATATTTATTTAGATATTCCCAATTTGTATATTCATTAAGATATTCCCAATTTGTATATTCATTACGATATTCCCAATTTGTATATTTATTTAGATATTCCCAATTTGTATATTTATTTAGATATTCCCAATTTGTATATTTATTTAGATACTCCAATTTGTATATTTATTAAGATATTCCCAATTTGTATATTCATTTAGATATTCCTAATTGTATATTTATTTAGATATTCCCGATTTGTATATTTATTTCAATATTCCCAATTTTTATATTAATTAAGATATTCCCAAATTGTTTATTTACTTACATACTCCAATTTATATATTTATTAAGATATTCCTAATTTGTATATTTATTTAGATATTCCCAATTCGCATATTTATTTAGATATTCCCAATTTGTATATTTATTTAGATATTCCCAATTCGCATATTTATTTTGATATTCCCAATTTGTATAATAATTTAGATATTCCCAATTTGAATATTTATTTGGACATTCTCAATTTGAATATTTATTTAGACATTCCCAATTTGTATATTTATTTAGATATTCCCAATTTGTCTATTCATTTAGATATTCCCAACTCGGATATTTATTTAGATATTCCCAATTTGTATATTCATTTAGATATTTCCAAATTGTATATTTATTTAGATATTCTCAATTTGTATATTTATATAGATATTCCCGATTTGTATATTTATTTCAATATTCCCAATTTGTAAATTTATTTAGATATTTTCGAATTGTTTATTTATTTAGATACTCCAAGTTGTATATTTATTAAGATATTCCCAATTTATATATTTATTTAGATATTCCCAATTTGTATATTCATTTAGATATTCCCAATTTGTATATTCATTTAGAGATTCCCAATTTGTACATTCATTTAGATATTCCCAATGAGTATATTTTTTTTAGATATACCCAATTTATATAGTTATTTAGATATTCCCGATTTGGATATGTATTTAGATATTCCCAATTTGTACATTTATTTAGATATTCTCAATTTGTATATTGTTTTAGATATTCCCAATTTGTATGTTTATTTAGATGTTCCCAATTTATATATTCATTACGATATTCCCAATTTGTATATTTATTTAGATATTACCGATTTGTATATTTATTTCAATATTCCCAATTTTTATATTAATTAAGATAGTCCCAAATTGTTTATTTATTTAGATACTCCAATTTGTATATTTATTAAGATATTCCCAATTTGTATATTTATTTAGATATTCCCAGTTCGCATATTTATGTAGATATTCCCAAATCGAATATTTATTTAGATATTTCCAATTTTAATATTTATTTAGATATTTCCAATTTGTATATTCATTTAGATATTCCCAATTTTTATATTTATTTACATATTCCCAATTTGTATATTTATTAAGATATTCCAAATTTGCATATTTTTTAGATATTCCCAATTTGTTTATTTATTTAGTTATTCCCAATTTGTATATTTATGTAGATAATCCCAATTTGTATATTTATTTAGATATTCCCAATTTGTATATTTATTTAGATATTCCCAATTTGTATATTTATTAAGATGTTCCCAATTTGCATATTTATTTAGATATTCCCAATTTGTATATTTATTAAGATATTCCCAATTTGCTTATTTATTTAGATATTCTCAATTTGTATATTTATTTAGATATTCCCAATGTGTATATTCATTAGATATGCCCAATTTGTATATTTATTTAGATATTGCCAATGTGTATATTCATTTAGATATTCCCAATTTGTATATTTATTTAGATATTGCAAATTTGTATATTTATTTAGATATTCCCAATTTGTATATTTATTTACATATTCCCAATTTGTATATTTATTTAGATATTCCCGATTTGTATATTTTTTTTTTAGATATTCCCAATTTGTATATTTATTTAGATATGCCCAATTTGTATATTTATTTAGATATTCCCGATTTGTATATTTATTACAATATTCCTAATTTTTATATTAATTAAGTTATTCCCAAATTGTTTATTTATTTAGATACTCCAATTTGTATATTTAGTAAGATATTCCCAATTTGTATATTTATTTAGATATTCCCAATTCGCATATTTATTTAGATTTTCCCAATTTGTATATTTATGTAGATATTCCCAATTTGTATATTTATTTAGATATTCCCAATTTGAATATTTATTTGGACATTCTCAATTTGAATATTTATTAAGACATTCCCAATTTGTATATTTATTTAGATATTCCGAATTTGTGTATTCATTTAGATATTCCCAATTTGTATATTTTTTTAGTTATTCCCAATTTGTATATTTATTAAGATATTCCCAATTTGGATATTTATTTAGATATTCCCAATTTGTATATTCATTCAGATATTCCCAATTTGTATATTTATTTAGATATTCCCAATTTGTATATTTATTTCAATATTCCCATTTTTATATTAATTAAGATATTCCGAAATTGTTTATTTTTTTAGATACTCCAATTTGTATATTTATTAAGATATTCCCAATTTGTATATTTATTTAGATATTCCCAATTTGTATATTTATTTAGATATTCCCGATTTGGATATTTATTTAGATACTCCCAATTTGTATATTTATTTAGATATTCTCAATTTGTATATTTATGTAGATATTCCCAATTGGTATATTTATTTAGATATTCCCAATTTGTATATTTATTTAGATATTCCCAATTTGTATATTCATTACGATATTCCCAATTTGTATATTTATTTAGATATTACCGATTTATATATTTATTTAAATATTCCCAATTTATTATATTATTTAAGATATTCCCAAATTGTTTATTTATTTAGATTCTCCAATGTGTATATTTATTAAAATATTCCCAAATTGTATATTTATTTAGATATTCCCAATTCGCATGTTTATTTAGATATTCCCAATTGGCATATTTATTTAGATATTCCCAATTTGTATATTTATTTAGATATTCCCGATTTGTATATTTATTTAGATATTCCCAATTTGTATATTTATTTAGATATTCCCAATTCGCATATTTGTTAAGATATTCCCAATGTTTATATTCATGTAGATATTCCCAATTTGTATATTTATTTAGATATTCCCAATTTGAATATTTATTTGGACATTCTCAATTTGATTATTTATTAAGACATTCCCAATTTGTATATTTATTTAGATATTCACAATTTGTATATTCATTTAGATATTCCCAATTTGTATATTTATTAAGATATTCCCAATTTGTATATTTGTTTAGATATTCCCAATTTGTATATTTATGTAGATATTCCCAATTTGTATATTTATTTAGATATTCCCAATTTGTATATTTATTAAGATATTACCAATTTGTATATTTATTTAGATATTCCAAATTTGTATAATCATTTAGATATTCCCAATTTGTATATTTATTAAGATATTCCCAATTTGTATATTTTTTTAGATATTCCCGATTTGTATATTTATTTCACTATTCCCAATTTTTGTATTAATTAAGATATTCCCAAATTGTTTATTTATTTAGATACTCCAATTTGTAATTTTTTTAAGATATTCCCAATTTGTATATTTATTTAGATATTTCTAATTTGTATATTTATGTAGATATTCCCAATTTGTATATTTATTAAGATATTCCCAATTTGTATATTCATTGAGATATTCCCAATTTGTATATTTGTGTAGATATTCCCGATTTGTATATTTATTAAGATATTCCCAATTTGTATATTTATGTAGATATTCCCAATTTGTATATTCATTACGATATTCCCAATTTGTATATTTTTTTAGATATTCCCAGTTTATATCTTTATTAAGATATTCCCAATTTGTATATTCATTTAGATATACCCAATTTGTATATTCATTACGAGATTCCCAATTTGTATATTTGTTTAGATATTACCGATTTGTATATTTATTTCAATATTCCCAATTTTTATATTAATTAAGATATTCCCAAATTGGTTATTTATTTAGATATTCCCAATTTGTATATTTATTAAGATATTCCCAATTTTTATATTTATTTAGATGTTCCCAATTTGTATATTCATTTAGATATTCCCAATTTGTATATTCATTTAGATATTCCAAATTTCAATATTCATTTAGATATTCCCAATGAGTATATTTTTTAGATATACCAAATTTATATAGTTATTTAGATATTCCCGATTTGGATATTTATTTAGATATTCCCAATTTGTATATTTATTTAGATATTCTCAATCTGTATATTTATTTAGATATTCCCAATTTGTATATTTATTTAGATATTCCCAATTTGTATATTCATTACGATATTCCCAATTTGTATATTTGTGTAGATAATACTGATTTTTATATTTATTTCAATATTCCCAATTTTTATATAAATTAAGTTATTCCCACATTGTTTATTTGTTTAGATACTGCAATTTGTATATATATTAAGATATTCCCAATTTGTATATTTATTTAGATATTCCCAATTCGCATATTTATTTGGATATTGCCAATTTGTATATTTATTTTGATATTCCCAATTTGTATATTAATTTAGATATTCCCAATTAGCATATTTGTTTTGATATTCCCATTTTGTATATGTATGTAGATATTCCCAATTTGTATATTTGTTTAGATATTCCCAATTGGAATATTTATTTGGACATTCTCAATTTGAATATTTATTTAGACATTCCCTATTTGTATATTTATTTAGATATTCCCAATTTGTATGTTCACTTTGATATTCTCAATTTGTATATTTATTTAGATATTCCCAATTTGTATATTTATTTAGATATTCCCAATTTGTATATTTATTTATATATTCCCAATTTGTATATTTATGGAGATATTCCCAATTTGTATATTTATTTAGATAATCCCGATTTGTATATTTATTTAGATATTCCCAATTTGTATATTCATTTAGATATTCCAAATTTGTATATTCATTTAGATATTCCCAATTTGTATATTTATTAAGATATTCCCAATTTGTATATTTATTTAGATATTCCCGATTTGGATATTTATTTAGATATTCCCAATTTGTATATTTATTTAAATATTCTCAATTTGTATATTTATTTAGATATTCCCAATTTGTATATTCATTTAGATATTCCCAATTCACATATTTATTTAGATATTCGAGATTTGTATATTTATTTAGATATTCTTAATTTCCATATGTATTTAGATATTCCCAATTTGTATATTTATTTAGATATTCCCAATTAGTATATTTATTGAGATATTCCCGATTTGTATATTTATTTAAATATTCCCAATTTGTATCCTTATTTAGATAATCCTAATTTGTATATTCATTACGATATTCCCAATTTGTATATTTATTTAGATATTACCGATTTGTATATTTATTTCAATATTCCCAATTTTTATATTAATTAAGATATTCCCAAATTGTTTATTTATTTAGATACTCCAATTTGTATATTTATTAAGATATTCCCAATTTGTATATTTATTTAGATATTCCCAATTCGCATATTTATTTAGATATTCCCAAATCGCATATTTATTTAGATATTCCCAAGTTGTATATTTATTTAGATATTCCCAATGCGCATATTTACTTATATATTCCCAATTTGTATATTTATTTAGATATTCCCAATTCGCATATTTATTTAGTTATTCCACATTTTTAACTTTATGTAGATATTCCCAATTTGTATATTTATTTAGATATTCCCAATTTGAATATTTATTTGGACATTCCCAAAGTTTAATATTTATTTAGACATTCCCAATTTGTATATTTATTTGGATATTTCCAATTTGTATATTTATTTAGATATTCCCAATTTGGATATTTATTTAGATACTCCCAATCTGTATATTTATTTAGATATTCCCAATTTTTATATTTATGTAGATATTCCCAATTTGTATATTCATTTAGATATTCCCAATTTGTATATTTATTATGATATTCCCAATTTGTATCTTCATTTAGATATTCCCAATTTGTATATTAATGTACATATTCCCGATTTGTATATTTATTTATATATTCCCAATTTGTATATTTATTTAGATATTCGCAATGGTATATTCCTTTAGATATTCCTAATTTGTATATTTATTTAGATATTCCGAATTTGTATATTTATTTAGATATTCCCGATTTGTATATGTTTTTTAGATATTCCCAATTTGTGTATTTATTAAGATATTCCCAATTTGTATATTTATTTAGATATTCCCAATTTGTATATTTATTTAGATATTCCCAATTTGTATATTTATTAAGATATTCCCAATTTGTATATTTATTAAGATATTCCCGAGTTGTATATTTATTTAGATATTCCCAAATTGTATATTCATTACGATCTTCCCAATTTATATATTTATTTAGATATCCCCAATTTGTATATTCATTTAGATATTCCCAATTTGTATATTCTTTACGATATTCCCAATTTGTATATTTGTTTAGATATTACCGATTTGTATATTTATTTCAATATTCCCAATTTTTATATTAATTAAAATATTCCCAAATTGTTTTTTTATTTAGATACTCAAATTTGTATATTTATTAAGATATTCCCAATTTGTATATTTATTTAGATATTCCCAATTCGCATATTTATTTAGATATTCCCAATTTGCATATTTATTTAGATATTCCCAATTTGTATATTTTTTTAAATATTCCCAATTCGCATATTTATTTAGATATTCCCAATTTGTATATTTATTAAGATATTCCTAATTCGCTTATTTGTTTAGATATTCCCAATTTGTATATTTGTGTAGATATTCCAAATTTGTATATTTGTTTAGATATTCCCAATTTTAATATTTATTTGAACATTCTCAATTTGAATATTTATTTAGACATTCCAAATTTGTATATTTATTTAGATATTCCAAATTTTTATATTCATTTTGATATTCCCAATTTGTATATTTATTTAGATATTCCCAATTTGTATATTTAATTAGATATTCCTAATTCGCATTATTATTTAGATATTCCCAATTTGTATATGTATTTAGATATTCCTAATTTGTATATTTATTTAGATACTCCCAATGTGTATATTTATGGAGATATTTCCAATTTGAATATTTATTTAGATATTCCCAATTTGTATATTTATTTAGATATTCCCAATTCGCATATTTCTTTAGATATTCCCAATGTGTATATTTATTAAGATATTCCCAATTTTTATATTTATTAAGATATTTCCAATTTGTATATTCATTTAGATATTCCCAAATTGTATATTTATTTAGATATTCTCAATTTGTATATTTATTTAGATATTCCCGATTTGTATATTTATTTCAATATTCGCAATTTGCAAATTTATTAAGATATTTTCAAATTGTTTATTTTTTTAGATACCCAATTTGTATATTATTTAAGATATTCACAATTTGTATATTTATTTAGATATTCCCGATTTGTATATTTATTTAGATAGTCCCAATTTGTATATTCATTTAGATATTCCCAATTTGTATATTTATTTAGATATTATTAATTTGTATATTTATTTAGATATTCCCGATTGGGATATTTATGTAGATATTCCCAATTTGTATATTTATTTAGATATTCCCGATTTGTATATGTTTTTTAGATATTCCCAATTTGTTTATTTATTTAGATATTCCCAATTTGTATATTGTTTTAGATATTCCCAATTTGTATATTTATTTAGATATTCCCAATTTGTATATTTATTTTGATATTCCCAATTTGTATATTTATTTAGATATTCCGGATTTGTATATTTATTTCAATGTTCCCAATTTTAATATTAATTAAGATATTCCCAAATTGTTTATTTATTTAGATACTCCAATTTGTATATTTGTTAAGCTATTCTCAAAATTTATTTTTATTTAGATACTTCCAATTTGTATATTAATTTAGATATTCCTAATTCGAATATTTATTTAGATATTCCCAATTTGTATATTTATTTAGATACTCCCAATTTGTATATTTATTTAGAGATTCCCAATTCGCATATTTATTTAGATATTCCCAATTTGTATATTTATTTAGATATGCCCAATTCGCATATTTATTTAGATATTCCCAATTTGTATATTTATTTAGATATTCCCAATTTGTATATTTATTAAGATATTTCCAATTGGTATATTCATTTAGATATTCCCAATTTGTATATTTATTTAGATATTCTCAATTTGTATATTTATTTAGATATTCCCGATTTGTATATTTATTTCAATATTCCCAATTTGTAAATTTATGTAGATATTTTCAAATTGTTTATTTATTTAGATACTCCAATTTTTATATTTATTAAGATATTCCCAATTTGTATATTTATTTAGATATTCCCAATTTGTATATTAATTTAGATATTCCCGATTTCTATATTCATTTTGATATTCCCAATTTGTATATTCATTTAGATATTCCAAATTTGTATATTCATTTGGATAGTCCAATAAGAATATTTTTTTAGATATACCCAATTTATATAGTTATTTAGATATTCCCGGTTTGGATATTTATTTAGATATTCCCAATTTGTATATTTATTTAGATATGCTCAATTTGTATATTGTTTTAGATATTCCCAATTTGAATGTTTATTTAGATGTTCATTACGATATTCCCAATTTGTATATTTGTTTAGATATTACCGATTTGTATATTTATTTCAATATTCCCAATTTGTATATTAATTTAGATATTCCCAATTTGAATATTTATTTGGACATTCCCAAGTTTAATATTTATTTAGACATTCCCAATTTGTATATTTATTTAGATATTTTCAATTTGTATATTCATTTAGATATTCCCAATTTGTATATTTATTTACATATTCCAAATTTGTATATTTATTAAGATATTCCCAATTTGCATATTTGTTTTAGATATTCCCAATTTGTTTATTTATTTAGTTATTCCCAATTTGTATATTTATTTAGATAATCCCAATTTGTATATTTATTTAGATATTCCCAATTTGTATATTTAATTAGATATTCTCAATTTGTATATTAATTAAGATATTTCTCAATTTGCATATTTATTTAGATATTCCCAATTTGTTTATTTATTAAGATATTCCCAATTTGTATATTTATTTAGATATTCCCAATTTGTATATTCATTAGATATGCCCAATTTGTATATTTATTTAGATATTCCCAATTTTTATATTCATTTAGATATTCCCAATTTGTATATTTATTTAGATATTCCCAATTTGTATTTTTATTTAGATATTCCCAATTTGATATATTTATTTAGATATTTCCAATTTGTATATTTATTTAGATATTCCCAATTTGTATATTTATTAAGATATTCCCAATTTGTATATTTATTTAGATATTCCCGATTTGTATATTTTTTTTTAGATATTCCCAATTTGTATATTTATTTAGATATTCCCAATTTGTATATTTATTTAGATATTCCCGATTTGTATATTTATTACAATATTCCCCATTTTTATATTAATTAAGATATTCCCAAATTGTTTATTTATTTAGATACTCCCATTTGTATATTTATTAAGATATTCCCAATTTGTATATTTATTTAGATATTCCAAATTCGCACATTTATTTAGATATTCCCAATTTGTATATTTATTTTGATATTCCCAATTCGCATATTTATTAAGATATTCCCAATTTGTATATTTATGTAGATATTCCCAATTTGTATATTTATTTAGCTATTCCCAATTTGAATATTTATTTGGACATTCCCAATTTGAATATTTATTTGGACATTCCCAATTTTTATATTTATTTAGACAATCCCAATTTGTATATTTATTTAGATATTCCCAATTTGTATATTCATTTAGATATTCCCAATTTGTATATTTATTTAGATATTCCCAATTTGTATATTTATTTAGATATTCCCAATTTGTATATTTATGTAGATATTCCCAATTTGTATATTTATTTAGATATTCCCGATTTGTATATTTATTTAGATATTCCCAATTTGTATATTCCTTATTATATTCCCAATTTGTATATTTTTTTAGATATTCCCAATTTATATATTTATTAAGATATTCCCAATTTGGATATTCATTTAGATATTCCCAATTTGTATATTCTTTACGATATTCCCAATTTGTATATTTGTTTAGATATTACCGATTTGTATATTTATTTCAATATTCCCAATTTTTATATTAATTAAGATATTCCCAATTTGTTTATTTATTTAGATAATCATATTTGTATAATTATTTAGATATTCCCAATTTGTATATTTATTTAGATATTCCCAATTCGCATATTTGTTTAGATATTCCCAATTCGCATATTTATTTAGATATTCCAAATTTGTATATTTATTTAGATATTCCCAATTCGCATATTTATTTAGATATTCCCAATTTGTATATTTATTTAGATATTCCCAATGGGCATATTTGTTTAGATATTCCCATTTTCTATATTTAAGTAGATATTCAGAATTTGTATATTTGTTTAGATATTCCCAATTTGAATATTTATTTGGACATTCTCAATGTGAATATTTATTTAGACATTCCAAATTTGTATATTTAGTTAGATATTCCCAATTTGTATATTCATTTTGATATTCCCAATTTGTATATTTATTTAGATATTCCCAATTTGTATATTTATTAAGATATTCCTAATTCGAATTATAATGTAGATATTCCCAATTTGCATATTTATTTATATATTCCCAATTTGTATATTTATTTAGATATTTCCAATTTGTATATTAATTTAGATATTCCCAATTTGTATATTTATTTAGATATTCCGAATTTGTATATTTATGGAGATATCTCCAATTTGTATATTTATTTAGATATTCCCAATTTGTATATTTATTTAGATATTCCCAATTCGCATATTTATTTAGATATTACCAAAGTGTATATTTATTTAGATATTCCCAATTTTTATATGTATTAAGATATTTCCAATTGGTATATTCATTTAGATATTCCCAAATTGTATATTTATTTAGATATTCTTAATTTGTATATTTATTTAGATATTCCCGATTTGTATATTTATTTCAATATTCGCAATTTGTAAATTTATTAAGATATTTTCAAATTGTTTATTTATTTAGATACTCCAATTTGTATATTTAGTAAGATATTCACAATTTGTATATTTATTAAGATATTTCCAATTGGTATATTCATTTAGATATTCCCAATTTGTATATTTATTTAGATATTCTCAATTTGTATATTTATTTAGATATTCCCGATTTGTATATTTATTTCAATATTCCCAATGTAAATTTATTTAGATATTTTCAAATTGGTTATTTGTTTAGATACTCCAATTTGTATATTTATTAAGATATTCCCAATTTGTATATTTATTTAGATATTCCCAATTTGTATATTAATTTAGATATTCCCGATTTCTATATTCATTGAGATATTCCCAATTTGTATATTCATTTAGATATTCCCAATTTGTATATTCATTTAGATATTCCCAATGAGAATATTTTTTTAGATATACCCAATTTATATAGTTATTTAGATATTCCCGGTTTGGATATTTATTTAGATATTCCCAATTTTTATATTTATTTAGATATTCTCAATTTGTATATTGTTTTAGATATTCCCAAAGGGAATGTTTATTTAGATGTTCCCAATTTGTATATTCATTACGATATTCCCAATTTGTATATTTATTTAGATATTTCCGATTTGTATATTTATTTCAATATTCCCAATTTTTATATTAATTAAGATATTTCCAATTTGTATATTCATTTAGATATTCCCAATTTGTATATTTATTTACATATTCCCAATTTATATATTTATTAAGATATTCCCAATTTGCATATTTTTTTAGATATTCCCAATTTGTTTATTTATTTAGTTATTCCCAATTTGTATATTTATTTAGATAATCCCAAGTTGTATATTTATTTAGATATTCCCAATTTGTATATTTATTTAGATATTCCCAATTTGTATATTTATTAAGATATTCCCAATTTGCTTATTTATTTAGATATTCCCAATTTGTATATTTATTAAGATATTCCTAATTTGCATATTTAATTAGATATTCCCCATTTGTATATTTATTTAGATATTCCCAATTTGTATATTCATTAGATATGCCAATTTGTATATTTATTTAGATATTCCCAATTTGTATATTCATTTAGATATTCCCAATTTGTATATTTATTTAGATATTCCCAATTTGTATATTCATTAGATATTCCCAATTTGTATTTTTATTTAGATATTCCCAATTTGTATATTTATTTACATATTCCCAATTGGTATATTTATTTAGATATTCCCGATTTGTATATTTTTTTAAAGATATTCCCAATCTGTATATTTATTTAGATATTCCCAATTTGTATATTTATTTAGATATTCCCGATTTGTATATTTATTACAATATTCCCAATTTTTATATTAATTAAGATATTCCCAAATTGTTTATTTATTTAGATACTCCAATTTGTATATTTATTAAGATATTCCCAATTTGTATATTTATTTAGATATTCCCAAATCGCATATTTATTTAGATATTGCCAATTTGTATATTTATTTAGATATTCCCAATTCGCACATTTATTTAGATATTCCCAATTTGTATATTTATTTAGATATTCCCAATTCGCATATTTATTTAGATATTCCCAATTTGTATATTTATGTAGATATTCCCAATTTGTATATTTATTTAGACATTCCCAATTTGAATATTTATTTGGACATTCCCAATTTGAATATTTATTTAGACATTCCCAATTTGTATATTTATTTTGATATTCCCAATTTGTATATTCATTTAGATATTCCAAATTTGTATATTTTTTTAGTTATTCCCAATTTGTATATTTATTTAGATATTCCCAATTTGTATATTTATGTAGATATTCTCAATTTGTATATTTATTTTGATATTCCCAATTTGTATATTTATTTAGATATTCCCAATTTGTATATTCATTTAGATATTCCCAATTTGTATATTTATTTAGATATTCCCGATTTGTATATGTATTTCAATATTCCCAATGTTTATATTAATTAAAGATGTTCCCAAATTGTTTATTTATTTAGATACTCAAATTTGTATATTTATTAAGATATTCCAAATTTGTATATTTATTTAGATATTCCAAATTCGCATATTTATTTAGATATTCCCAATTTGTATATTTATTTAGATATTCCCAATTCGCATATTTATTTAGATATTCCCAATTTGTATATTTATTTAGATATTCCCAATTCGCATATTTATTTAGATATATCCAATTTGTATATTCATGTAGATCTTCCCAATTTATATATTGTTTTAGATATGCCCAATTTGAATATTTATTTTGACATTCCCAATTTGAATATTTATTTAGACAATCCCAATTTGTATATTTATTTAGATATTCCCAATTTGTATATTCATTTAGATATTCCCAATTTGTATATTTATTTAGATATTCCCAATTTGTATATTTATTTAGATATTCCCAATTTGTATATTTATGTAGATATTCCACATTTGTATATTTATTTAGATATTCCCAATTTGTATATTCATTTAGATATTCCCAATTTGTATATTTATTAAGATATTTCCAATTGGCATATTCATTTAGATATTCCCAAATTGTATATTTATTTAGATACTCCAATTTGTATATTTATTAAGATATTCCCAATTTGTATATTTATTTAGATATTCTCAATTTGTATCTTTATTGTGATATTCCTTATTTGTATATTCATTTCAATATTCCCAATTTGTAAATTTATTAAGATATTCCCAAATTGTTTATTTATTAAGATACTCTAATTTGTATATTTATTAAGATATTTCCGATTTGTATATTCATATAGATATTCCCAATTTGTATATTTATTTAGATATTCCCAATTTGTATATTCATTTAGATATTTCCAATTTGTATATTCATTTAGATATTTTAAAGTTGTATATTTATTTAGATATTCCCAATTTGTATATTCATTTAGATATTTCCAATTTGTATATTTTTTTAGATATTCCCAATTTGTATATTTATTAAGATATTCCCGATTTGTATATTTATTTAAATATTCCCAATTTGTATATTTATTTAGATATTCTCAATTTGTATATTTATTTATATATTCCCAATTTGTACATTTAGTTAGATATTCCCAATTTGTATATTCTTTTAGATATTCCTAATTTGTATATTTATTTAGATATTCCCGATTTGTATATTTATTTCAATATTCCCAATTTTTATATTAATTAAGATATTCCAAAATTGTTTATTTATTTAGATACTCCAATTTGTTTATTTAATAAGATAGGCCCAATTTGTATATTTATATAGATATTCCCAATTTGTATATTAATTTAGATATTCCCGAGTTCTATATTCATTTACTTATTCCCAATTTGTATATTCATTTAGATATTCCCAATTTGTATATTCATTTAGGTATTCCCAATGAGTATATTTTTTTAGATATATCCAATTTATATAGTTATTTTGATATTCCCGATTTTGATATTTATTTAGATATTCCCAATTTGTATATTTATTTAGATATTCTTAATTTGTATATTGTATTAGATATTCCAAATTTGAATGTTTATTTCGATGTTCCCAATTTGTATATTCATTACGATATTCCCAATTTGTATATTTATTTAGATATTACCGATTTGTATATTTATTTCACTATTCCCAATTTTTATATTAATTAAGATATTCCCAAATTGTTTATTTATTTAGATACTCCAATTTGTATATTTATTAAGATATTCCCAATTTGTATATTAATTTAGATATTCCCAATTCGCATATTTGTTTAGATATTCCCAATTCGCATATTTATTTAGACATTCCCAATTTGTATATTTATTTAGATATTCCCAATTTGTAAATTTATTTAGACATTCCCAATTTGTATATTTATTTAGATATTCCCAATTTGTATATTTATTTAGACATTCCCAATTTGTATATTTATTTAGATATTCCCAATTTGTATATTTATTTAGACATTCCCAATTTGTATATTTATTTAGATATTCCCAATTTGTATATTTATTTAGACATTCCCAATTTTTATATTTATTTAGATATTCCCAATTTGTATATTTATTTAGACATTCCCAATTTATATATTTATTTAGATATTCCCAATTTGTATATTTATTTAGACATTCCCAATTTGTATATTTATTTAGATATTCCCAATTTGTATATTTATTTAGACATTCCCAATTTGTATATTTATTATGACATTCCCAAGTTGAATATTTATTTAGACATTCCCAATTTGTATATTTATTTAGATATTTCCAATTTGTATATTCATTTAGATATTCCCAATTTGTATATTCATTTACATATTCCCAATTTGTATATTTATTAAGATATTCCCAATTTGCATATTTTTTATATATTCCCAATTTGTTTATTTAGTTAGTTATTCCCAATTTGTATATTTATTTAGATAATCCCAATGTGTATATTTATTTAGATATTCCCAATTTGTATATTTATTAAGATATTCCCCATTTGCATAGTTATTTAGATATTCCCAATTTGTATATTCATTAGATATGCCCAATTTGTATATTTATTTAGATATTCCCAATTTGTATATTCATTAAGATATTCCCAATTTGTATATTTACTTAGATATTCCCAATTTGTATATTTATTTAGATAATCCCAATTTGTATATTTATGTAGATATTCCCAATTTGTATATTTATTTAGATATTCCCAATTTGAATATTTATTTGGACATTCCCAATTTGAATATTTATTTGGACATTCCCAATTTGAATATTTATTTAGACATTCTGAATTTGTATATTTATTTAGATATTCCCAATTTGTATATTCATATAGATAGTCCCAATTTTTATATTTTTTTAGTTATTCCCAATTTGTATATTTATTTAGATATTCCCAATTTGTATATTTATGTAGATATTCTCAATTTGTATATTTATTTTGATATTCCCAATTTGTATATTTATTTAGATATTCCCAATTTGTATATTCATTTAGATATTCCCAATTTGTATATTTATTTAGATATTCCCGATTTGTATATTTATTTCAATATTCCCAAATTTTATATTAATTAAAGATGTTCCCAAATTCTTTATTTATTTAGATACTCCAATTTGTATATTTATAAGGATATTCCAAATTTGTATATTTATTTAGATATTCCAAATTCGCAAATCTGTTTAGATATTCCCAATTTGTATATTTATTTAGATATTCCCAATTCGCATATTTATTTAGATATTCCCAATTTGTATATTTATTTAGATATTCCCTATTCGCATATTTGTTTAGATATATCCAATTTGTATATTCATGTAGATCTTCCCAATTGGTATTTTTTTTTAGATATGCCCAATTTGAATATTTATTTTGACATTCCCAATTTGAATATTTATTTAGACAATCCCAATTTGTATATTTATTTAGATATTCCCAATTTGTATATTCATTTAGATATTCCCAATTTGTATATTTATTTAGATATTCCCAATTTGTATATTTATTTAGATATTCCCATTTTGTATATTTATGTAGATATTCCCAATGTGTATATTTATTAAGATATTCCCAATTTGTATATTCATTTAGATATTCCCAATTTGCATATTTATTTAGATATTCCCAATTCGTATATTTATTTAGATATTCCCAATTTGTATATTTATTAAGATATTTCCAATTGGCATATTCATTTAGATATTCCCAAATTGTATATTTATTTAGATACTCCAATTTGTATATTTATTAAGATATTCCCAATTTGTATATTTATTTAGATATTCTCAATTTGTATATTTATGTTGATATTCCTGATTTGTATATTTATTTCAATATTCCCAATTTGTAAATTTATTAAGATATTCCCAAATTGTTTATTTATTAAGATACTCCAATTTGTATATTTACTTAGATACTCCCAATTTGTATATTTATTTAGATATTCCCGATTCGCATATTAATTTAGATATTCCCAATTTGTATATTTGTTTAGATACTCCCAATTTGTATATTTATTAAGATATTCCCGATTTGTTTATTAATTTAAATATTTCCAAATTGGTTATTTATTTATAGGTTCCCAACTTGTATATTAATTTAGACATTCCCGATTTGTTTATTTATTAAGAAAGTCCTAATTTATTTGTGTATTTGGATATTCTCAATTGGTATATTTATATAGATATTCCAAATTGGTATATTTATTTAGATATTTTCAATTTGTATATTTATTTAGATATTATCAATTTCTATATATTTTTGTAAATATTCCCAATTTGTATATTTATTAAGATTTTCCCGATATGTGTATTTATTTAGATATGCCTGATTTGTGTATTTATTTAGACATTCCCAATTGGTATATTTGTTTAGATGTTCCCAATTAGTATATTTATTTAGATATTCCCAATTTTAATATTTAGTAAGATTTTCCCGATTTGTTTATTAGTTAGACATTTCCAATTTTTACATTTATTTAGAGATTCTCAATTTGTATATTTATTTAGACATTTCCAATGGGTATATTTACTTAGATATGCCCAATTAATTAATTCATTTAGACATCCCCAATATTTTTATTTTTTTAGATATTCCCAATTTGTATATTTATTTAGATATTCCCAATTTGTATATTTATTTAGATATTCCCAATTTGTATATTTATTTAGATATTCCCAATTTGTATATTTATTTAGATATTCCCAATTTGTATATTTATTTAAATATTCCCAATTTGTATATTTATTTAGATATTCCACATTCGCATATTTATTTAGATATTCCCAATTTGTATATTTATTAAGATATTCCCAATTTGCATATTTATTTAGATATTCCCAATTTGTATATTTATTTAGATATTCCCAATTTGTATATTTATTTAGATATTCCCAATTTGTATATTTATTTAGATATTCGTAATTTGTAAATTTATTTAGATATTCCAAATTTGTATATGTTTTTTAGATATTCCCAATTTGTATATTTATTTTGATATTCCACATTCGCATATTGATTTACATATTCCCAATTTGTCTATTTATTTAGATATTCCCGATTTGTATATTTATTTAGATATTCCCAATTTGTATTTTTATTTAGATATTCCCAATTTGTATATTTATTTAGATATTCCCAATTTGCATATTTATTTAGATATTCCCAATTTTTATATTTGTTTAGATATTCCTAATTTGTATATTTATTTAGACATTCCTAATTTGTATATTTATTAAAATATTCCCAATTTGTATATTTATTTAGATATTCCTAATTTGTATATTTATTTAGATATTCTTAATTGGTATATTTATTTAGATATTCCCAATTTGTATATTTATTAAGATATTCCAATTTTGTATATTTATTTAGATATTCCCAATTTGTATATTTATTTAGATATTCCTTATTTGTATATTTATTTAGATATTCTCAATTCCTTTATTTATTAAGATATTTCCAATGTGTATATTTATTGAAATATTCCCAATTTGTATTTTTATTTAAATATTCCCAATTTGTATATTTATTTAGATATTCCCGATTTGTATATTTATTTAGATATTTCCAATTTGTATATTTATTAAAATATTCCCAATTTGTATATTTATTTAGATATTCCCAATCTGTATATTTATTTAAATATTCCCAATTTGTATATTTATTTAAATATTCCCAATTTGTATATTTATTTAGATATTTCCAATTTGTATATTTATTTAGATATTCCCAATTTGTATATTTACTTAGATATTCCCAGTTTGTATATTTATTTAGATATTCCCAATTTGTATATTCATTAAGATATTCCGAATTTGTATATTTATTTAGATATTCCCAATTCCTTTATTTATTTAGGCATCCCAATTTGTATATTTATTTAGATATTCCCAATTTGTATATATTTATTTAGATATTCCAAATTTCTATATTTATTTAGGTATTCCCAATTTGTATATTTATTTAGATATTCTCAATTGGTATATTTATTTAGATATTCCCAATTGGTATATTTATTTAGATATACCCAAATTGTACATATTTTTAGATATACCCAATTCTATTATTTATTTTGATATTCCTGATTTGTATATTTATTTAGATAGTACTACTTCGTTTTTTTATTTAGCTATTCCCTATTTGTATATTTATTTAAATCTACCCAATTCGTGTATTTATATATTCCCGATTTGTATATTTATTTAGATATACCTAATTCGTTTATTTATTTAGATATTTCTGATGTATATATGTTTTTGTATACAAGACGGACCGAAGGTTTGCTACTCCCGTGAAGTAAATAAAGATATTCCTTCGATATTTCGTGCAGATTCCCGAGTTGCACAAAAATATTCCCGAGGTCATCAAGGAGGTCAAAATTTACATCAACCGAAACGTTGTGAAAATAACACTCCAGATTAGTCCAATGAATGCAAATAATTTAATAACCAATCCTTATCTCAAAAATTCAGTAACGCATTCGATACGAGTTGCTTTATAATAGTATAATTTCTATAGTCATATTTTGTTGTATAAACAAAATAGTTTTGTCGATAGCAAGACATCTAATGTCACTCAGATGCTACGAACAGATACTAAACTTTTATCCTAGGCAAAAAGACAAGGAACTATAAAAAAAAATAATGTATTTATTACTAGAAATTTTAAACCGAACGAAACAATGATTTAATCTATTAATCTTTTAATGGAGGTTTTTATAGGATGAGTAGTTTTGCTGTAATGAAGTTTTTCTCCTAGGAATTACATCCCTCTTTTTAACGAGGTCGAGGTAATCCTTGTAGGCATTATATCCTCCTGTGGGAAACGAGATAATGTAGTATCTTCTCTGTTATCATGACACCATATTCGCAAGGTCTCCCTTCTTCTTAGAGGGAGGTGATGTAGTATCTATGTATGATGCCATACTCACAGGCATTCCCTTATCGTTTGATCATGGATCCTTCCAGGTTGTACGTTTTCTATTTTGGTGGGGCGGTATTGTATCCGTTTTATTATTATTATGATAACATCCGTCTTTGGTTGTAGTATAATAAACTATACTACCCGTTAAAATAGAGAATAATACTTAGTAAGGTATTATTCTCTATTTTAAACGGTAATATAGTATGTTGCAATATTTTTGACTCATAGTGTGCTATGGTCCCTCAGTGTTAAGAGATTCTTTTTATAAACGCTGCGGATAGGAACTGACCAATCAAATTAGTTCACGTTTTGCTATCAGTCAACCAGAAACCAGAATTTCTCCATAAAAATGAAATTTTTAGCAACCTTGCATATTTTTTCGTGTCAATTCGAGAAAGATCTTTTGCTCTTTGACTGCAAAACCTGTACAGAACTGTTGTCTACAGAATTCGTCATCGGACTTTTATAGAATAAGTAACCACCGGAAACTCTTTTGTAACCAAACATGGCTTACAACTCAAGCACTTTCATATGTTTGCGGTTCCCCATTCGCGGTCCTGCATATTCGTGAGTTAGACACTTGGACATATCGCATGCTGTCAACTCTAATGCATATGTTATACGCATAAAGAATGACTTTACGGCACAGTAATACGTTACTTATGCTATGCAGTGTTACTGTCCTCGTATAATTAAATTTCTTTTTGATTAAAATATTGTTACAATACAAAATTAAAATATGTTTACATTATCATTACTACATTAGTGAAATGCATAGCTGCGTGCAATATTACTACATTATTACTGTATTAACGAGTGTCTTTAGAAAGTGTTTGGAAACTGCATGTATATAAAGATGTTTGAAAACTGCATCCGAGATTTGCGGGTTTTTTCTATTCACAGGGAGGAGGGAATAAAGAACGTAATTCCCGTGTATACTGAGGAGTTACATACTATTACCTGCAAATTCTACAAAACACTTTTTTTTTTTTACATATGAACCATATATGTTTGAAAACTGCATCCGATATTTGCGGTTTTTCGTTATTCGTATGGTATAAAGAAAGTTAACTCCGCCAATAGCGATGGAATACGGTATGTTTTTCTATCAGGAAACTATTCCTCAGGGAGTAGCATCCTCTTTATTGAATAGGGGTGGAACTTTCCTAAGTTCTATTTTTTTCTTTCGTGTAGTATATATTATATTTGGAACTGTTTTGATATATTCCTCCAAGGCATTACTTCTTTGTTTGGGACGTAGTGTATATTAGGTCCTCACTATGCCACCCTTCCAGGATTATCCTAATGTTTTAGGAACTGTTCTTTTCTCATGCTATTCTCCCAGTCATTATCTCCTCCTTTCGTTCACTATTCTATCATCTTACCGGTCTAACAGAAATATGCACCCTCACAAGATCTTTGTGTCTCTATGTCTGTGTGCATCTGAGATGCAATGTTGCAGAGTGGCACGATGTCAAATGAGTTCATTTTTTGTGGATCGTTGTTTTATAGAAAATCTCCAAAATAGCTGCTAAAATGTCAAAATTGTACAAAAATTCGAACTTGGCAGGCGTAAGTGCTCTTGTATGCATCCTCAAGCATGCATTTATACGTTCACGTCGGTTTATTTGTAACGATTTCTTATCCGTCTGACGATAGCTAAAACAGCAACGATTAAGGCTGGAGTCGTAAATGTTTTAGTTTCTATTATAGCTGATGGCATCAACGCCATACTTTTATTTTTTTAGTCTTTACTTTTGAAATCATTACTATATATTGAATGTAATTTACTAACCAATTGAGAATTTGCTCTATAATAATCAATACAAAATCTTCATCAATTAAAATATCATATTTCAGCAACACCGGGCGTTCTGCTAATAATATATGAAGCAAAAAAGCAGTAGAAAATTCTAAAACAATATTCTGTAAGTTGTACAGAAAATAAGTTCAAATACAGATAAATTACAATAACTTTACTTAAAAATGACACACACATACATAATCAGTGATGAAAATATATCTATCTTATATCAATTAAGCTACACACGTACTGCCATGAATATATTTTCATATTTACTACTAAGCTCTACTCAAATATTGGACACTGTTGAAGTGAAAATCTATACACTATGTATAAAATAACCTTACAGTATAATATATATGTGCATACGGGCATTGACTATGTAGTAGAATATCTGGTTTCAATCTCAGTTTTGTTTCAGTTTCGGACGTAAGTGGATTCAACGATGCTAATGAATCGTACAATTACGAAACACGTCCACATTATTTAGATACTTCGGACTATTGTTCTTATCTTAATTTTTATTTCCAAAACGTTTCGGCCGATGTAACCTTCGACCTTCTTCATGTGTTTCTTTTCGAACTCGGGAATCTTTCTATCGAACTCGGAAATCTTTATGTTGAACGCAAGTATATATACGGGATTTCGAACTGAACCTTTTAGTTGAGGTATTCTTTGGTGTTTGGTCCAGATTTATTGAAGCTAATGTCATGCTTTCTAGATAGTCGTTTTAGTGAAAGGTTTCTCTTAAATTATCCATGTCCTTTGGTTATGTATTGTTGTTACTGCATGCCGCTTTTGCTTGATGTAGGCAACGGAAATTTCCTTTCTTAACATTATATGGATGGTAGGAGTTGAAGTTTAGATAGTGTCTAGTGAATGTTTGATTTCGATATACAAAGACATACACCCATAACCAGTGCGAGTTATCAGCACATCTAGAAATGATAATTTGTTATTATGACGCTTTTTCTATCGCGAAATGTATAGATAAATTGATTTCACATAGTCCAGTAATTTTTGAACATCTGCCTAGTAAGAGTAGAGTATTAATGTGTTATCCATATATCGCAGCCATATTGGCGGTATTAGGTGTGTTGATTCTAACGCCACTTTCTTAAAGTATTCCATACATACATTGGCCACTGCTGGGGACAATAGTGGTCCCATAGCTCGAACTTCTTTCTGTCGATGCATATCAAATCTCATCACGATGTATGTAGTTTTTACATAGAAAATCAACATCACCATTATATTGTAAATTGGGATGTTGGTCGTTAGAGTTTTAAGGGGTTACCTGCGTTTGGTCATTATCGGTCACTATCGATAATCTGTGTCGAGCACCATTTGACTGCTCTGAAATGAAATTTCCTGTCTTCCATATTCGTGCACTGTCATCAATTTTATGGTACTGCCATCCAGTGTCTGGCACTATTGGATAATAGCGATTATGACGGTGATTTACAGTGATTATAAGGTGGTTACTGTCACTTCTGGATAAGAGCCGACACTGACAGGAACTGGCCGGCAAATCCTCCATCTTCAGTTGTCGGGCACTGTCATGTTGGTCATTGTTATTTTAAGTGGACTACTGTCACTTCATGGCACTGGCGGGCGTTAGTGAGTACTGTTGTTTCGAAATGCTTACTGTTGTTTTTAGGCGGTAATTGATGTTTTGCTTACTTGCGGGGATTGGCGGTCACCGGCGGTTACCGGTTGGCAATAGCTGTCTTACCAACTGTCGTCCATTGGATGTAACCGTCGCTCGAAGGCGGCCATGACTAATGTCATGTTTTTTTCTAAGCCTGAGCAAAAGCAAGGAGCACCCTGTTCTTTATTCTGGGAAATCCTGATCTGTCTCATCAGTGTAGATATGTGTTCGTCCTTATAGAGAATACGTGCTCTTTGTTAGCTATGATGTTAAATTTAAAAGTACATATTAGTTACGAACAATCCGTCGTCAGTATTTTAGCATGATTGGTAATCTGTATAAGTACCCATTTGTGAAGTGATAAGCGACTGTTACGACAACTATAATAAAAATACAAAACAGATAAATAAGTAAAAAAATAGTAGCAATTTACGAATTGTAATTAAACCGACTGATTATTACCAGAAATACATGCAGGTAACGTAGCCATATATATATATATATATATATATATATATATATATATATATATATATATATATATATATATATATATATTGTTGCAAAGAAAAAAAGAACACAAAACCTCAACTCACTGCAGCAACGTTGCCGTCCGTCTGTAGACTCGTTTTCACCTCTGTCCCATCTGCTCCAGTGGCCTATTTTTATAAAAGACAGTCCTCCAAATTTGCATATTTGCATATGTGCGTGAGAGCATACGAGATTCTGTGAAACTGCATTGTTATATAAGGCCGAAGACGCCATCTTGGACCCTTTTCAATATCATGACGCTGCGTTGGCAAAGCGCACACCTAGGCCGTTTAAGAGGTAAGCCTGCGTTCCCACAATTTCGCCACACTCCCTGCTAATATCATCATCACAGAGAGGGCAGGGACATGCTGGCCTTTTTCTTCGGGAGCTTCTTCGGAGAGGTGGACCGGGGGCTTCGTACTCGCCTGTGCTTTTGCCCTCGGTTTCAGGGTCGGTGAACCCAAAGCTGCTAATCTCAAGGTTGCTGTCCAATGAAGTCGGCGTAACCTAGAATGATTGTTCACTGGTCTCAGATCCAGTCTCGCTCTCATCGACGAGTGGCGGCTGCGCTTCTGATGTTGATCAAAGATCCTTGATGTGACGGGGTACCCCATCAACCCGCACTGATTGTGGGCTGATCACCTCACTAATACGCCCAGTTTCGTAGTGTGTGGTGCACTTGCCATGGGGGTTCTTAACCCAGACGACATCCCCCTCTTTGATACTCTCTCTCGTCACCTCCGGTTCGGGCAGTGGGCTGGTCCCCGTGCCTCTCACCCTGTTGTGGTCCCTGTGCAGTGCTTAGGCTGGCGCAGTAGAGGGTGAAATGTCGTTCTTAGGGGTGACGTTATACCAATATATCGCCTCAGGCACCGTACACCCCTTCCTACCTGCGATGGTCTTGACGGTCTTGTGGTTTCTCTCAATAATCCCATTCCCGCTAGGCACATGGCCGCACCAAAATCGCAGACGTATACCCCAGCTGTCTGCGAACTGTTTGTGGCTGGACTCCCGTGCTCAGGTCAAGCAACTGACCACTGACTTCCTTCGGAAACTGTGACTCGTGATGTCTAGTCGTCCAGGAAACCTCCACATTAATTCTCAACGCCTCTGTGTAGAATTCTGCTAAAAGCAAAAGGCGAAGCTTGCATGCGCTAGAAAGAAAAACAGACGAGTCAGGGTTCTATTTACTAAAAATTAACTTCACAAAAGTTACAGTTCTTTTTAAATATATATATACAATGTTCAGTTCTTAACACATTTTAAATTCACAAATCTCTGGATGGCACTCAGGCGGATGGAGAGGGGGTCGTAAAACGTTTTGGGGAGCTGATTTCTTCTTGAAATTTCAGCGCAAATCTGTCTGTTTTCTAGCGGGTATTGGCTTTTATAGTAAGGTCACGGGTTGGGGTGGACGATCCACCCAACCAATCAGCGATTCGTTTCCTGGGGATTTCCAGATCTAAATTGCGTGTATGCAGTTCAGCCATAGTCTAGAGTTTTGTAAATCTGAGACCAAAATGAAATCAATTTCACACGACCTCAGGGGTCAATACCCATCATTCAGAAGGTCCTCGTCTGAAAACAGGTGTCCTCGAGGCCAAGATAGGTCTGGTTCTATTTCCACATCGTCCTGACATTTCCGGCCTCTTCATTCTCAAACAACAAAACACATGTCTGGTTTTTAACGATAAAATATATATATATATATATATATCTATTTTAATTAAAGTATTTCTGATACCTGCTGTTATCAAGGATTCAATAAGACAATCTTAGCATATTTACCCGGTCTTCCTCAGGTCCCCGGAGGGTTTCAACCTCCCCAATAGGGAGAAATTCGCTCCCTCAAGACGACCACATCATAGTTTGAACTGCTCACTAACAAAGGCGGTGCAATTGTCGGTTAGTATCTCAGAAGGGGGACTATGTTCGAGGAAGACACTTTCCAGTTCACAGACAATGGCGGCCGAGTCCTGCCGGCGAAGGGGCCGCCACAATGTAAATCTAGACGGTCCGCAATCGATGAACGTAAAAAAAGGCCCACCATTGTGGTGAGTTACGTCAATTACGAGCCTGTTCCAATTTCCTCTCACACTCAGTTTTCCTTTCTTCCACCGGACGGGTGCTGGGTTGATCAACCGACAGGTTTAGCACCTTCTCACAACAGATTTCACATCCCTCTTTGACACATAGGGGTCGACCAGCCTGGCAAAGTAAAGAGTTCGGTTTATACTGGGGTGCCCGCTTTGTTAATGGACATCAGCAACACGGTCTGGGCTAAGCCGACGCCACGGTGCAATTCACAGGTGTCGGTTTGTCCACTTCTTTCGGCAGGTCCAGCCAACAGCATGGCACTCTGGTCAGGCAATACACGCAATTCTGACAGGACTGCACCAGTGTCATATCTACGGCCAGGTTGAATTCCTTGATGATCTCGGTCAGGGTAGCAAGTCGTCTCCGTATTAGCATTTCGGCCAATGCCTTCGTTGTCAACCGTGCTTTTCAACTCAAGGCATCGGTTATCCACTGATGCACGCACGTAGAGTTTGTGACGATGTGTAGCACTCTGGCCTGCCACTGAAGCGCCAGATTTACCTCTTTGAGTGTAGTATCAAGCTCAGTCAGGTTTATGTGCCTGGCGTCATTTTCTGGCTGAAGCCAGCAGGCATGTTCTATGATAAATCCGTCGACCACCAGAGCAACGCCAAGGGTCAGTGAGCTGGCGTCCACCCAAACTGTAAACTCGCTCCCGTCGACACACCAGCTCCCTCACATAGGGTCATCCTCGGTCTTTCTTGCCACAGCTTCCACCAGCATGCTTCATAGGGTGGGATCGCACACTTCATCGTCCCATCCCGTTGACATGGAAGTTGCACGTCGCTTTATGGCGTCCACCACCACCCAGAGAGGAAGAGGCGGAAAACTGGTGGGCCATTTCCTCGTGTGTAGGTACACACGGGGAAGTGACCCACCAGTTTTCCGCAGATGAAAAAAACGCTCCAACGCTTTCCCAGTGGAGTCCGTCTGTGCTGCCGCTCACATGCAAGCCAAGAACTTTCGCTCCATCTTGCAGGTGCTCTGGCTCCTTACATGACAGCCCGAAGTTCTCAAAGTGTTCTTTCACCGCGTGGGCAGACATGAGGCTCTCGTTCACAAAAATGTTGTAAATATATGATGACGTCGCCTGTTGCACAGCTTCAGGATTGACGCCGGATCGCCTGCATAATCGCTGTCATAATGTCCGGGGCAACATTCAGGCCGAACCCCAGCCTGGTCAAACAATAGTGAGTCCCTTTGATCTCGACCATGTGGAATGGACACAGTGATTTCTCAACGCATATCTGCAGGTAGGCTCTTTGCGGTCCAAGATTGCTGTGTACGTCCCTGCTTCCATGTGTGTGTACCCTTGCGTATTCTGCGTGAAAGTCTGGTTCATCAAGAGTGACTGGCGCACCGACCTGTACCTTGCGTTGGGAAAACCTCACATCACCGGTGCTGTCTACGGGGATTCCATCCAGCTGTGTAATAGTGTCCATACCAAGGAGAAGGTCGTATCCAAGAAGCTGCCTGTCGACCACCAACGCCTTCACAGCCACCGGGGGCCATCGTTAATGCTTATATGGACAATGCTCACCCCACAGCACACCAGCGAGCCTTCACCAATGGGTAATACTGGGACCTTCTGTTTCGTCCATGCGGTGCAACATTTTTTGTGTATGAGGGTTTTGGTGCATCTGGTGTCAACCAGCGCTGAGCGCCTACACCCATCAACTCGCACTGTCATTACAGGAAGCGCCTTGTTCGGTGTTGCTTTTGGGATGGTGCTGGCGCCACGGCTTCTTCCCCTTCCCCGTTTGCCGGACAATTCTGTGCTACGTGGCCTGGCTTGTCGCATCGGTGACAGCGTCCTCATTTCCATGCTCAATAGTCCAGGGTGTCCTTTGCAGTGCTTCTGCAGTCTCTGGCGAAGTGATTGGGGCCATCACATTTGTAGCACCATGGGCTCTCTATAGGCAATTCCAGTGTGTCAACCGCTGCTGAGACCTGTTCCATATCATCCTTTAGGATGTTTCGGGCTCTAGCCAAACTCCTCCAACCCAAGCTCTTTGAGCTTTGACGACGCCTGCAACAGCTGACTGGCGTCATCCAGGAACCCAGACAAAAATGCACATGCCCATATACGGTCGCTTGGACCATCGAAGGGAGCATCAAACTTCTTCAGGTCGGCCAGGTAGACATTCACAGTCTCCTCTGACCGACACCGACATTCAGAGAATTGCCCCAAGGCAACAAAAGGAATGCTCCATAGAGTGCATGTTTTATCTGCTCCATTGTCGCCTCATCCTCGAGATGCTGGTACACGGCATAAGCCCCCTTAGTGAGCCTCAGTGGGGTGACCATAGCTGGATCCTTAATTTTGCACAACCGGCAAACGCGCTCGGCCTTCTCCAGTTATTCAACCACTGAAGGACCAGCCGGGGACCTGTCAAACTCTGGTATCAGCTTATGATCGAATCTGTCCATGGTAAAAATGTACACTGAAATAGCTTGTTGTTGCAAAGAAAAAAAGAGTAAACAAAATCTTAGCTCACTGCAGCAGCGTCGTCGTCCGTCAGTACTTTCTGTAGACTCGTTTTCACGTCTGTCCCATCTGCCCCAGTGGCCTGTTTTTATAAAAGACAGTCTTCCAAATTTGCATATTTGCATATGTGCGTGAGAACATACGAGATTCTGTGAGACTGCATTGTTATATAAGGCCGCAGGTGCAATCTTGGACCCTTTTCAGCATCATGACGCTGTTGGCAAAGCGCACACCTAGGCCGTTTAAGAGGTAAGCCTGCATTCCCACAATTTTCGGCACAACACACACACACACACACACACACACACACACACATATATATATATATATATATATATATATGAACATTTGAACAGAATATGTTGCAATAAAATTCAGAAAACACAGTACAAAATATTTAAGTAATTTAAAGAACAGTTGCTTTTTATTTAATTTACCTGATTGTGTTTCAGTTTTTTCACTTTAGCTGAATACAGGTTAAACTTTATTCGGCTTGAAAACCAGTTTAATTTCATTTTTAAAACTTACTTCTTAAGCCTGATTAATGCTGTTAATTTAATTCTTTTTTCTTTTGCTTTCCTTTCTTGCAATATAAACAAAATGTACGACAGTGAGTTATTAGTTACTCCATTTTTAAGGACTGTCTTGCCTAACTCACTTTTTAAAAACTCTAATTTAAAAACGCATGCTATGCGATCATGGCGTTCTTTTCGTTTCCGAAATCTGTACATATTCATATGGGCTCTTATCGTTGTAACATTATCGATGATTGCAGCTTTAAATGTTATCTTCCCGGAGAAGGTATACATGTATAGCACCATTTAGAATCATCATTTTTATTCGAGACTAAATAACTAAGAAATGATGTCGCAAAATGAACAACCAAAGCCAATAATTTATTATTCTTTCGTGCTTAGCAAAAGGTTAATTGCTACAAAACTGTTAAATTACGTCAGGATTAAAAAAAAAAGAAAATTACAAAGACAATAGAATTGTTTAGTGAATTTCAAACTTTATGAATAATGCTCGCTTCCCCGCTGTTCAATGTTCAGCTGTTGTTTTCGAGGTAATAAGTTTTGTAGCGTCTCTGTGGAATGCCCGGCGCTTTGGGCACTTTCAAGATTCTTCAGTTGGTTCAGTGGCAATTTACTTGAATGTTTGTGCCCTCGGCTATTTTCGAGATACCCTAGTTGATAGCCGTAAGCCATAAATCAGATAGAGATGGCGGCTGAAGTCTCATGCCGACAATTTAATTTGTTTTATTCAAGTTTCTGAATAAATCACTTTTAAAAAATTCTGTTATTTATATTTATTTGATATGTTTCGATCCGTTAGTGTCTATCAAAGCGTTTTAATGACTAACGACTAGCGTAGTTCGTTGTGCTTATTAGTAATTTTCTTACACAATTCAAAAAGCTGCATTTTAGATACCGTGTAAATATTAAACTCACTTATTCAGAGTGAAACGATAGCTTTGTTTACATGATTAGTTCGATATTTTTATTTTAGACCAGTGTGCAAATATTTCGAGAACTGGATTTTTCCTACATTAAAAACTGACTTTGTTTCTAATTTTACCCTCATGGGCAAATAAATAGGCGTTCTCTCCAGAATAGAATTCTCAATTGAACACTCACCGTTTCACACATAGGAAGTGCATTATTCGCAAAGTTGTGGCCTTGAAAGCGAATACTTTATATTAAAGATGGCGGTTATTTCCTGAAAATGTTTGTGGGTCAATATCTAAAACCTATAAATATGTCACTAGCGACCGGAATCTTGCTACTTATTTGCGCATGCTTATGAGTTCCCTAAAAATAAAAACAAAAAACACAACTTAATGTATGCAGTAAACATACTGACTACTACTAATAAAGAAATATATTTTATTTTAGAAACATTGTTTTACCGTTGAAAAACTTAACACATTCTGGAAAAGAATAACGTCATATCTTAGTCAATAAATTTTCATATTCTAAGTGCATTCATACTGTATGTAAAGTACTATATGCAGTTTATAATGTGTGTTAAGTAGCAAAGAATCCATAATAAATGAAAAGCATTGTATACAAACGATCATGTATTTGAAGAACTGAGTCGGAGTGAAGGGAATCAACACTACGCAGCCAACCAGCAACGGAACATATAACAGATATGAAGTGGGAGATCCAGTGTGGGTGCGGCCTCCAGGAAATCGGTGCACCGACAAGTTTAAGCGAGTACAAATATCTGGAGTGATTAGCCAGCAGTCTGTTTTGGTCGATGGAACCCCACGACATGTGCGAGATCTTCGCCCAGCTACCGAGGTGCGTCACACAACTACAGAAGAAAGCAGTGAAGCGTCTAGCGATGAGCTGCCGATGCACGGATTCAGTGAGCCCCTTCCAGAGACTGATAGCGATACTTCATCTGATGAGGCGGAACCAGATCCAGAGCCCGAATCTGAAACAGTGAATGTACCTCTTCGCAGAAGCACACGCACTAAAAGGCCCCCCCCCCAGTGCTCTCTATGTGATCATCAGATCAGGGGGGAGTGTAACGTGCATCCAGGAGATAAGCGCCCGCGTGTTTGCGTGTTGTGTGGGTACGTGGGAGAGACGGATGAGGGGAAAAAGACTTACCTCGAGACCAGCTCAGCGTTACCGACCAAAAATAGAAAAGAAAGACCAAGATGGCGGCCGCCGTCTTTTGTAAAGTATGATGTCTCGCAAAGTCACACGAATTCTCGGAATATGCAAATTTAGCCGGCCTAGAACGACGATAAAAGCGGGTGAGGGGAAAGACGTGGGGAGTGACGATTGAGTTGGCTGGGGAATCGTGTGGCTGTTGCTCCTTGTGCCGTGTTGAGGATATCTTACCGTGTTAAAGAGAGAGTCGGGCGCCATCTTGAATTTTTCCTTACACTTTTTCGTTACAATCCTGTCAAAGTATATATCTGAAGTTTTATATACTATCAATATTGAATGTGAAGATGTGTAAATATATGCATAACGTGAAGTACTGTGAACAATACTTACGTGATATATGAAGTACTATATAAAATCCATAATGTATGTGATTAACTATATAGACTCCATAATGTATTTAAAGTACTATATAGGATTTTTAATGTATGTGAAATCGTATATACAATTCATAATGTATGTAGAAGTACTGTATACACTTATTAATGTATGTGGGGCAATGTAACAATAAATAATTGTTGTGAAAGAATGTATACAATCCATAATATATGTGTGTTAATTGCTGTGTACATTAGTATGTGAAGTATGCTATAGAATCCATGATATGTGTGAAGAACTGTATAAAAGCTATAATTTGTGTGATATCACATAAGACAATATATATTATATGTTAAATACTGTACAAAATCCATAATATATACGAAGTAATGTATGCAATCGATAATATATGATATTGTATGTTTAGTATAATGTATTTGAAGTACATGATATATTATGTACGATCAATAAGCTATGTAAAGTACTGTGGACAATTTATATATCATGTGAAGTATTATATACAATTCGTATATCATGTGAAGTAGTGTATACAATCAGATAGGGAAGTCAGATTTCTGATATGTTTGATTTTAATTGCAAATCAAACGCGTGACTCTCACTGTTCTCCAACTATATCCATTCCAGAAGGTATAGTCGCTTTTTTCCTCTTTGAGTTGACTTTGTTGAGCCATGCGAGTTTAGACAATATGATATGAGAGTCATGAGTTTGATTTGCAATTAAAATCAAACATATCAGAAATCTGACTTCCCTACCTAAAGGGATCAGTGATCAACTTATGACAATGCACTTATCCGTAGGGATAAGATGTCATACGAAATTAATCAGCACATATGCTCCAACGATGACATATCCTGACGAGATGAAAGACAGTTCTATCAAGAATTAGAAACCTTCCTGACAACAGTTCCCAAAGAAGACACATTATACATTATTGGTGCCTTCAATGCAAGAGTTGATCCAGACTACCCAAACTAGGAAGGAACTATCGATAGAAATAGAGTTGGCAGGTGTAATAATAATCGATTATTGCTCCTAAAGATCTGCATCGCCCATGATCTCTTAATCTTCAATACCCAGAATTGTAGGCTCAGGGGAAAAAGATGACCAAATGCATTAACGTCTCCAAACTTAAAGTGGAAGCAAATGCAAATCTTCTCGTGATTAATTTCAATGGAAGACTAGCTGAACTACATTTGGTTATTCTGATATTGAAGATGATCGGACATACTTCATCACTGAAAGCGCCTGGACAGTCCCAAAGGAAACCAAAAAGTACAAGTGTTACAATACAATTCAGCAGGATCCAAGTTCTGCCTCCAGAAAAGAAGCATTTGCAAACGTCCACAGTACTATTAAAACTATTAAAACTAAATTGTATGAAATGCAAGATAAATGGCTCAATAATAAATCTGTGAAAATACAGAAATATGCAGATATGCATGACTAAAAAGGATTTTATTGTGCCATGAAAACAATATATGAACCTCAGGCTTTAAGTACACCTCCACTGCTAAATGTTAATGAGATACAACTTATAACAGAGGATACCAATATTTTAGACAGATGGGCAGGGCACTTAAACTATGTTCTTAACAGTTCTTCTTCAATCTTTAATAAGGCGATTACAACATCAAAAATATAATAAAAAATAAAACACCTTGAAGTCCAAGAAGCTACAAAGCTGTAATGGCATACACTCAGAGATATATGACAAGCGGTCCCACATTGACAAAAAAAAAAGCTACATGAACTATTTCATTCATTCTGAGCAAAGCGCTTACTTCTCCAGGAATTCAAAAATGCACCCATACTGCATATCTAAAAGAGTAAGGGAAATAGACAGAGCGGAATTTTTCTTCTCAGCATAGCTGGGAAAATTCTTGCAAGATTGCTACTAAATCGTTTGACCAAGCACTTGGAAGATGGCCTCCTCCCAGAAAGTCAATATTATTTTCTATGGTGTGTGGTACTATTGACATTGTATTTGCTGATCATCAAACTCCATGAAAAATGTCACAAATAATAACATGTGTTGATCTAACAAAAGCCTTTGATATATTTGTCTATAAGGAAGGTCTTTGGAAGATCATGGCCAAATTTGGAGGTTCTGAGAAATTCATCTCAATCGTCAGACAATTTCATGATTGGATCATGAATGGTGTAGAGGCTTCCAAGTCAACAGCGATGTTAAATAGGACTGTGTACTTTCTCCAATGCTTTTCAGCGTGTTTTTTCTGGTGTGTCACCTGATGTATTCAATGCATAAAACCCTGGAGTAAGCATCAATTACCGAACAGACGGAAAATTGCGCCTGCTCCAGGAAAAGTATATGTTGAACCCCAGATCACAATTCATGAAACTAATTTAAAAGCTGTGGACAAGTTCATTTACTTGGGCAGTATTCCGTCAAAGGCAGCACACATAGACGATGAAGTCGACTATAGGATAGCTAAGCCTAGTTCTATCTTTGGACGTCTTCGAACCACTGTGTGGGAGCACAAAGGAATTCGGCTGCAAACCAAACTTCAGGTATAAAGATGATTCTTATCATCGTCATGCATGCTTCTGAAACTTAGACTGTACGTACCAGACATTCCAAGCGATTGATCCATTTCTACATGACCTGCCCCGTAGAGTGTTGAAAATCAAATAGTAAGACAAGATACCAGACACAGAGGTTTTAGTCCAATCAAACTTCCCATAAATACACACCATGTTGCAGAAGTGCCAGGTCCGTTAACCATGTCACTTTCAAGGCTCCAACAACAGCTCGTTTTTGGTGAGTTGTTCAAAGTGAAAAAGAACCACAGGAGGACAGCGGAAACAGTTCACTGACAGTCTGAAGGTCTCTCTCAAACAGTTCGATTTGTATTCTAACTCGTGGGAAAAACTAAATCATGACAGATGTTCATGGCGTGCCACAAGTCATAAAGGGCTATAATTGCTGAATCTGCATGTAATCAAAAACATGAGAGGAAACGTATATTTGGCAAAGACAAAGTAGTTAGCATTTCTGCTACATAATCACCTCAGATGTCCACTATGCAAGAAATACTTCAGAACTCGAATTTGTTTAACAAGCCATTTCACAACCCACAGAATAATTGCATGATTATGAGCATTTTTGCAAGCGATGATGATGATCATCATCATCATCGTCACCACCACCACCAGCCAATATGTATAGGATCGGCGCTGTTCTGATATGTTCTGATTGGTTGGGACAAAAAGAAACATAACTGCTGGTAGTGGCTGTAGTGTAAAATCATGTCAAGGCATCGCTGTCTGATTGTTGCTTGTGTTTTTAGTATCGCAGTTGATCAGTTTATATAAGAAAAGACCGGCATTATAATCGATTAATTTTCAATCAGAAATAAAATTGTAATTTGTAACAGTACACCATTTTGTGATTGCCTTAGGTTCACCTGTGCGGGCATACCATGTGTGTATTTTTTTCGATTTCGTCTTTTATTTGTTTGTGTCCCTTCAATTAACTTAAATAACAATTTTCTATTTTGTAAGTTTTTAAAATTTGTCAAAAGTAAATCACGACATAAAATAAATTGAAATGGTTTTAGAACTCAAAAACTGATAACATTTCAAAGTATGAGTCATTTGAAATAAGTGATACTTGTATCTTTTTAAAATGAATGATTTAATTACAAAAAAACTTTCAGCCTTTTGCTTTTACATACAGTGAATCTACAATGCAGGTTTGATAAAGAAACAAAAGCCTTCTTCTAATATTTTAATGAGATTATCTGAAATGTTTCAAGTGAATGTCTTTTTTCTTCAAAAAACGTTGTCTTTTTTTCTTCTTTGTTTAAAAATGCGTTAGCATTTTCAACCAAAGATGCGTTCATTTCATAGTGTTTACTCTTAATTGATTCAAACTTCATTATGTTTTTAAGTAAATACTAATTGAATATCATGTTCAATTACACGTCTATTTTGATAATAAAAATATTTGAAGTAAAAATAATTTTTATTTTCTTATGATAATCAGACTTCACACGCACCATCATCAAAGATTTTTATTTGAGAACACCCTGTGATGTTCTCTGCAATCAGAGTGACAACAAGTCTCCAAAGATTTCCTGTAGTTTCTACCTCTTTTGATAACCTTTGCAAATGGATTTGCGCTATTGCAACAGTCGTTTATTATTTATTTCTTATTACCAGCGACCATTGGTCTTCACTGGAATTTAGGTGGCAATAAGCCTCTCCAAGGTTTCAGTCCTCTTTGCACTCATCCAGTGGAGGTCTGGTTAGTGCTTTTTTTGCTAGGTTTCTCCATCCTCGTTGATTCTCTACGACTATTTGGTGTGGTACTAGTTGATGCCGACGCATTTTTGGGTGGGGTGGGGATAAACTTACAATTATATAATTTCAGTTTTCTTGATCCTATGTGACGTTTCTTTCTATTTCGCTTTTCTAACAGTTTCTATATGTCCGGTTTGCGCTTGTAGCTCATGTGTATTAATCTCCGCATTCAAAGGTTTTCCTTAATATTTCAGCAATTTTCATTATTTTTACCAGTTGTATCTTCTCGGCCATCTCTCTGATTCTGATCCTGATCCTTCCCATTTTATTATTATTATTAAGTATCGGGATTGTTCCTAGTGCTCTGGTATATTCACTCCGTTTCTCTGTCTCCTTGAGTGGATGCTGGGACGGCGAAATCTATGATCTGGCAGAATCTTTCAATCTTATTAACTATTATGACATCCGGTCTTCTTGCTTGGATGAATTTATCTGCTTGTATGTCCATGTCCCATAGGATTTTATCACTTTTATTTTCAAGTACTGCTGCCGGTTTATGCTTGTACCATTGTCTGGATGTTCAAGATGCATTTGTTTGCATAATTCCCACTGGATCGTGTCTATTCTTGTGGTGTTTGTTGCTATATAATTTAAGATTAAAGCGTTCGTTATGGAATTCAATAGATCGCACAGGTTCAACCGCACAACAATACTTTGTTTTCCCATCCACGAATAGCTATCTGATATTTAGAATGGAGATTTCATTTGATGCGTGAAATCAGAATGGGCAGTCAAGATAGCGCAATACTGTTCAGGCGAATAGTGCTATCGGAGTAATACCGACATTCGCATTACCCATTTTTGTTTTATTTAATCATGCAACAACAATAGTTATTGAATGACTAATAAGCAGCCAAGTGTAATTTCACCATTAGTATATACTTCAGAACAATACAACTACATAACTAATTATCATCTACGTTTTAATGGAAATTTATTAAAGTTCTTTTTATTTAAAATAGGTATAATAAAAATAATATTTAAACCTGACTTTAGTTATAACACTATTCAAGTACATGCTATACTCGGTTAGGATACTTCATACCACAGATAAATTTCTACAAAGAAAAATTTGTTTATAGAAGTTTCGTTTGAGTTATGGCAAAATAAAAAAAGAGAAACGAAAGTTTTTGCTGTCGTTTAAGCTTTTAAGTTTATTCTGTGCATGTTTTATAGAAAGCATTGAGAAAACTATTTATTATCATGGCAATCTAGTAATGAGAACACTAACTATTATTGTAACAATGTAGTGATGAGAACACTAACTATTATCATTACAATCTAGTAATGAGAAGACTAACTATTATCATTACAAGCTAGTAATGAGAAGACTAACTATTATCATAACAATGTAGTAAAGAGAACACTAACTATTATCATAACAATCCAGTAATGAGAACACTAACTATTATCATAACAATCCAGTAATGAGAACACTAACTATTATCATAACAATCCAGTAATGAGAGTACTAACTATTATCATAACAATCCAGTAATGAGAGTACTAACTATTATCATAACAATCCAGTAATGAGAACACTAACTATTATCATAACAATCCAGTAATGAGAGCACTAACTATTATCATAACAATCCAGTAATGAGAACACTAACTATTATCATAACAATCCAGTAATGAGAGCACTATTATCATAACAATCCAGTAATGAGAACACTAATTATTATCATAACAATCCAGTAATGAGAACACTAACTATTATCATAACAATCCAGTAATGAGAACACTAACTATGATCATAACAATCCAGTAATGAGAACACTAACTATTATCATAACAATCCAGTAATGAGAGCACTAACTATTATCATAACAATCCAGTAATGAGAACACTAACTATTATCATAACAATCCAGTAATGAGAACACTAACTATTATCATTACAATCCAGTAATGAGAGTACTAACTATTATCATAACAATCCAGTAATGAGAACACTAACTATTATCATAACAATCCAGTAATGAGAGCACTAACTATTATCATAACAATCCAGTAATGAGAACACTAACTATTATCATAACAATCCAGTAATGAGAGTACTAACTATTATCATAACAATCCAGTAATGAGAACACTAACTATTATCATAACAATCCAGTAATGAGAGCACTAACTATTATCATAACAATCCAGTAATGAGAACACTAGCTATTATCATAAAATTCTCATGATGAGAACATAACTATAATAAAACAATGTAGTAATGAGAACACTAACTATTATCATAAAAATCCAGTAATGAGAGTACTAACTATTATCATAACAATCCAGTAATGAGAACACTAACTATTATCATGACAATCTAGTAATGAGAACACTAACTATTATCATAACAATCCAGTAATGAGAACACTAGCTATTATCATAACAATCCAGTAATGAGAACACTAACTATTATCATAACAATCCAGTAATGAGAACACTAGCTATTATCATAACAATCCAGTAATGAGAACACTAACTATTATCATAACAATCCAGTAATGAGAACACTAACTATTATCATAACAATCCAGTAATGAGAGCACTAACTATTATCATAACAATCCAGTAATGAGAACACTAGCTATTATCATAAAATTCTCATGATGAGAACATTAACTATAATAAAACAATGTAGTAATGAGAACACTAACTATTATCATAACAATCCAGTAATGAGAGTACTAACTATTATCATAACAATCCAGTAATGAGAACACTAACTAATATCATAACAATCCAGTAATGAGAGCACTAACTATTATCATAACAATCCAGTAATGAGAACACTAACTATTATCATAACAATCCAGTAATGAGAGCACTAACTATTATCATAACAATCCAGTAATGAGAACACTAACTATTATCATAACAATCCAGTAATGAGAACACTAACTATTATCATAACAATCCAGTAATGAGAGTACTAACTATTATCATAACAATCCAGTAATGAGAAAACTAACTATTATCATAACAATCCAGTAATGAGAGCACTAACTATTATCATAACAATCCAGTAATGAGAACACTAACTATTATCATAACAATCCAGTAATGAGAGCACTAACTATTATCATAACAATCCAGTAATGAGAACACTAACTATTATCATAACAATCCAGTAATGAGAACACTAACTATTATCATAACAATCCAGTAATGAGAACACTAACTATTATCATAACAATCCAGTAATGAGAACACTAACTATTATCATAACAATCCAGTAATGAGAGCACTAACTATTATCATGACAATCTAGTAATGAGAACACTAACTATTATCATAACAATCCAGTAATGAGAACACTAACTATTTTCATAACAATCCAGTAATGAGAACACTAACTATTATCATAACAATCCAGTAATGAGAACACTAACTATTATCATAACAATCCAGTAATGAGAGCACTAACTATTATCATAACAATCCAGTAATGAGAACACTAGCTATTATCATAAAATTCTCATGATGAGAACATTAACTATAATAAAACAATGTAGTAATGAGAACATAATTATCATTACAATCTAGTAATGAGACACCAAAAAATATCATAAGAATCTTGTTATGAAAATACTAACTATTATCATGAAAATATAGTAATGAGAACACTAACTATTATAAAAACTATCAAGTAATTAGAACACTAACTCTTAACATAGTAATCTAGTTTTGAGAACACTAACTATTATCATTACAATCTAGTAATGAGAACACGATTATCATGACAATCTGGGAATAAAAACACTAATTATTATGATAACAATAATGTACTGCGAACATTAACAATTATCATTAAAATCTAGCAATGAAAACATTAGCTATTTTAATAACAATCTAGTAATAAGAACACTAATTATTATCACATCAATCGAGTAATGAGAACACTATTATCATAACAGTCTAGTAATAAGAACACTAACTATTATCATGGCAATCTAGTAATGATAACATTACCTATTATCATGACAATCTCGTTATGAGAAAACTATTATCACAGCAATATTGTAATGAGAACACTAAAAATTATCATGACAATCTATTAATAAAAATACTTACTATTATTATGTCCATCTAGTAATGCGAACACTAACTATAATAATACAGTCTAGTCATGAGTAATCACTAACTATTATCATAAAAATCTTGTAAAGAGGACAGTAGATATTAGCATACCCACCTAGTAATGAGCACATGAACTATTATCATGACAATCTAGTAATGAGAACACTAACTATTATCATGACAATGATAATGTATGTAATGTAATATAATATAATGATAATGTAATGAGAACACATTAATATATATAGTAATATAGTAATGAAAAAAGACTAAGTATAATCATTACCATCTAGTAATGAGAACACTAATTATTATCACAACAATCTAGTGACGAGAACATTATAATACGGACAATCCAGTAATGAGAACACCGTTATCATGACAATCTTTTAATGAGAATACTAAAAATTATCATGACACTCTTTTAATGAGAATACTAAAAATTATCATGAAATTCTAGTAAAAAAGACTAGCTATTACCATAACAATCAAGTAATTATAATACTAACAATTATCATGACAATCTAGTTATGAGAATACTTAATATTATCATAACAATCTTGTAATGAGAACACTAACAACTATCATGACAATCTAGTAATGAGAAAACTAACTATTATCATGATAATGTAGTAATAAAACACTATTATCATAACAATCGTGTAATGAGAACAATAGCAATTATCATGACAATCTAGTAATGAAAAGACTAAGTATTATCATTTACATCTAGTAATGAGAACACTATTATAATTGCAATGTAGTTATGAGAACTAACTATTATCATGACAATCTAGTAATGAGAACACTGTTATCACAACAATCTTGTAATGAGAATACTCAAAATTATCATGACAATCTAGTAAAAAAGACTATCTATTATCATAAATCTCGTAATAGTAATACTTACTATTATCATGACACTCTAGTAATGAGAACACTTACTATAATAATTAAAGTCTAGTAATGAGAATACTAACTATTATCATTACAATCTAAGAATGAGAACTCTAACTATTAAAATGACATTCTAGTAAAGAGAAAACTTACTATTATCAGGACAATCTAGTAATGAAAAGACTAACTATTATCATTACACTCTAGTAATGATAACACTAACTATTTTCATGACAATCTAGTAATGAAACTGCTTACTATTGTACTATCAATCTAGTAATGCGAACACTATTACCATGACAATCTAGTAATGAAAATACTAAGAAATATCAGAAACATCTAGTAATGAGAACATTATTATCACAACAATGTTGTAATGAGAACACTAATTATTATAATAACAATCAAGTAATAACAACACTATTATCATAACAATCTAGTAATGCGTTTATTAACCACTGTCTTTACAATCTAATCATGAGAACACTAACTATTATCATAAAAACCTAGTAATGAGAACATTAAATGTTATCATAAAAAATCTCGTAATTAGAAAACTAACTATTATCATAACAATCTAGTAATGAGAAACTATAATCATGACAATTGAGTAATAATAACATTAACTATTATCATAACACCCTACCAATGAGAACACTAACTATTATCATAAAAATCTTGTAATGAGAACATTAACTATAATCATAACAATCTAGTAATAAGGACACTAGTTATTATCATGACAATCTAGTAATAAGAACACTGACTATTTTCCTGACACTCTAGAATGAGAACACTTACTATTATCGTAGCAACCTAGTAATGAGAAAACTAACTGTTTTAATATAAATCTTGTAATGATAACACTAACTAATGTCAGAACAATCTAGTAATTAGAACACGAAATATTATCATTACAATCTTACGAAACTGTTTAAGCGTTGCCTTAAGGAGAAGTGTTTTCCGATTCGCTGGAAAACCTCATCAGTATGCCCTGTATTTAAGAATTCACGTAATAAGTCATCTCCCTCTCAGTACAGACCAATAAGTCTCCTGTGTGTCCTGAATAAGTTGCTGGAATCCATATTAAATAGAGAAATAGTAAACCACCTCAGCAGAAACAATCTTCTTAGTGACACACAATATGGTTTCCGTTCTGCAAGATCTACCGCAGATGTGCTAATGGTTATATCTCACAGGATTAGTGAATCTCTTGACAAAGGTTTCCTTTCTAGGGCAATTTCTCTTGACGTATCAAAGGCCTTCGACAAGGTATGGCATAAGGGCCTACTTCACAAGATTTCTAGCTACGGTATAACTGGAAATATTTTCTCAATCATTGAATCATTTCTCTCCGATAGGCTCATAAGAGTAGTAGTCGATAAACAAAATCAGAGGCCTCCAGTATTAATGCTGGAGTCCCTCAAGGGTCAATCCTGGGCCCAACTCTCTTCCTGATCTACATCAATGACCTCCCTAAACACATACTTAAATCATTCGTTGACATTTATGCTGATGACACGACCATCTACGGCAATACATCAAAGGCTGTAAATGACAAAGTTCTCTCTGATTCTCTCTCCTCTGATCTCGAGCGCATGGTTCAGACTTCGTGGCTTAGTGGGGGATGCCCTTTTCTCTTCTCTGCAACCTCTCTCCCACAGAAGAGACGTTGCGAGCCTATCCTTGTTTTATCGATATTTCCATGGCAGGTGCTCGTCTGAACTCCAATCTCTGGTCCCCCCTCGCCAATCTTTCATGAAAAACACCCGTCTAGCTGAAGCCACTGTCAAAAATTTCCCCCACTCTTTATCTGTGACTAAATCAAAACCTGGATTCCATGAATAAAGCTTCTTTCTTAGAACTGCACGCCCGTGGAACTCTGTTCCGTCTGCCTGCTTCCTACCTGACTACAAATTGGATGTGTTCAAGTCCAACATAAACAAATTACTAATGAACCGCCCCCTTTAGAAAACACTTCATCAACGTACTGTACTTGCAATTACCCTTATCCCTGAGTGGCTTCCAGGCCTTGATAAGTGGTGACCACCGTGTAAAAAAAATGAGAACAGTAACTATTATCATAACAATCAAGTAACAAGCAAACTATTATCATAAAAATTTCGTTATAAAAACTATTATCATAACAATCTAGTAATGAGAACAACTATTATCATAACAATTTAGTAATAAGAACACTAACAATTATCATAACAATCTTGTAATGAGAACACTAACAATTATCAGGACAATCTAGTAATGAGGACACAAACTATTATCTCAATCATCTAGTAATGAGAAGACTAACTAAAATCATGTCACCCAAGTAATGAGAACACTATTATCATAACGACCTTAAAATAAGAACACTACCTATTATCATACCATTCTTGTAATGAGAACACTAACTATTATCATGAAAATATTTTTATAAGAACACGAGCTATTATCATGACGACCTAGAAATGAGCACACTAACTATTATCATTACAATCTAGTCATGAGAAGACTAACTATTTTCTTGACAGTCTAGTATTGAGAACACTAATTATTATCATGAGAATCCAGTAACGAGAACACTATTATCATGACAATCTAATAATGAAAACACTTACAATTATCATAACAATCTTTTAATGAGAACAATAACTATAATCATGAAAATCTCGTAATGAGAAAACCAACTATTATCATGAAAATCTAGTAATGAGAACACTAAATATAATCATGACAATCTAGTTATGATGACCTTAACTATTATCATAACAAGCTAGTTATGAGAACACTAACTATGATCCTGACCATCTAGTAATGAGATCACTTACTATTATCATAACAATCTAGTAATGAGCACACTAACTATTAGGATGACAATCCAGTAATGAGAACACTAACAATTGTCATGACAATCTAGTAATGAGAACACTAACTATTATCACAGCAATCTTGTAATAGGAACACTAACTAAAATAATAAAAATCTTGTAATGAGAAAACTATTATCATGACAATCGAGTAATTAGAGCACTAACTACTATTACACTAACCGAGTAATGAGAATACTTACTATTATCATAATCTAATAATGAGAACACTAACTTTCATCATAACAATTTAGAAATGTGAACACTAAGTATTATCATGACAATCTTATAATGAGAACAGTAACTATTATCATAACAAACCAGTGATCAGAACACTGACTATTATTATAACAATCTAGTAATGACAACATTAACTATTATCATAACAATCTAGTAATAAGAACACTAGGTACTATCATAACAATCTGGTCATGAGAACACTAACAATTATCATGACACTCTTGTCATAGAAAAAACTATTATCCTGACAATCTAGTAATGAGAACATTAACACTTATGATGAGAATCTTGTAATGAGAACACTAACAATTACCATGACAATCTAGTAACGAAAACACTAACTAATATTATGACAATCTAGAAATGAGAACACTAATTATAATCATTACAATCTAGTAATTGGTACACTTACTATTATCATAACAATCTAGTAATGAGAACACAAATTATTATCATGACAATTCGGTAATGAGAAAACTATCAATAATCATTACAATAAATAAATGAAAACACTAACTATTATCATGACAATCTAGTAATAAGAGCACTAACTATTATCATGACAATAAGAACAATATTATCATGAGAATCTAGTAATGAGAACACGAACTATTATCATGACAATCTCCTCGTGAGAACACTAACTGATATCATAACAATCTACTAATGAGGATACTAACTATTATCATGACAATCTAGTAATGAGAACATAACGTCCCTCGTGCGTAAAAGAGAAAGTTATAGACTGGAAAGGGTGATCCTCCGACCAGACTTATCAAGACATGAATAACGCTCTAAGCACTCGGCAACTTTCAAATATGACAGTATACTATAAAAGTAGAGGATTTCGCCAGAATTGATGTGTTTCTGAATCCATAGAATATCCAAAATTTACTTCCATCAATCTTAACAACAGTAAGAACAAGCTCTAAAAAGTCTTACATTTCAGACCTACCCGTCCTCGAAGATTCCAAAAATGGTTTGAAAGTTTATTTGAAATCCTGTTTTTTAGTCCTTTACACAAAATTGCACAAAGAAAGTAAAAAGTGACTATACAACGCAATAAAATACTTCTAAAATAACATCGACAATAACCAAAAGAAATAAAATTCTAAAATAAAACTGACGATAAGCAAACACATTTATATAAATAAAATAATAGATGTGTGTGTGTGTGCGCGCGCGTGTGTGTGTGCGTGTGTGTGCGTGTGTGTGTATCTGTGTAAATATTTAACCGATAAACGTTTAGCTACTGATCACATAACACTGCAATTAACGGGAAAGTGTAATCATGCACAAAGGATGGTTTATAATGAGTAAAATTCTTGTTTCAATTAATAACACGTGCAAACATATGTAGGAAAGCTGAAATGCAAAATATTCATTGCAACATGTTTACATATTGTATTTGTTTCTTTGCATGCCAAAGTTTAATTCTTTTCTTCAAGTCAGTTAACATTAAATCTTTATTATCTATCCTCCGATATCTACATCGGCAAGGAAAGCAGCTAGAGCGCTAAACTTTTCGGTTTTGATTAAGTTCATTTTTTTTTTTAATCTTTTGAAATACGTACAATATAATAAGTACAATATTGTTGTGGCCCAGAAAGGTCACTAGGGAAAAACATGGGCACGGATACGATAAGAAAAGGTCAATTGTATTAAAACAAAACAGAATATATAAAGAGCTACTGTCGTAGCACGTACCACCAAGATGACATACTACGAAGTACACAGACCAGTCCAAGAGTCGTACCTATTTATACAGTTCGGAAGAGTTCATCTCTTGTGTATGAGTGAGAGTACCCACAATATTCTTTTCTAGTCGTTTTGCTTCACAAAAAGCTTGTACATATCTTTTCCGGTTTGGCTCGATAGTCAGTAGTCAGTGAATTTTCTTTCCTCTCGACCGTTGTTGTTTTGGTTGCGGTTAATCGCGATCGAACGTCTCAGAAATGGCATCGATCAGCTTTTCCTCTTCGTGTAATGTATGTCTTTTTTCATCTGAATGATGTTTTTCCTTTTTTGTGAGTTTGGTGGCATCTATGTGTATGTTTGTACATCGTATGGTATACCCGATATCGTAAATTCTTTACAATTCGATTTAATGTAGGTGTTTCTAAAGTAATATCAGATTAATTCCTAAATGATACCCTGATTTCATTCTTCAATTCAATTCAGTTGTTACTATTACGTGTATTTAAAGAAACTGAAATGTTAGGCCATCTTCGTATTTCTCATTCCTACTTGCTGCTTGAGTGGATATTGATTTTTGCGTTTCTCTGAATGCTTCAACAGATGTTTGTTTGCATTTAAACAAAACTTTTTTATGTAGCTGAGCTACATTGTAGCTCTATTTGCGACGCTTTTATTTTCTGCTCACGTTTTAATTGTTGCTTCGTTATTTCTCGACGTATTTTTGAATTATGCGAAATCTTCTTTGTAGTGTCTTTCCTGATTTACTGTGTGCAATTCATTTGATACGTATTTGCTTATTTTTTATATAAACGGCTTGATTTCGATAGCATTTCGTACAATACGTTTTCGCTCCTTAGATTTTCTTGAGCTTATACATTTTGTCATAAAAATGTTAACTGATAAGTTTTAAAGTATTAATCAAATTCAAACAAAAAGATTTGATGACTTTTTAGAACGTACGCCTTTAACTTTTTAATAGTCCTGTTCAAATTTTCCTTATATATTTTATCCAATAAAATTAATCTTATCGCTAGTTATCGTACGAGTTGACTTTAGCGTTTTCTGAAAAATCGATTTGTTCAGTTTCTTTCATGTAAATTTATAATTGAAAAGACCGACCCAGTATTCAATCGTAATTTTACGGTTTTGTTTAATATAATATTGGTATTCGCGTACATTTTCGTCTGACTTCCGCTGGATTTTGTCTGTCGGACACTATTTTTTGGTTTTCGTTTGATTCTATAATGCGATCTTTAGTTCTCAAGTTTGCCACAATTTCGACAATTTGTATTCATAAACGTGCAGCTTTTTTTCCAATGCACTTCACTGCATCGCTAATATAAGCTTGGGTGTAATTTCTCTTGTTTATGACTAATCCGTTCGTTCTTAAATTGTGGGTAGCCATTATTTTCTTTTTATGAAATAAAAAAGCAAATAATTATTTGCTTTATACCGAGAATGTAACTAGAAATATTTGTTTTTCTCCTTTGAAAGACGCCATTTTTACATGTGCATTTTACTTTCCTGTCCATAGCCTTTTAGTAATCCTAAGTTTATGTAGAGTGAGATTGAATTCACTTCTGAGTTTTGCTGATATTCTCGATCTAATCTCAGCATTTTCTGCCGACAGTAGACCTTGAGCGAAAACAAGATATTTGAAATTATTTACCGATAATTTTAATAGTCTGAAATCGTTACTGTACTTGTTTGCGACCTACATAAATAATCTTCCTCGTCTCGTATAGCAAAATTAAAACATCACTATCTTTTAGATTTTTTAATGTATTTTTTTAAATTACATTTTCACCCCAAACAAGGCACATTGCCACTTTATTGTAGGGAGCTACTATCAGGAACATAAACATCAGGAGTACTGTGTAGGGCAGCAAGATGTCGGTTCACGTTACACTTGAACTTCTGCACGTCAGTACAGTTAAAGAAGCAGGGACTCGAAACGGAATTCAAAAGTCTAGCGGTTCTGGGGAAGAAACTACTGGAGTAGAAGGCTCTCTTACATCTAGGGATCTCTACTGTAAAGGGGTGGGATTTAGCTGCTTGTCGGGTTTGTCGGGGGTATTTACGTCTAGGGGGCACAAGTGTTTGCAGTTCGTCAGAGCATTCACCGTTAAAGTACTTGTAGAACAGGCAGAGGGATGCAACAGTTCGTCGATGGGACAGAGGCTGAAGCTTAGATCACAGTTCAGGACCTATCAGATAGGCGACTCTCTTCTGAACCTTGTCTAGGAGCGAGAGACTAGTGGCAGATGCACCAGCCCAAATATAACAACAATACTCCATACATGGGCGAATGGTGGCCTTATAAAGGTACAGGATACTTTCGGGCGTTAGTAGCTTTCTAGCATGGTAGAGAGAACCTACCTTCTTCGCAGCGGTCCTGGCAATACCCTCAATGTAATTGTTCCAGCTCATGTTTCCTGTGAACGTTAGGCCGAGGAGTTTAAAAGATGTACTTTAAGATAATGAATCTTTTGCCATTGCTATTGGTGGTAGAGAAGGTTTTCTTGTAATTATTGAAGGCAACAAGTTTAGTCTTGGCAGCATTGAATGTGACCATCCATTTTTGTCCCCATTCCACTACAGATTGGAGGTCATCCTCTAGTGTTTCTGCCATTTCTTTAGATCTGTGTTCATTTATTTTCCTGTTGTGTCTGTTATAGAGTGTGGTGTCGTCAGCATCACAGACAATTTTGTCAGGGAGGTAATTTATAAATATTAGAAATAATAGAGGTCCAAGGGGCACTCCCGCATTTATATCATATTTTTTCGATGTACGACCGTAGAGGACAACCTGGATTTTTCTCTTATCTAAGAAAGTTTTAATTATGTTATATATTCTTCCAGTAATACCGTATGATCTGATTTTCCTGAGAAGACCTTCATGCCATACCTTGTCAAAGGTCTTAGATATATCTTGAGCTACAGCTCTACCCTCCCCCGCTTTGTCCAGTGAATGGTATATACGTTCTGAGTACCAAGTACCAAGAATTTCTGCGAACTCCAAATCCATAATCTTTTTAGTTAAAATATAGTTACGCCCTTCTGTAATCAGCAGTTCCTAGCTTTCGTAAAAACAGACGAACTTTTTTCGCATCAGATTAATAATCGACGTTGAAAATGTCCTCGTTCCTTCTAAAGAATGAGTCCAAAGTTTGGTTTTGATGGAGCACGTAAGAATAATTCTAAAATTAAACTGACAATAAACAAAAAATAAAATCGCATTAATTCGAATTCAAACATAATTTGCAAATTAGGAATGAATATAAATCGTGTAGAGTTAATAAACTTTTGAGATGAGATGCACAGTTTAAGATACAAAACCTTAATCTACGTTTTTCGAAATGGTACATCCTTCAGAAATAATATAACTCTTCTATTTTGTTAATTAGACTAATCTCGACAAACATATCAGTCAAATCAAACGTGAATTGTAATCTATATTATTGACCGTAAATATTCTTTTATGAGCGATTACAATTTTAGAATTTTCCTTTTGTAAATGGAATTTGATGTGTCAGATGTTTTAAGATTAGTTCGAAGGATAGAGTTTAAAGAGATTAAAACTACTGTTAAATTTCATAGATTTTAGAAAAGGCACGGTTATGGTTACTTCTTGGTATATTGCTTAGTTCTTTAATTTTCCACATTCTTCCCGTCATTCACGTTTATCTTAATGCAAATCGATTATTAGACCACCACGCTTTCTTTGTGTTAACCATTTGTTGCCATCATAAACGTTGCTAGAATCCACCTCAACTATATGTTTGTTTGTACAAAATAGAGGAAAATGTAAAAGTAAATAACTACAAAACAAAACAAAAGGGATAGAAATCTCTCGCTCCTAGACAAGGTTCAAAAGAGAGTCGCCAATCTGATAGGCCCTGAACTGGCATCTAAGCTTCAGCCTCTGTCCTATCGACGAACTGTTGCATCCCTCTGCCTGTTCTACAAGTATTTTAATGGAGAATGCTCTGACGAACTGTAATCACTTGTGCCCCCACGACGTAAACACCCTCGACAAACCCGACATGTAGCTAAATCTCACTCCCACACAGTAGAGATCCCTAGATGTAAAAGATCTTTCTACTCCAGTAGTTTCTTCCCCAGAACCGCTAGACTTTGGAATTCCCTTTCGGGTCCCTGCTTCTTTAACTGTACTGACGTGCAGAAGTTCAAGTGTAACGTGAACAGACATCTTGCTGCCCAAATCCCCACATAGTACCCCAGTAGATGTTACCCCTGATAGTAGCCCCCTACACCAAAGTGGCAATGTGCCTTGTTTGGGGTGAAAATGTAAAAAAAAAAAAAATGGTGAGAGAGTGAGAAAGAATGACAGAGCGAGAGAAAAAGAGAGAAATAAACACACTTAAAAACATGCGTTTGGCCAGCCGTAAATATTTCAGATATTCCAAGTATGCAACTAGCCATAGTGGATTCATTGATTACAGAAATACCATCAAATACATAATTAAATGCTCAATGGAATATAATTTAGATTTACTTGTAGAGTAAATAAAATTAAGGTTTCTTTAAATGAAACGCACGAAAATCAAACATTCACAAAAAAGTATAAATCGAAACCAATCTTTTATTGGAAACCAGATTTGTATGATAATGTATAGACAGCCGCAGTTGTTCAGTGCAGAAATATGTTTAGAAACCCAGGGGAAATTATTTGCGCCCTCACACACACACACACACACACACACACACACACACACACACACACACACACACACACACACACACACACATACACTACACACACGTTTATATCAGAGGAAAGTAATCTCGATGTTTTCAGATATTTCAAATCGAATGCTGAATAGTAATTATAAATTTCTGTACTCCAACGATTGTTTATGGCAAAAAAAAAAAAACAAAAAAAAATAAACAAAAAAACAAAACAAAACAAACATTGCTACAAAACGCCTCCCATTTTGAAATTAATCCAATTCCAGTCTGAATTCTTAATGCTAACTTTAAGCAATTCGAAGGCGAAAAATATTTTTCTTTTAATCACAACATAAGACATAACTTTTCTTTATTTATTTTACAATTGCTGTAAACTTACAGTCGATAGTAACAAAAGTTGAATTAAAGAAATTAAACAGTGCAAAAATGATATACACAATCTTTGTTAGTGCATGTCAAATAAAAACCTTCTTTTGTGTTGTTTTTAATTAAACTACAAATCTAATTTTCAGTGAATTTTATTCATAATAATAAATGTTTATGATTGATATATTTCCTCATTAAAAAAAATTGTTTTACAATTTAAGGTGAAAATATATTGAGAAGACAACAATTTGAGAGACATCGCGTAGATGAAATCTTCATACACACACACACGCACACACACACACACACACACACATATATATATATGTATACATATATGAGTTGTGTCTGAAAAGTAACGAGATTAGTATCACAATCAAATGGTTGTTTACCTTTCAAAAAATGGAAAACACTTTCCCACCTTTCTCTGTCACGTTTTTATTCAAATACAAGACAAATTCACGAAAATTTCTAAATAGATGAAACGCATTTATCTTTTAAACAACGATTGCATAATTTTGTTTGAATATGAGCAAGTTCCTGTAGCAAATTCTTTATCTCGAGATGTCATAGCAAGTTGGCTTGCTTGTATCGACGTAACTAATGGATTTGAAAACGTTTTGAATAGATATATACTAAAATCATTATCAGTTATAGAAGGAAATCGCGGACGGTGATGGTATTAATAACAAGCAGTTAGAGTTTTTAGCAAAGTTCTTTGCGAAGAGTTTGGTTTCATCAGGTTTTAAGATGGCATTAGTTCTGGAACATCTATTTCGTAGGTAAAGATTCAAATTGTTAGTTCTATGAGTTATAGCAGCAACAAACTTAGGAATGAACTATGATTGACTATTTGGTCTTTGCCAGACTTTTAGAGGGTATAAAACATCCAATATTAATAGTTAATCGGTTGAAGAAGTTACAAGTGAATTTCAGAGATGAAAAGTCGAAGACTATCCCAATCCACTCTTGATTTTCGGAATAATCAGCGATGGAAAATGGCGCTAGAGGTTTTCCTAAATCTATATTTAATCTTGTGGAAAACAACCGAGCGAGTAGAAAATCATAGAAGAGGTAGGGCAGTAGATGAGCACTGCTTTGGATAAATTATCAAGAAAAATCAAGAAAGCTTATGAAATGTTCGTCAGCATCAGATTATTAACAAACCAACTCATAGGCAAAGCCTTCCTTCATCAGTATTTTGGAAGTTAAAGTCACCACAAATGTGGATGTTGGCAGAAGGATGACAAACAAGATCTTGTCATTTTTTCTGAAATGTTTTAATTTTTTTTTCAAGATGAATTAATGAAGCATAATCAATGAGAAAATGTGTTGTTGGGGAAGGGATTAATCACTTTGCGTGTGTGTGAGAGTTCATTACCTATGAACTCGTAATCGGCTGAGCCAATTTTTGAAATTTCAGACGAAAGTACTTGATGTGTCTGAGAATGTTCATACGTTGATTTTGTATCGGAATGTTTGCGATAAGTCTCGAAAATCGAAAAAGCAAGTTCGATTTTATACAAGTACATCAAATGCATTGGAGAATGAGAATCAACTATAGATATAAAGTGAGAACGTCTGTTTGTGTGTTTCTGTGTGTCTACCAAATAACTCCGTCAATTTTCAGTTTACAGACTCGAGATTTGATATACAGGGTACTAAGATTTGGGAAAATCTTTTTAATTGGTTTTCGGCCAGAAATTTGGCTGTCAAGGGGTCAAAGTTAACCGATTTGATCTTTGAAAATCCAATCAAACTCTTCTGTCAATTTTGAGTTTAAAAAATAAATATAAGCTACTTGGAAATGGATCAAACTTTTTAATTTGATTTGATCCCAAAACAATAAATATTAAAGGGCCTAAATTGGGGTCAAAGTTAAAAACAATTTGACCTCTGCGATCTCTACCAAATTACTCAGCCAATTTCTAGTCTAAACACTTGAAATTGTACATAGAGGGTATTCAGAGATAGCGCAAGCTTTTTAATCTGTTTGGGTCGAAAATTTGCGCTGCCAAGGGGTCAAAGTTAAAAATATTTGATCTTTGCGGTGTCTAATAAACTACTCAGCCAATTTTGGATCTAAACATACACAATTTAGACATACGGGTATTTAGACATACGGGTATTTAGACATACGGGTATTTAGACATACGGCAATCATGTTAATCAATTTGAGGGCGAAAATCTCACTGTCAAAAGGTCAAAGTTGAAAGAGTTGACCTTTGCAAATTATATCAAATTTCTCCGCCAATTTTGGACCCAAACACTTGAAATTTTAGATGTTGGTAACTTGGACATGAGTAAAACGTTTCATATTGATTTGGGCCCAAAATACTAAATGTTAAGGAGTACAAAATTTGAGTCCAAGTTATAAAAAAATTACCTCTGCGGTCTCTACAAAATTACTCAGACAATTTTTGGTCTAAACATTTGAAATCTTACATACAGTGTATTTACACGTATGGCAAGTTATGAATAGTACACAGGGCCCGAGCAAAGCCGGGCTGAACTGCTAACACACTGAAAAAAAATGTAGTAGGCAAAACAAACCCAAAAAAAATACAACTAAAAACAGACGGAACAAAAACTCGCTTCTCGCAGACACGTAGGTCTTAACAAGCACAATCTACTCGCCAGAATCACCTACACACAATCTGCAGAACGCCCCCTCTCCTTTCCAGTGTTCTGCCTTTATAGCGACCGGGAACGACATTTGCATAATCGCGTGAGAGCAGACGTGATTCAACGATAATTACATTGGGTAAACGCTAATAAAAGCCCATGGACGCCATCTTGGAACTCTCTCTTTCGCTCAGCCCAAAACAGACGTATCCGAGGTAAGCTCTCTATTTTTCATTTTGGTTACTGCTAATTCTGCTATACTCTCCCCTGATCTCATGATCACAAACGGGGCAGGGGGGCAGTCGTTTTTGTCGGGTACTTCTTCGAAGAACTGGAGGCAGCACTTCCTCCTTGTCATCTTCCTCATTACCACCGTTATTGCCGCCAGCCTGTTCCATAGGCGGTGTTTCACAATCAGGGAAGGGACAGGGGGGGGGCAGTATCCGTCTTTGTCGGGTACTCCTTCGTAAAGGCAAGACGGGTGGTCTCTCTTCCGCTTCTTCAGTATGTGCATTATATGGCTCTCCATCGTCCTGCATTATACTCTCTGCTCGTTCAGAAGACATTGTACTGTCTTCCTCTTCCTCCGATGTAACAACATAATGGCGAGGGCGCAGATCTTTCACGTGGCGAGGCTCACCGTCCACCAAAATCGATTGAGGGCTGATTACCTTGGTCACCTCACCTTTGCTGAACCTCGTGGAACATCGATTTTGCGGTCTTTTGGCCCACACACGATCTCTAACCTGGTAAGAGCTGTCCTTGGGATCTGCGGACGCAGTTGCGAGATTGGTCTCCTTTACTCGAACTTCGTATCGATAAATCCTGTTGGCAGGCGCAGTGAAGGGAGATGTGTCGTCTCTTGGTGTGATGTTATACCAGTAGACAGCTTCCTGTATGGGACAGCGCATTCTAGCCGCTATTCGTTTCACTGTACGGTGACATAGCTCCGCTATGCCATTCCCGGCTGGAGCGCACGCACAGCGGAATCGCAAGTGAACTCCCCATTTATGTGCAAATGCTTGGAATGCGTTGCTGCAGAAAGCCGTGTCATTGTCTAAAAGGATTTCATGCGGCGAGCCACGCTCGAGGAACACTGTTTCCAACCGATGGATCATACTTGCCGAGTCCTGCCTTGCCAATTTCCTCCAAATGGAGAAACGCGATGGACCACAGTCTGTTAGAGTTTAAAAAAATGGAAGGTGCCATAATGCGTGATATCCATTCCAATTCTTTGCCAATTCTCATTAACTTCCAGCTTTCCCTTTTCCCACCTGACTGGCGCTGGGTCAATGGACTGACATTCCTCACATTTCCGTATGACCGTTTTAATGGTTGCTTTTGTTGTGGTTGGGCAACTTCTCCTGACAAAGTAGGTAGTGCGTCGCACCCCCGGATGTCCACTACCTTTGTGAATAGCCATGATTTGACTCTTATCCAGCTCGTCTGTAAACCGCGCCTATCACCGGGTCAAGCCCGTTTTTCTTTTTCATTGCCTCAAACCATGTCT